>NC_138371.1:146788779-146863958 GCF_054177405.1 Leptonychotes weddellii | reverse complement strand
CTAGGTATACAGTTCTGTATTGTTTCTTATTGTATCATCTTTTAAAACAATTAGTGATTGTTTACTACTCAGAAGGAATATGCTATATAATTCATGAAACTATTTCTTTCATGTGGGATATATGTGTGTGTGTGTATATATATATATATACATATGATGAACAGTCCTATCCTTTAGTTGTATCTCTGTTTCACAGGGATTTTTAGGGGCACCTGGATGGCTCTGTCAGTTAAGCATCCAACTTTCAGCTCAGGTGGTGATCTTGGGGGTCGTAGGATTGAGACCCATGTCGGGCTCTGCGCTGGGTGTGGAGCCTGCTTGGGATTCTTTCTCCCCCCCCCCGCCCCCGTCCTCCTCTCTCTCTCTCTAAAAAAGGGGGGAGATTTTAAAAAAAATCTAAAAATAATTTTTAAAAAGAATTTATTTTTAAGAATAATTTGATAATTTTCAGAAATATGTTTCTGTATTTATTTTGTTGGGGTATGGGGGGGGATAGATTCCTAGAAGTAGACTTAGTGGGTCGAGTTGTATGAAGATACTAAGCATTTTGCCCAGTTGTTTTACTGAAAGCCTATTCTAATTTACTATTGTACCACCAGTGTCTACTGGTGCCTGGGTTTCACTGGACCTTCTTTATAACTATGTATAATCTTTTGTTTTATAATATCTTCCAAAACTAGCATCTTCTTGATTTAATTTGTGTTTCTTTAATTATTTTTTAATTTAAACACGTCTAACTTGTCTTTATTACTTAAAGAATTATCTGTTCACATCCTCTGTCCCACTGGAATCTGTTATTGCTGTCAATTTGCTTGAGCTTTTTTTTTTTTTAAAGATTTTATTTATTTGACAGAGAGAGACACAGAGAGAGAGGGAACACAAGCAGGGGGAGTGGGAGAGGGAGAAGCAGGCTTCCCGCGGAGCAGAGAGCCCGATGCAGGGCTCGATCCCAGGACCCTGGGATCATGACCTGAGCCAAAGGCAGACGCTTAACGACTGAACCACCCAGGCGCCCCTTGCTTGAGCTCTTTAAGTCCTAAACACTAAACCTTTAATAGTAAACATAAGAAGAGATGAGATACTGGATTTCATATGTACTCTTTTATAATAATGCTGTATTGTAGCTAGGAAAAGGAAAAAGAATGATAAAATCTAATGTAAATAAAATTTGTATCATAAGAGATACAGAAATAATAGTAAGTAATCAGACCATCATGTTGTAAACCTAAAACTAATACAATAATGTATGTCAGATATACCTCAATAAAACTGGAAAAGAAACAAATAATAGCAAGTAACAAATCATTTTCTTTGTATATGTGTTAATTATTTTGGAGCAGCATGTGAATTGTGGGAATGTTGGAGTGTTTAGCAAAATTATTTACACATCTTGCCCATATTCATTAAGCTACCTACCAGATCAAAATTAGTAAGTTTTGTAACCCTATGAGAATATGCAAAAAACCACAAAAGCATTTACAGTGTATTTTATTTTATTTTATTTATTTTTAAAGATTTTATGCCTCTATGAAATTAGAACCAGTAATTATTTTAATGCTCTCTGCCCAACAAAAGAACCCACAAACTTTTCTCTGAAAAATAAAATTAATAAGGATGCAAAGCTGAGGATGTGGTAGAAGATGTGGAATTAAAAGTGCATTGGATCGGGCGCCTGGGTGGCTCAGTTGGTTGATCGGCTGCCTTCGGCTCAGGTCATGATCCCGGGGTCCTGGGATCGAGTCCCGCATCAGGCTCCCTGCTCCGTGGGGAGCCTGCTTCTCCCTCTCCCTCTGCCTGCCTCTCTGTCTGCTTGTGCTCTCTCTCTCTCTGTCAAATTAAAAAAAGAAAAAAAAAGTGCATTGGATCTGTGATACCTGGCCATATGCCAGTAGTAGGTCATCACCCATGGGTGAAAGGCAGCTCAGTCTCCTGGTTTGGTGTATTTTGGGACCTGCGTGCTTGGAACAGACCTGAAGAGAAGGGCCCTGGAGCATGGGGGCTGTGTGTCCTCTCCCCATGACTACAGATGCCACACATACTGTGAAACTAGACTGTGGACCTCATTCCCCCCAGGGCCTGATGCCTGGCATGCTTCACAGCTTCCTCTTATTTTGGCCAGTGACAGAAGTTCACATGCCTTGTGTGTGTGTGTAACTCTGTGAGTTCTGTTTTCCTCTTGGGTGCTTTGGCGGTATATGGGGATTAAAAGGTACAAACTTCCAGATATAAAATAAATAAGTCATGGGGATGGGGATGAGAAGCACAGCATGGGGAGTCTACTCAATAATGTAACGTTGGGTGGTGACAGATGGTAACTACACGTAAAGGCTGGTGAGCATAGTGTAATATACAGAATGGTCCTATCACAGTGTTGTACACCTGAAAGTAATGTAACATTGTGGTCAGCTCTATTTCAATAAAAAGTTTTCTGTACGTCTCTCACTTTTACATTCTTTGTAAATTTTATTTGTGCTTACCTGAATTAAAAGGCATATAGCAAATAATTACCTTTATTCTGTGCTTACCTGAATTAAAAGCCATATACCAAATAATTTATTAGAACTCTTTTCATCACAGATCATGTTACCTGGGTGTGTGTGCGCACGCACTAAGGGTGGAAGATCGCATGGAAAACAGTTTTTAAAGTAAAAGTTTTATGTACCAAATAAAATATATGGAGTCAGGTAGGCAAATGGCCTTTTATATGGGGAATGTAATCAGAAAGTTCAACTTTAAATAGTATATTTTTTTCCTTGAAGCTCTTGCCTGAGAATGGAAGCATTTATTATACTGCAGTCATTATATAAATGGCTGGTTCTTATAGGGAGAGTGGTGAAATGTTCTGTGAAGTGTTTTTCATTTTGAATTTTTGAATTTTTCAACAAAGCTTAAGGTCTTAAGAGAGAAAAGTGAAGGTGTACACCTGGGGAACATGGGGGTGACGTCTTTGCAGCTGCCACAGATTCGACTTTGAACCCTTTGCTTTATATTCAGAATGATTGCAGATTTTAGTTTATTCTATAGTGTAGTTAGTGCATACTATAGTATAATATTTTGATATAAAAATGTTTTAGAGGCACCTGGGTGGCTCTGTCGGTTAAGTGTCTGCCTTTGGCTCAGGTCATGGTCCCAGGGTCCTGGGATCGAGCCCCGCGTCGGGCTCCCTGCTCAGTAGGGAGCCTGCTTCTCCCTCTCCCTCTGCTGTTCCCCCTGCTTGTGTGTGCTCTCGCTCGCTCTCCCACTCTCCCACTCTCTGTCACATAAAAAAAACCTTAAGATTAAAAAAAATAAAAATGTTTTAAATTGTTCATTAGTAAAATTACTTAACTCCTTCTCTCCAATCTGTAAGTAAGAATGATTCTGCTGGAATGCATGCTGTGTGTAACCTTGACTTTGGGACACATCCTACAGAGTACACATAGTCTCATTTAAATAGCTTTGCAATAGACGGAGAAGGAACAGCTCAAGATCTCCATGTTTTAGGAGAGGCTAGTCAGGATTTTTCTTTGAAGTGTTCATTTGAGCAAAAGTCCACAGGTTTTCATGATTTGAGTAATGCCTCAGGGCTTTAATATTCACTTCTTATTAATTCATCTATTAATTTGACAGATATTCTAGTCTCCAGGACTGAAAAAATTATCTGTCTTCTTGGAGCTTACAATGTATTCCTTCTTAAGGCTTCCAGTTTAATAGACACATTCTAAAACTAGTTTGAACTTGTTTTATTTGTCAGCAGCTAAAAGAAACTTAAAGTCTAAACTAAAAAAAAAAAAAAAAAGAAAATCTTCATTATCTGGGAAATAACCCTACTGCATTCCATGGGTGAGAAAATGTATAATAATCTGTAAGTTCTGTTAATTATTGATAAGAGGAGAATTTCTCATTGCCAGAAGTATTGTATTTTTAAATTTTCTACATAACTCTTGATGGAAAAGAATTGATTGTGCCTCCGAAGATGAAGTAGTGTTCTTTCTAATCACACTTTTAGCTACTGAAAAAAGCTGCCTAATGCAGAGGCCCTTTAGGATTATATACTGACAGAAAATATTAGATGGGTAGTCCTTGCCTCTGAGGACCCTGACTCATAAATAGCTCATGGGTACACACTGCAGCAGGTGCCCCTCCCCCCCATGCTGCTCATCCCCACCATCTTGGGAGCCATCATGAGAAAGACGCTTGGGGTTTGTGACGGTAATGTCACCTATGAGGAAGAAAGGGGACAAATTGTGCACACTAGAGGCCAGGTGATCTGGAGATAAGCTGTCATTGTCAAGTAGGCATGAGGGTAGGGCTGGGACCAGGGAGAAGGGTGGTGTGGGTAATCTCCTTTGAAACATATTTTCCTTCCTTTCTGCCTAATTTTTAACAAGCGTTTTGAGAATTACAGCCTGTGAAAGGTGAATGAGAGATCATTATCTTGTTCTTGTCTAACACTAATACTGTATGGAAAGGAAACTGAAGCCTATTTAAAGTGACTGGCTTAAGCTCACGTGGTTAATTTGTGGCAGGATATATGCATCCAGATTTCAGAACCTGGTCTATAGCAGTTCTGAAATCCAGTCAGTTCCACCTGTCCTGGGGGCCAGGGACCGTACCCCGAGTAGGGCCCGGTTCTCACTGGGAACAGTTTCCTGGAGTTCTCGTGGCTCCACCTTCTGGGTCATCCTTTCTTTCCAATGTGATGTGAATAGCTTTTGCAGCCTGCTTCCTGCCCAGAGAAGTTGGGGGACCCAGCGGCCTCTTTTCATTTTGGAATGTCTCATTTCATTTTATTCCAAGCCGGTATAGCTTCCAGAATTTTTAAGGGTTGCCCATATACCAAATTACAGACCACTCTGTTGGACAAAAGTCACACCCAGAAATATCTTTGCGATGGACTGGCCCTTCTCTACTTTAGGCTGGCTGTCAGGTTGGCCTGGGACAGCACCTTAAGATCTCAGAAGGCCCTTCGTCTGGCTGGGTCTAGGAGGCAGGCCCTCAAATCTTTGGGGTTTTAAAAAAAAGAGTTCTTAAACTTTCTTGATATATATCCTGAGGCCATTTATAGTGGCAGACCCCAATTCTAGTCCTTGCCCAGAGATTATGAGCCTGTTTTATACTTTGAGAGACTTTGGTTGAGGAAGACTGCCGATGAGAAGCAGTTTTACTGTTGGACCCATAAAGTCTTGGATTCTTTCAATTTCCTCTAATTTCTGCTTGAAAACCAAACAGCTTCTTCTCAGCTTATCTTGTTTCTCCCATATTTTATTACAAGCAGCAAAAAGAGGCCAGTTGTGCTTTTAACGTTCTTCCTGGAATCTCTTCAACCTGACCCACAGGTTCATTAGGTACTCATTCTACTGTGCACATGACCACAGACACGTTTCACCTGTTTTGTCCTGTACACAACTCCTGTCCTCTTTTTTCCACTCTTCAACAGCAATTTTCTCACTGTCTTTCTAGCTCCTATGAGCAGTTTGCTTGATGCCAACCTACAGTGCCCACTCCTGAAGCCAATGTCACATATTTTAGGTTTTTCTTTTGGCCCCATCCATTTCTAGATACTGATTTTGTATTGCTCATTGCCTAACGAACCACCCTCCAACTTAGTGGCTTCAAATAACAACACATATGTACTCACTATCTTGCTCTTTGGGTTCTCCTTGGTGAGAACAGCTTATCTCCCCTCCACATGGTGTCTGGCTGGCTTGGGCTTCCTCACATCATGGTGTCCTGTGGCTGTCCAGCTTCTTACATAGCTGTCCAGCTTCTTACATAGCAGAAGCAGCCAGGCCTTCTTAGGGCCTGGGTTTGGACCTCCCAGAGTACTGCACCAGCTGCATTCTGTGTGTCGAAGGGCAAGCCCTGATTGAAAGGGTGGGCAAAAAACCCTCACATCCAATGAGAGAACAACAAAGAATTTGAGGCGGTCTCAAATCCACTGCGCCAGGGTAATTCCTAGGTGTTTCTGGTTTAGGTAACTGGTAGTTGATGATACTATTCACTTGGACCAAGTTTTCTGGGCGAGGTCAGTGTTTACTGATGGGTATGTTTCAAAGAAAGCAAGTCCCAATTTCAAAGAGACCAAGTCCAAAACAAGACAAAACAAAAATGAAGGAAAGAAAGAAAAAGGAAAGGAAACTGGTCCTGCCTTACTCTCCCTGACCGTGCCCCTCCCCACAGGAGGGTTCTGTGACTATATTCACTTTTTCTGCCTGTTGTCGCACTTTTCTCTCCTATCAGCTGTAGACAGCATCTCTTCACATGTGGTCTGCTCTACTACCTTTGGCTTTCTCTCTTTTCTGCCATTTCCACTTTCTCTACTTTTTTACTTAATGTTGTTAAAATTGATCATTACATTGTGAAGTGCCTCTAGTTCATGTTCATAGGTTGATTTTAAAATGTGACCATTTAAAATTTTAAGTCCCTACCAAATTTTTTTTTTTTTGCCTTCCCTGCTTTAATCCTATCCTTAAATTCTTCTTATATCTCAGGCATACTAACTAATCTTGAAGCCCTTCGGTTTCCTGGAAACCTGTCAGCTCAAGCCTCTGCTAACCTGTTTTGGCTGGGCCCCGTGGCACTCTTGTCGGGGGCACATCCCTCCAGGGTGGATTCAGTATTTCCTCCATCTCATGACTTCCTGTTTCTTATTTTACCCTTGTTTTGCTCAAGTATATCTTTAAATAACTTCTCCAAAATCCTTATATGGTTAAATCTTCTAAATCTCTTCTTATCTGAAAATGTGTCTATTCTGTGACCACAATTTTTTTAAAAAATATTGTAGGAAAAGAAATACCTAAGTACTCAGAGTATTGTCTCCTAATTATGCCATACATGCCTGTAAGGGATGTGATTACTTGTTTTTTGTTTTTTTCCCCCAGAATCTATGTTATGATCTTCCATTTGTCTCCCATGATTATTGTTTAATTTTTTCTTTTTGGTATTCATAATTTTGAGTTGTAGAAAGTGCAATCAGATATTAGTTATTGGGTTTATTTATTGATAATTAATTACATTAGATGACAAACTTTGCAATTATCCCTAAGTGGAAATCGTTATTGTGAAACAAACAGGTAGTCCTCTTCTAGGAAAAAGAAAAACCACTAAAATGTTTGGAGTATCCTCATTTAGTTTTTGTTTAAGGATTCTCTTTGCTCACGCACCTGGGTGGCTCAGTTGGTTAAGCGACTGCCTTCGGCTCAGGTCATGATCCTGGAGTCCCTGGATCAAGTCCCGCATCGGGCTCCCTGCTCGGCAGGGAGTCTGCTTCTCCCTCTGACCCTCCCCCCTCTCATGTGCTTGCTCTCTCTCATTCTCTCTCTCAAATAAATAAATAAAATCTTTAAAAAAAAAAAAAAGGATTCTCTTTGCTCTTTTCCTGATGAGACATGGTCAGATTGCTAAAACTTTTGTTTCAGGAAGGTTTTTCTGTGCAGGTGACCTTGAGCTTTATCTTTTTAAAACACGGTCAATAAGAGAAGTGGTGCTCGTAGGTCAGTGCTATCACCTCTCCTTTGAAACAGTTGTTGAGATAATAAAAGGTTGAGCTATAAACTCCATTAACAGCAGTCATGCCTGGAAGAAAAATGTGCTTTATTATTTTAGTATAATGAATGACATCGTCTGTGAGGCTTTACTGAGTTTTTTGTACCCCTCTGAAGGTGTGAGATTTGACACAGGTGATTTTTAGTGAAGGAAACTGGGTTAGGCATTGACTTTTTACATACATTATAAGCATGTGAAATAACCCTGTGGAAAACATTGCTTGAGAGCAGGAACTACATTAATAGCAGGTCATGAGACCAACGAGGTGCTCTGTCGGGAAGTCCAGTCAGTGGGTTGCAAAAACAACTTGATCCTGTGTATAAGTGAGGAGGCTTATATAAACCAACCAATTAAAATGGAAAGAACACAAAAATTAACTGGTTCTGGAGCCACAGTACATACCAACATGTCATTTTTTTTTCTCTAGTGGGTTGTGAACTTCATAAACTGCTTATGGGTTTGCTGTATCTACTAACTTATCAAGTGATTCAAGAAATCTTTATAAATGGTCTCTGCTAGTATACAGATATTTTACTGTAATGTTGCAAGGATGCATTTCTTACTGTGACCTGTAAACTTCTTTACTTACTTAAAAAAAAGTATGTGAAAAGGGTGTTTTAGTTTGAAGTCAGCTTTTTACACATGATTTTTTTTTTTAAAGATTTTATTTATTTATTTGAGAGAGAGAATGAGACAGAGAGAGAGAGCATGAGATGGGGGAGGGTCAGAGGGAGAAGCAGGCTCCCCGCCGAGCAGGGAGCCCGATGCGGGACTCGATCCTGGGACTCCAGGATTATGACCTGAGCCGAAGGCAGTTGCTCAACCAACTGAGCCACCCAGGCGCCCCTACACATGATTCTTGTTGAGCTACTCCAGAGTTAAGAGCCACAGCCCCTGTGATGAGGAGTCCATGGAGAGAAGGAGCAGTCGATGTATCCTTTTCAGCTCTAATTCTGCTGAGTAGATACAGACCAGTAATGTACCTGCAGGGTTCCAATTTCTTGGAATTTCAGGGAACTTCTACTTTTGTCCTTAAACTTGCCTCATGAGACTACTTTAACACTTAAAGGAATGGCAGTATTCTTTTCGAAAAGCATATTAAAATTTGATGACCTTATTTTTTAATTCACACACTTCTGTGTGCAAACTCTCTGTATTTAGTGCCTACACTCTATCAGTGTGCACTTGGTAACTTCTATACTGGATGTGATCTTTTTGAAGGCAGTGGTTCCCCTCCCCCCACCACGGCCATATCTAGCAAGGGTTTTGCACATATAATTGCTCAGTAAATGTTTGTTGTATGAAATTAACTGGATATGGTCCCATTCCTATTGTTGTTTCCCTTTAGTTCAGTAAATAACTCATCTTGTAGACAAGTAGAAAGATTCTTATTTATACCATTTAAGGACTTCACCCAAGAATATATAACCTACAAATTTCTCTGTCGGTCTGTTCCCTCTTTGTATCAAAAGGTTCATTCTAATATTTGATCTAATGTTTCCAAGATGTTTTTCAGACTTAGAAATTAACAACCCACCCCCACCCCACACACACCCCACAAATCATCAAACCATTGCCGACAACACAACTTGACAACCTTGTCACATCATGCATATGGATAACTTTGGGAGTAAGGACTGGGACAGGTCTGGGTCCCCCCAGTCTGCTCTGTTGTTGCACTGGAAATCTGCTCTTTGTAGATATGGCCTGTGTAGAGCAAGCCAAGTGGCCAGCAGTGGGTAGTAATTATCTGGTAGATCTAGTAGAGCAAAGGATATCCATCGATTTATACTTGTAAAATGTTTGGAACAGGGCCTGGCACACAATAAACCCTACATAATATTTATTACTTAAATATTAAAAGCCAAGAAAATATTGTTACAGTAAAAAGGTGGTTAAGTGGAACATTACAGAGACCAACAAGTAGACTGGAGGTCAAAAGCAAGAGGCAGGTGTCTGAACAGTGTCTGAGAAGTGGCTATCCACTGAATGTTCAGAGCTTGGCAGCAAAGGGAAGTAAAACCAAAACTGAGTAGTAACATCAAACAAAGGCACTGTGTGTTGTGTGTATTTTTTAAATTTAAATTTTATATATTTTATGATTACAAAAGAGATGAAGGCCATAGGGAAGAAATGACTGGAAGTCTTAAAGAAGAGGTTATATTGTAAAATTTGGAGTCCCAGTGAAGTAGAAATGGATCAGGGGCTCAGTAAAAATGAAGGATTAACTCTAGAGGAGGGGAGAGAAATGTCTTTGGTAGCTAGAGTGAAGTATGAGAAGATAAATGTAGGAACAGTGAAGCACATTTAAGAATTTATGCCAGGTGGCCTCATAAGTACCATTAAATTAAAAATGGATTGTGTGCTGCAAGGAACCTTCTCATCTGTCTTTGGATTAAGATTACCAGAGAATTAATGAAACTACAGGAAATGATCAACTGAGGGTTGTGATAGAGAATGAATTTTGGTAATGAAGTGGAAATTAAGTGTGAAGAAGGATATGGTGATATTTATGGTCCTATTTGGAACACACTGTTTCAATTTTTAAATATGGCAGTTTTTGTGGTCATTAGGTGTGCATTTTAAAATATGGTCTTTTGTATATTCAACAAATTCTTATTTGTTGAAAGTCCTTGGCCAAAAAAAAAAAAAAAATCTTTGGTTTCATCAGACTTCTATTTTAGTGTGGAAAGACAGATACAAATACAATAGTAAAATAAAACTAAGAAGCAAAATATATAGTATGTTAAATAGCAATAACAGTTAAGGAGAAAAGCTATGTAGGATGGGGGTTGGGAGGAAGGAATGGAGAAAGGATGAGAGAGCATGAGAGAGAATTAGTTTCAGGGGATGTGGCTAACGAAGTTCTCACTGAGAAGATGACCACTGAGGGATGATCTAAAGGAGGTGCGGGAGAGGGGCAGGTGTTTCATGGACCCAAGGAGGAAGCCTACTGGTCTCTTGAAGGTGCCTTAAGGAGGTCATTTGGCTGGAGCCGACTGAATAGGGGGGAGTGGTAGGAGACGAGCTAAGAAAGGAGCAGGAATCAGGTAGTGTAGAGTCTTGCAGGCTTCAAGACCAGGTGAAATTCCTAAGTGGGGTGGTGTAGACGGAAAAGAGAAGAGGGCCAGTCACAGAGCCCTCAGTAGGTCCAGGCTTTAGAGTTGTGGGAAATGAGAAGGAATCAGCAAAGGAGACTGGGAAAGGAGAGCCAGGGGAGTGGAGGGAAACAAGGACAGTGTGGTGTCTGGAAACCAAGGGAAGAAAGCATTCCAAAAGGGGAGACATGACCAGGGATCTCGAAAGAGAAGGACTGAGAATTAACCATTGGATTCAGCAATATGGCAGCTACCGTGTCTGTTCTCATGGGATGACGGTGGGAGCAGTTGGTCGAACTGATGTGAGTTCAAGAAGGAAAGGGAGAAGAGATAACAGAGGGTGAGTGCTGGCAACTCTTCCAAGGAGTTCAACTGTGACTGGAGAAGAGAATTAGCATTGCTAGCTAGAGAACTGGGATCAAGAGAATTCTTTTGGGATGAGAGAAAAAAAATAGCATAAAAAACCAATAGGGAAGATAAAGTGGAGAAGGAAAAAATGAGGGGGGGGAGAATTGTTACAACACTGTCCTTGAGTAAGAGGCAATGGCATCTTGAAGTTCAAAGTGTGTGTGTGTGTGTGTGTGTTGGGGGAGGGTGGCCTTAGCTAAATCTCTTTGAAGTTCACATGCAACATTCTTAAGCATTCACTCCAAGCCTTGAGGGATTACTGTTGGTAAGGCATAATGTTGGAGTTAGCAACTAGTTCACGTTCATTGATTACATTTTAACTCTGGGACATTGGTAAATGAGATGGAAATCCCAAAGGTGAACGCAGATTGCTGAAGATGGCAGGAAGAGAGTCCCCTGGTGTCAGAATGGGTAGCATCTTACAAACATTCTTGATCCCTGGTGCTGGGTTATTGAGAGAAAGCCCCGTCTCAGTTGATTCTACATTCTGATCTCTCTGGACATAGACTTGTTTCTCATCTCCTGGATACAGAACCTTCTGACCATTGAGACTTGACTTTCCGTTTAATCTCTGTTTGGATCTTTTCATTTTAAGTTTTTGGCTTAATCACCCATGTTCTGGATTTATTCCTTCTGTGACTTCCGGGACCCCAGATTTCTGATTTGCTGATAATTTTCCACAGTCTTCTGTTATAATTTGTTAACTTTCAGACCTTTTCTGCCCACATTTTCTGCTTATCTCCATCTATTACAATTGTCTTGATGCCTAGAATTGGTATTCGGTTAGCCAGTCAGACTATAACATAATTGATTGGATTTTTAAAATTGGGTTTATAAATTATAATACTTGTTATTCCTGAATTGATTAAATGATTTCTTAAAATTACAGAATGATTTAGTCTATTTTTTAAGTCTAATATTTATTTAGTTTGCTTAAGTGTGTCTCATAATCTACAGTATTTAAAAAATGAAAACCATCAACTAACTAGAATTTAAATTTAAAAAAATAAATAAAAAACAAAATAGCTATGGTAAATAAAGAAAAAAATTAAAACCAACTCTGGAAATACAATAGTATAATAAAACTAAGCTTTTCTATGAATGAGTATGTTACAGACAGTGCTTTTTCTGAAGAAGCAAAAAAGAAAAGCTAATAGTAGCCTCTGAAATTAATAAAACTACATAGGAAAGAGATGTGGTTGTGACTTTAATATGTAATATAAATACTATGATTGATGCTTCCGTCTTTTTTTTCTAAATCTCCTTTCAAGGTTGTTTATAATTCATTTTGACTGCAGGGTAGATAACTGACAGAAGCAGGTCCAGGCTGTGGGGGGAGTATTCGTGGCAATCTATCATATGGTTCTAGTTGTCATAAAGATAGGATTCAAATAAACCTATCATTGCCCTGTTTTAAGTATGAGAAGAAGAGTCTGTCATATTGCAGTATGTCAATTAAAAAAAAAAAAAAGCCAAAATAGTTGAACCCAGAATAGATGGTAAGCAACAATGGCTACCATTTGGTGAGCACTTATTAGGCGCCAAACATATATACTCTCTAATCCTTACAACTCTCATTTGAATAGGTGTCATTAAACCATTTTATACACGAAAGAAACCTACATTTGTAGAGAAGTTAATTATAAATTTGAATAAGGCTATATAGCCAGTAAACTGGAGAGCAGATATTGGAGCCTGTTTGAACACTTTTGGAAGGCATTATATTTTGATTATGACATATATCCGTAAGTTTAGTAGATAATTGAATGCAGTGGAGATTAGGTCAATGTTAAATACTTTATTACTGTGGGCATGGTGGAACACTCTATTACCACGGTTCTCAGATGTGCTTGCAGAACTGTGGGGTTCCCTGAGATACTTTCAGTGGGTCACCCAACTGTTTTCTTCATAATGTGAAGATGTTGTGTGTTCTTCTCACTATGTTGACATTTGCACAGCTACCATCAAAGTAATGGTAGATAACACTGCTCGTGCCTTCCTATGAATCAATGTACTGGCACCAAACTCTTTTTTTTTTTTTTGAAGATTTTATTTATTTTTGCAAGAGAGAGAGAGAGAGAGGGAGGGAAAAGGAGAGCGGGGGGAGGGGGCAGAGGGAGAAGCAAACTCCCCACTGAGCAGGGAGCCCGATGGAGGGACTCGATCCCAGGACCCTGGGATCATGACCTGAACAGAAGGCAGACACTTAACCGACTGAGCCCCCCAGGCACCCTACTGACACCAAACACTACCGGTGGTCACTGTATTCTTCACCACTAAGAGTTCACAGTTAAAAACAAAATAAAAACAAATTTTATACCTTATACTAACTAACTACATGTGCACGTGAGATGTCTAGAGGGGTGTTCACTAAAATTTCAGTAGTGGTAATCTCTGCATGAGTATTTTCTTATTTGTACTTGTCTTTATGAATTTATTTTATAGTGAGGCTGCATGATTAAAGACAACAAAGCAACATAAAAGCCATATTATTTTACAGCATGTGTCATTTTTATAAAAACATATGAAACTATATAAGAAGCATATAATGTGTTCTTAGAAACTATTCTTATGGGGTGCCTGGGTGGCTCAGTCGTTAAGCGTCTGCCTTCGGCTCAGGTCATGATCCCAGAGTCCTGGGATCGAGCCCCGCATCGCATCGGGCTCCCTGCTCAGCAGGAAGCCTGCTTCTCCCTCTCCCACTCCCCCTGCTTGTGTTCCCTCTCTTGCTGTCTCTCTCTCTGTCAAATAAATAAATAAAATCTTTAAAAAAACCACTATTTTTATAGTGCATTCTTTTTTAGAGATGCTACGTAACAGTTATGATTTGTGGTCTAAATTTAGTGCCAAACGCTTTAATGTGGTAGTTCAATCCTACCTGCTTAAGAAGGTGTTACTGGTAACTTGACAGAGTAGATGCTGATGTTAGACATTTGATAATTCAGCTATACATGGACAGCTTTACTAATCCTTTTTTCCTTCTGGTATTTATGAATAAGCCTTGGAAGATGGAATTACAGTGATATTTATAAAAATACTGTAAATTGTTTAAGACCATCGCAGGACATGGTGGCTTTATGGTGGACACAGTTAATCACAAGCCAGCACTGTCACAGATGTGACTGTTTTGATGTCTAGTTTTTAGGATAATCTCACAGTCTTTGATCTCATCCTTCTCGCAATATTGAAAATTGTCATCTTCACTTTCTTGATTCAGTTAAGATGATTTAGTGAGTGGGTTAAGTAAATTTGCAGAATATAGGGCAGTTTCTTATCAGTAAAATGAGGATAATAATAGAATTATCTCAAAGGATAGTTCTGAGGATTAAAGGAGAGAAAATATATAAAGCATTTAGAACTGTGCCTGGCATATAACAAGTACTTGATAAATGTTAGCTATTTTTAACTAGGAAGTGCACAAAGTAACTCCAGAGCAAATATTATTTATAAAGAGCTAGCTTTCCCGAATATTCAGTTACAAATTGTTCATTTATTTAAATTAGCGGTGGTCACGCAAAGGCTCTTATCAGCTTTTCTTTTTGAAGGGGGCACTTGCTTTTCAGGTGGCCTTCGTAATTTGATTAATACTGGTTTCCCAAGTGAAAACACTCTGGGTTCAGGCAAGAACCTTTTTAGTATTCTGATTTAGGAAGGTGAGCAGAATCACCATTTTCTCTTTGATTATTTGTTTGCTCATTCATTCATTCATTCATTCATTTTGCAAACATATGTTAGGTGTGAGCCATATGTGGTAAGCCTCATCCTGGGGATAGAGAAAAAGGTGTGAGACACAGCTGTTGGAGAGAGATGACTTGGGGTGGCTAAATATAGCACGTTAAGTGCTCTTCCCAGGGAAGCACTGAGCGCGATGGGTGATTTGGAGGGGTGTGTTACTGTTACTGGGCTCTGCGGTCCAGCACCAGTTGGAAAGGGCGAGGAAGGGAAGTTTCTCTGAGGGGAGTTGTGTTAGCCAGGGGAAACTGTGGGCAAGAGGGTTCCTAGCCTGAAGAGCAAAGTGGCTTTATTCTTCTACCTTGTTCCATGTTCTCTCAGGATCTCTTACCATCTGCTGATGTGTCCTAGAGGCAGTTTGCATGGAGGATTTCTTAGTGATCTTTTTTTTGTTCTTCACATTCTGTTCACTAGTCAAAAAGAGAGCATATGTGTTTATCCAGTATTTATAGGTCATCAAAATTTTTAGGAATATTTAATAAAGGCAAAGAGATCTCAAAAGATTTTTCCGTAGGTTCTTTTAACCATATTGGTATTTGTTTTTAAATTTAAACATTATTTTTGTTTGTTTACTTCAGAAATGTTGAAGGGATACTTAAAATATTTTTTCTGAATCAACCCACAAACTTATAGATGAATCATAAAGAAAGTCATTTAACAGGTATCTGTATAAAGAAGTCTTTTATTATAATTGAATTTTCAAATCTTTGGGCCCATATTTGCATCTTTAGCAATGGGTTTTTGTTTCTGCTTTTTTGTTGTTGTTGTTTTTGTTGTTATTACTATTTTTTTCTTCATCTTTTCATTTTGCCAAATTGAAGTCGAGTATTTGAGACACTGGAAAGTTACTGTCGGGTTGATTTGATGCAATGCTTTAGGGCTGTCCAGAAAGGAGTATGTTAGTTCACTGGTGATAAGTTTAGAAATGGTTTAAATGATGGAGAGCAGTAGATGAGAAAGAATAGTCCAGGGAAGCTGACAGACTGTGTGCCCAGGAAATACATAATGAGAGGAAAGAGAGTACTAGGCAAGGAATTTAGAATCTTATAGGAGACACAAGGCAAGAAGATGGATTATATACAAGTCAAAATGTAATAAGTACCATGAGGATAAAAACAGTGTTTTAGCAGTTCATTCAATAAATTTATTTAGTGCTTACTGTATGGTATGGGTGGGAGTGAGATCATTTCTACTTAAAGAATTCAGGATAGGGTTTGCATAGAGTTCATTTCATTTAACTTGACCTTGAGGGATATGTAGAGAATAGAATTAGAATTCTAAATTCTAAAGAAGTGCTGTTCAATTGAAATATAATGTGAGCCATATATGTAATTTAAAACGTTCTAGTAACGATATTAAAAGAAGCAAAAAGAAACAGGTGAAATTAATTCTAGTATACTTTATTAAACCGTCATGTCCAAAATATTATAATTTAGACATGTAATCAGAATATATTACATTTTGGTGGAAAGTACTTGAAATTCACTAGGTATGTTACATTTCTAGCACATCTCAATTCAGAAGCTAAATTTGCACTGGAAATACTGGATCTATATTTAGAGTTCATTAAACTTAACAATTGAGAAGGAAGATTGACATACACAATTTGTTCCAATCATACTTCAAAGTTTTCTAGTACCTGAATAGGGAATCTTTTAAAATTTGCATGTAAATTAATTAAAATTACTTAAAATTTAAAAATTTTTTCCTTGGTCATACTAGGCTCCTCTCAAGTGCCCAGTAGCCACTTATGACTAGGAGATAATGAACTGGGACTAGACCATTCTAAATGATTGAAAAGAACGATTTTGTAGGTAGAACAGCACATGCAGAGACCTCTCCTTTTGTGGGGTTGGAGAACAAAGTACGAAAGCAAATGTCCATAGCAGTTTTTCTTGCAAGACTTCAGCTCTCATAAATGCTGTATTTCCCAGAAACAGTGTGGGTCATATTTGACATTGAGCTGCCTCATTCTGTTTCAAGTTGAAGATGTTCCATTCCACCCTGGGAGTGGAGCACCTTGGGAGGAACACAAGGACCCTACTGTGTTACAACGAAAGTATAATGTTCACACTTTAAATCAGCCACAAATGTTTATATTATACCTACTATATACTGCTTATGAAGTCAGACGTCTATATAATACATACTCCAAAAGATTAAAATGAAAAGTTACAGACAACACAGTTAACTCCCAGCTGCTCAGTAAATTCTTGTAATGAGATAAATGCTGGTTTAAAGGGTGACTGTTCCCTGTGTTTGTCATACTGGAATGAACTGACTATATTTTCCAAGATGAAACATAATTAAGAATTAAATTTATATTTGTTGTATTTATTAATTGGTCTCGATTGCTTTGTGTTTGCACTGGAATAATACATGCAGGAGCCTATCACAGTTTGAAGTAGGTTTTAGGTGGCTTTTTGTGGATTGCTGTCCCATTGCTATCTCTATAGGGCATATAAAAGTTTACATAAAGACCACCAGGCTAACATGGCTCTATTTGGAAAAAATACTTACAAATTTCAGCGATGACTGTAGATGCAGCTTACTGAAACAATTATCAGAAGTGCTTTATTATCTTTGAGTGAGAAGTTATAGTCTTATGACTGTCTTTGAGGGTTGATCAGAAGGTTTTTGGTTTTTTCAATTTGGGAAAGCTTTAGAAAAATTAGATCAGTTTATCTTTTTTTTTTTAAGATTTTTATTTATTTATTTATTTGAGAGAGAGAGAGAGAGAGAGAGCATACCATCAGGGAGAGAGGCAGAGGGAGAGACAGACTCCCCACTGAGCAGGGAGCCCAGTGCGGGGCTCAATCCCAGGATTCCGGGATCATGACCTGAGCCGAAGGCAGACGCTTAATAACTGAGCCACCCAGGTGCCCTAGATCAGTCTTATCTTTATTAAGGGCATATTTCTGCAGCTTTGACATGAGCCCTTTCTTTTCAGAATGATTACATGATTTAAATACTCTGACATACCTATCCTTAGTTTTTCTTTGTCAAAGAGCTCTGACTGATGCTTTTTCTCTGATGGATTATTGACAATTATGGCAGGAATGTAACTTGTCCCTGATGTCTGTTCTCCCTTAGTACTAGAATTCTACTCTAGGTGCATGGCCATTCAGAGTCAGGACTACATTTCTTAGCCTGTCTTGCTGCTAGGAATTCCTCTGGTTTTGACCAGTGGGATGCAAGTAGGATTTTTGTGTGGCAGCTTTTTTAAAGAAAGTGTTCTTTTTCTTTCTTTCTTTTTTTCTTTCTTTCTTTCTTTCTTTCTATGTGTATGTGTTGCCCCCTCATTTTCTTTTTCTCTTTATTCATTCTTTCTTCGTGTCCTGCTGCCTGGGATTCATTTGCCACTCTTTTGGACCCTGGGGTCAAGGCCCCTCAAATTCAGAACAAACAGATAGAAGGAACCTGCATCTTTGATATTTAATGACATGATGAAGTACCAAAACAAGCCTGTACTATACACTGGACTTTAATGTGAGAGGCAAATACACTTCTGTTTTCTGTAACCAGTTGTTATTTTGGGTTTCATCATAGCAGACGAACCCAATCCCATCAATCCACGTAGACATTCATACTAGTAGGACTCTTGGAGGCAAGGGTGAAAACCACCACCAATATGAAAGGATCCTGAGTGGCCCCTGGAATTAGAGGAGACCCAGAGCTCATTAGCCACACTTCCAAGGATGTCTACAACCAGGAACCTGACCCCACGAGATTCCTTCTCTTCATCTCTTGGTTTTAATTCTCTTTTCCTCTGTGTTTCATTTTGTGTTACTCTAGACTGGCTTTCTCCAGCAAAGGGATATGGTCACCTGTGGTACCAGACTAACTTCCTCAACACCTTGAAAATGTAGATTGAAAACAGCTAGTCTTGTCTTTTGTTTGAAAAAATATTGGGGAGGGGCGCCTGGGTGGCTCAGTCGTTATGCGTCTGTCTTCGGCTCGGGTCATGATCCTAGGGTCCTGGGATCGAGCCCCGCATCGGGCTCCCTGCTCAGCGGGAAGCCTGCTTCTCCCTCTCCCACTCCCCCTGCTTGTGTTCCTCTCGCTATCTCTCTCTTTGTCAAATAAATAAATAAAATCTTTAAAAAAAAAAAAAGAAAAAATATTGGGGAGTGACTCATACTGACCCGTCTTGGGTCACATAACCATCCCTGTATCTGTCACTGGGCCAGCTTGGATTACATTCCCTGCATTGTGGTCTACTTTGTGGGGGATGGAGAGATTGGGCCGGGGGAGAGGGTGCAAGAATTGACAGCATCCTCTAGAACCAGTTGTTGTAAATTAAGTTTGGTGCTATTTAGATAAAACAGTGCTTATTAGTTCAGCTGATAAGTCATTCATAAATGATTTATCATAAAAATCATACTCCTTTTTTTAAAGATTTTATTTTTTATTTGACAGAGAGAGAGAGAGTGAGCACAAGCAGGGAGAACGGCAGGTAGAGGGAGAGGGAGAGGGAGAAGCAGGATCCTCACTGAGCAGGGGCTCTATCCTAGGACCCTGGGATCATGACCTGAGCCAAAGACAGATGCTTAACTGAGCCACCCAGGCATCCCTCATCTTATCCTTTCTTGAAAGTAGCCCATGTATGAAAAAACAAGGATTGCTAGTTTGCTTTAAATTTGCTTTCTGACTTTGAAGTTGTGAATTTTGGCAAGACACAGCTCAGATGTCTTTTTTGGAATTTTTATGAAAATGACCTGGCCACATTATCATACTATACAGGCAAATTATTAGTAGCCATTGAACAGATTTCCCGAATTTCTTTTATCTTCAGTCATGTTGATTGTAATGTCAGCACTGAAGAATTGGCTGCAATCATGAATTCATTGAATAGAGAGGAGGAAGCATTTTGAGTGTTAGAAAATGAAGACTATTATATCATGAAAAATGTTTCAGTGGCACATTCTATTTAAAATTCTAAAGTGAGAGTTTTCTTCAAGGAATTAAAATTTAGTTCGATGTTTGACATAAATGAAATTTGATAAGTAACAGTACTTTTTTTGGTGGGAGAGCTTTGATATATTGAGTTCCCAAAGTTTACTTGAAATCTTAACAAAATCATGGAAGATCAATTAATTGAAAGGTAATGGTGTCATGTGATCGAGTTGTGTTGAAGTTTAGGAGATCTGTTTAGAGGGCACGTTTTACGGCAAAGGTTAGTTATGACAGGGCACTTTTCTTCCAGGTGGCTTTTAGGCAACATGGTGACATTTTGGAGACTTCAAAGGTAAAGGTTTATTGCTTTGGAAGTACTATATTTATTAATCTGGTTTCAATCAAATGTCCATGATGTGCACAGAAGGGATATCTTCTTCAGGACTCTCAAAGGCTCAAACTTCCTATTGTTTTCTGCAGTCAATCAAAACTGGGGTTGAGTCACCTAAATCATTATATGCTGTTCCTTTGGTATCATTTAGCCAGTCCACACAAGGCATGTGGGGGGAGGGGTGGGAAGGGGGTCTTTGATATTTAATGAACAAAGACGAATATCTTTAAAAAACTAGTATCAGCTCTGGAAAAAAGTATTTTCTGATCAGAAACTTTTCTAGGTGACGGTCACCATAGTCACAAATAAGAAAGAATGAGGGCCAGAAATGTAAGTCTTGCTGTAAGATTTTATTGTACATACTAATTTTTCACTGTACTAGGAGCAACTGTATCAGGCACCTCTGTTACGACTTATGGTGTTTGCAGGAGTTGAATTCTACTCTGGGGTTGGAGATAGTGCAGTCTAGAGCTCCAACGTGAATAGTCACTGTGTGAAAGTACCTTTCTTTCACCCACGGAAGTGCTGGTCGAGGTCAGGGATTGGGCTTCTGGGTGTTTGCTGTTGCCCTTCTTTCCAGCCTAATATTGGCAAGAAGTGAATGTATGTTTTCCTTTTTATCCTAGAGTAGCCAGCAATTAGGACTTTTCTTCTTTGAAGAAGGGAGACCTATGCACATTTAGTAGTTAACGTGTACAGATAACTGATGACTCTGAAAAAAAGTTCAAAGATGTCATATTATTTTCATTTGCAAGGTGAAAAATTCTGTTGTGGTGGTATAAATATCTGAAGTCATACAGAAGGCCAGGACAAAAATAGGTTTCTGAGAAAGGCATGTTTTTTTTTTTTCTTTTCTTCCTGATAATATTACAGCTTTATCTACTGATCTCAGCCAGAACTTGTCATGTCCAGGTCCCTCTGGGTTTAGCCTTCACTCCCTTCCCTCTTTTTCCCAGGCCCATTCTATTTCCCAACTAAGCCTTGCTCAAAAAGTCCTCCCCTCATTAGCTCAGACATTTCATAAGTTAAAATCACTTACTGAGTATCTAGTTTTAGCATTTTGTTTAGATGGCTTTGTACTTTCATGTATCATGATAAAAGACCAAGAACTATCTTTCTTACTATGTTTATTGTGTCCTGTTTGAAAATATCTAACAGAGTCAAGGTTATCAAGTGCTGATTTTGATATATTCTAATTTTTTTTCAGTCTAACTTTATCTGAAGACTTATTAATTTTATTGCCAAACTGTCCAGTCAGTTAAAATGTCAGTTAATTTATTTTCCAGTGTTTAATTTTATGTCAGAATGGGAGCAGTAGTAATAATGTTTTACAAACAGTGGCATTTTTTCAGTATTACAAAAGACTTAATTTTTTTTCTTTCTTTCTTTTCCCCCCTTAGGTAAACTAGTTCATGTAGGAAAGCTCCCTCTAGTGTTTCCTAGAGCAAATACAAATGGTATTGGACTATTTTTTTTTTTTAGAAGACTTAATTTTTTTTTTTAAAGATTTTATTTATTTATTTGACAGAGAGAGACACAGCGAGAGAGGGAACACAAGAAGGGGGAGCGGGAGAGGGAGAAGCAGGCTTCCCGCGGAGCAGGGAGCTGGATGCGGGGCTCGATCCCAGGACTCTGGGATCATGACCTGAGCCAAAGGCAGACGCTTAACGACTGAGCCACCCAGGCACCCCTAGAAGACTTAATTTTTTAAAGCAATTTGGAGTTCAGAATAAAATTGAGAGGAACGTACAGAGATTCTCCAGATATCCTTGTACCCTCACCTGTATAACAACCCTCATTATCAGCATGACTCATGAGAACTGTGTGTTTGTTACCAAGGATGAACCTACATTGACACATCATGATCACTCAAAGTAAATAGTTTACTTTAGGGTTCATTCTTGGTGTGGTACATTCTTTGGATTTGAACAAATTTATAATGACATATATCCATCATTATAATACCATACAGAGTATTTTCACTGCCCTAAAATTCTCTGTGCTCTCCCCAGTCACCCTCCTTATCCCCTTCCACCCTTTGTTACTGTCTCCATAGTTTCGCCTTTTCCAGAATGTCATATAGTTGGAATCATACAGCATGTAGCCTTTTCAGATTGGTTTCTTTCACTTATTAATATGCTTTTAAGGTTCCTCCATGTCTTTTCATGGCTTAATAACTCATTTCTTTTTGGCAATGAATAATGTTCCATTGTCTGGATGTACCACAATTTATCCATTCGCATACCGAAAGACGTCTTGGTTGCTTCCAAGTTCAATTATGAATAAAGCTTCTATAAATATCTGTGCACAGGTTTTTGTGTGAATAGATGTTTCAGCTCCTTTGAGTAAATACTAAGGAGAGTGATTGCTGTATAGTAGGATAAGAGTATGTTTAGTTTTGTTAGAAACCAGTATGTTTAGTTTTGTAAAAAATCACCAAACTCTTCCAAAATGGCTGTACCATTTTGCATTTTTACCATCAATGTATGAGAGTTTCTTTTGATCCACATCCTCACCAGCATTTGGTGTTGGTAGTGTTCCAGATTTTGGCCATTCTAATAGCTACGTAGTGGTATCTCATTGTTTTAATTTGTATTTCCCTAGTGACATGTGGAATATCTTTCTGTATGCTTATTAGCCATCTATTTATCTTTTTTGGTGAGGTGTCTGTTAAGGTCTTTGGCCAATTCTTTAATGAGGTTGTTCATTTCTTAAGAGTTCTTTGTATATTTTGGATGATGGTCCTTTAGCAGAAGTGTCTTTGGCAAATATTTTCTCCCAGTCTATAGCTCTCCTAATAATGTCTTTTGTAGAACAGAAGTTTTTAATTTTAATAAAGTCTAGCTTATTAATTATTTCTTTCATTGGTCATGTCTTTTATGTTGTATCTAAAATGGTATCACTATACCCAAGGTCATCTAAATCTCCTATGCTATCTTCTTGGATTTTTATATGTTTGCATTTTGCATGTAGGCATATAATCCATTTTGAGTTAATTGAGTTTGTGAAGGGTGTACTCTGTGTCTAGAGGAATTTTTTTTTTTTTGCATGTCCAGTTCCAGTACCACTTGTTAAAGAGACCATCTTTGCTCCATTGTATTGTCTTCACTACTTTGTCATAGATCAGCTGACTATATTTATGTGGGTCTATTTCTAGGCTGGCTATTCTGTCCCATTGATCTATTTGTCTTTTCTTTCACTAACACCACACTGTCTTCATTACCATAGCTATATAGTAAGTCTTGAAGTTGGATAGTATCAGTCTTCAAATTTTGCTCTTCTTCAGTATTGTCTTGGCTATTCTGAGTTGTTTGCTTCTCCATATAAATTCTAGAATCAGTTTATCAATATCCATAAAATAAGTTTCTGGGATTTTGATTGGGATTGAATTGAATCTATAGATCCAAGTTGGGAAGAACTGACCTCTGGACAATAGTGAGTCTTTCTAATCATAAATATGGACTATCTATTTATTTAGTTTTTCTTTCATTAGATTCATCAGAGTTTTGTAGTTTTTCCCATAGAAACTTTGCACATATCTTGTTATATTTAAACCTAAGTGTTTAATTTGGGGGAAGGTGCTAATGTAGATAGTATTTTGCTTTTAATTTCAAATTCCCCTTGTTCATTGCTGGCATATAGGAAAGCAAATGACTTTTGTATATTAACCTTATATCCTGCAACCTTGCTATTATCACTTATTCTGGGAAAGTGAGGGGTTTTTTTTTTTCTTTCAGATTTTCTACATTGAGAATTGTGTCATCTGAGGACAAAGACAGTTTTATTTCTTCCTACCCAAAACTTATACCCTTTGTTTCCTTTTCTTCCCTATTGCATTAGTAAGGACTGATATTAAAAAGAGGAGTGGTGGGGCGCTTGGGTGGCTTAGTCAGTTAAGTTGGCCTTCAGCTCAAGTCCTGATTCCAAGGTCCTGGGATCGAGCCCCGCATCGGGCTTTCTGCTCATTGGGGAGCCTGCTTCTCCCTCCCCCTTTGCCTACTGCTCTGCCTGCCTGTGCTCTCTCTCTCTTTCTGTCAAATAAATAAATAAAATCTTAAAAAAAAAAAGAGGAGTGGTGGGAGGGGACATCCTTGCCTTGTACTTGATCTTAGTGGGAATGTTTTGAGTTACTCTGCATTAACTATGATGTTAGGTTTAAGTTTTTTGTAGAAAGCCTTTATCAGGTTGAGAAATTCCCCTCTGTTACTAGTTTGCTGAGAATTTGTGTGTGTGTGTGTGTGTGTGTGTGTGACAGTTTTTGTAATGAATAGGTGTTGGATTTTTGTCAAATGCTTTTTCTAAATCTATTGATACCATGTGATTTTCCTTTTTTAGTCTGTTGTTTTGATGGATTATATTAATTGATTTTCAAATGTTGAACTAGTCTTGCATACTTTAGATAAATCCCATGTGCTCTTGGTGTATAATTCTTTTTATACTTTTTTGGATTTGATTTGCTAATATTTTAAGAATTTTTGCATCTATGTTCATGAGAGATATTGGTTTGTAGTTCTTCTTTTCTTGTAACATCTTTGTCTAGGTTTTTGTTTTGTTTTGTTTTGTTTTTTAGTTTGAAGTTAATGCTGGCTTCATAGAATGACTTAGGAAGAATTTTCTCTGTTTCTTTCCTCTGAAAGAGATTGTAGAGAATTTGTATGATTTTGTTCTTAAATGTTTTATAGAATTCACCAGTGAACCTCTCTGGGCTTGATGTTCTCTTGCTTGGAAAATTATTAATCATTGATACAGTTTCTTTAACAGGAATAGACCTATTTAGATCATCTATTTCTTCTTTTTTTTTTAAAGATTTTATTTTTATTTATTTGAGAGAGAGAGCACAAGAGGGGGGAGCGGGAGAGGGAGAAGCAGACTCCCTGCTGAGCAGGGAGCCCGATGAGGGACTCGATCCCAGGACTCCAGGATCATGACCTGAGCCGAAGGCAGTCGCTCCACCAACTGAGCCACCCAGGCGCCCAGATCATCTATTTCTTCTTATATGAGTTTTGTCATTCAAGGATTTTTTCTACTACATTTAAGATATCAAATTTATGCAAATGAAGTGATTCATAGTATTCTTTTATTATCCTTTTATTCTTTTTTTAAAAATTTTTATTTATTTGACAGAGAGAGAGACAGCAAGAGAGGGAACACAAGCAGGGGGAGTGGGAGAGGGAGAAGCAGGCTTCCCGCGGAGCAGGGAGCCCAATGCGGGGCTCGATCCCAGGACCCTGGGATCATGACCTGAACTGAAGGTAGACGCTTAACGACTGAGCCACCCAGGTGCCCCCTTTTATTATCCTTTTAATTTCCATGGGATCTGTAGTGATGTCCCTTCTTTTATTTCTGATAGTAATTTGTGTCCTCTCTTTTTCTTAGTTAGGCTGGCTAGAGGGTTATCAATTTTGAACTCTATACTTTTAAATATGTGAGCATGAAGTAAATAATAGGACTAATTTGATGACTAGAAAGCATCCAGTTGAATAAGCAGGTAATAGGTTGATCTCACATTGAAGGTGATCTGTGGTTGGGTAAAGGGCTATGCTGCATTTGAAATTGTGGGTCTCATAGTGCCAGCTTAAAAAAATAAACAACCTCTCTTCAGGGGTGCTTCTTAGATGCCCCTATTCTATGTTATTACAGTTAAAAAAAACAGAAGATTAACTTTCTAGATTAAATATGTATAAGAAGTTTGAGTTTCTTGTGTTAATGACTTCGCTTATTTTCCCTTTTTGGTCATATTCACATAAATACCCATATGCAATAAAAGAAATAAGGAATTATTTTTTACAAGTGATACAAATACTTTATAATCTATGTTACTCTTATTTGGTAAGGTAAAGAATTATATTTCTTTTTTTGCCTAACTATATGCAAACTTTTTCCAAAATGTATTCCTTACGTAAACATTACTTATATAGGATAGCTTCCAATCTCATCCTAGGCAGAAAAAGCAGTTTACCTACATGGTTTCATTTCAGGGTATAAAATCTCTTCTAATTGCTGGCTCATTCCTGAATTCCCACCTGATACATGAGCTCTCAAGTTCAACCTTTGATTAGAATGCACATTTTCCCATGAAGGTGTTGTAGGGGGCACATTCAACATCATCAGAGCATAGGAAGGGTAGCCTGAGAGGTCTAAAGATAATTTCACCTCACAATTTTGTCTATAGTCAACCTTGAATTGCATCATTCAGTGTTCCATACTGTGTTTATCTTCTTCCCGATCATCACCTCAGTTGATTGTCATTCTTTCTATTTTACTTAGGAACTTAAAGCAGTCAGAGGAGAAATTCTCCATGCCTCCCCACCCCATCTTCCTGCATCTGTGCCTTTATATTTTGCCTTTCCCCTTGAGGTGGACTGTCTATGTCCCTGGGTCAGTTCACACTCTTCCAGTGTGCCAGCAATTCTGTCTTCTTCCTCCAGATCATCAGTTTCCCCCTTACTATTGGATATTCTCTACTGGAGCTGTCATTTCTTACATCCATGAGAGAATCCTCTTTTGACTCACTTGTTGTACCTACAGCTCCTCCCCTAATAGGTTTCCTGCACCTAGTGTTTTTCATTCTGTTCCTGGAGTTTTCTTTGGAACCTACTCCAGGAAGAACTTTGCCCTAAGTCCCCACCAAAACTTTTATTGTCAAAGTCACCTATCCTCTCATGTTGCTTATTCCCTCCTTCATGGAAGCCTTTCTTACTTGGCTTCAGGATACCGTTCTCACCTGGTTTTGCCCCTGGGACTTGTATCTTCCTTTGCCCACATCTTTGCATTTCCCAGACTAAACACTGTGTGCCTCAGGGCTTGGTCCCTAGAGGTATTCTCTTCGCCTAGCTCTCTCTGCCTCACTCTGACATCTATACTCACTCTCTCCATGAACTCATCTCATGCTTTAAATACCATCCATATATGAATGCCTTCCAAGTTTTCTTTCTCTGCTTTGTCCTCTCCCCTGAGCTCTAGACATGTATATTTATGTATATATTTCCCCTTAGATGCCTATAAGCTTCTCAAAATTAACATGTCTAAAACTAAGCTCCTGCTCTCTGAAGCTTCCCCCACCAACAACCTGTTTCACTGCAGCTCTGTTTTTCTGGTTCCTCTGGCCAAAAACTGTAAAGTTCATTCATGCCTCCTTTCCTTCTGTTACATGCCACATTAGATCCATCAACAAATCGTCTTGACTGTGCCTTTTAAAAAATTATACCCAGAAACCTTCATTTTCTCACCCCTTCCCTTGCTGTCACTCCACTGTGAACCACTGTAGCTCAGCCTGGATGGGGACAGTGGCTCCTGCTTATCACCCTTGCCATCTCTTCTCCATACAACAGCAATGGGAGCCTTTAAGCATCTAACTCCGCACCCTACAGTGGCTTTCTGTCTCACCAAGGGTAAAAGCCAAAGTCCTTTCAGGGCCCTGCGTGGTTGACATGCCTCCTCCTGTTCCCCACAGTGGCCTCTTTGATGATCTCACGCCCATCCAGCCACACTGGCTTCTCGCCGTTTCCTGGACACGCCAGGCAGATTCCTGCTTCAGGGCCTTTGACTTGGTGTTCTGTTTGCCTGGAATGTCACCCCCCCAGATATCGGTATGGCTCACCTCCTTGCTCACTTCAGGTTTTTACTCAAATATTTTATAGAGAGTCCTTTCTCTCAAATTGCAACTATTCTGCCACCCCCTCCAAATTTTTTGTCCCCTTCCCTGCACTATTTTTCTCCTTAGCCATTTTCACTATCTAGAATACTTTATATTTTACTTATTTATTATGTCCCCCCCACTGCAATTTAAATTTCATGAAGGCAATATTTATTTATTTATTTATTTATTTATTTATCCGCAGCTCCCGCTTCTTCCATCTCTTTACAGTATAAATCCTGCCTACATTGTAGATTTAATTAAACATTATAGAATGCTTTCACTGTCCCAGCGCTGTATCAGGCACATTTACACATTTAATTTAATTTCCCCACTTTATTTCTGAAATCAACATTGTGATTCCTATTTTACAGATGAGTGGAAAACCAAAGGCTGAGAAAGATGTATAGTGTCTTTACTACAGATAATAATAGATATTGGAATGGGCTTTAAACTCAAGGCCTCTAACTTCACGTTCTGTGCTTTTCTAATATACCACACTAGGGACGAATCCACTTTACAATAACGATTTAACTTTTGAAAGGGAATTTGGAAAGGACTGCCCTTGCCAATCCTTCACCGTCTCAATTCTTACTCCCTACCCTACCCCATCTTCTGTCTTGTCATGCTATTTCTCTGCAGCACAAACTCAGCTGCTATTGAGGACACTTGTAAATTTGGAACAGTCATAAAAGCACAAGTCCTATCTTCCAGCAATGGTATTCAGTGATGGGAGTGGTGAGACAGAATGGGAGGGGAGAATTTAGCAGAAAGGTTTTAAGAATTTCCCTCTCTGATGCTTGAGCTAACTCAGAGGCCACCAAGAAACCGCAGTTAGAGAAGAGCTGAGCCAGAAATGAGTTTGGAGCAAAGTGGCTGAGAATATCTAAGAAGTAAAGTGTGATGTGAGAGGAAACTGTCTTGACTCTAGCCCATGTGGCTCAACAACCAAGCAACTTGGATGACTGTGGTGTTAAGTCACAGAGATACTCTGCTTTCTTTGGCTCTAAATAGTCTCTGTTCTGTAATCTCATCCTGTTTTTCTTTATTGGTGTAACTTTTGATGTAAATAGTTTGTTTCCACATCTATAAAACAAGATAGTGGGGATCAGTGATTCCATTAGGGCACTTTTAGTTATAAAATTATGATTTTTAAAATCCTGCATTACTCTAGTGATTTTGAATCTAGATCTAGTGATAATCAGACCTTTTTTTACTGTGCAAAATTTCCCTTAAAATAATAATTTATATTTTTAACCAAATACAAAGAATTGCTGAAGCACTTTCAGATACAAGTTAAAATGGTTTTTTTTTTTTTAAAGATTTTTTTATTTATTTGAGAGAGAGAATGAGAGAGAGAGCATGAGAGGGGGGAGGGTCAGAGGGAGAAGCAGACTCCCTGCTGAGCAGGGAGCCCGATGCGGGACTCGATCCCGGGACTCCAGGATCATGACCTGAGCCGAAGGCAGTCGCTTAACCAACTGAGCCACCCAGGCGCCCCTTAAAATGGTTTTTAAAAATCAGTTTTATTTCTTATTGAATTATTTCATGTCAGACAGCCTCGTCTTAAAAACGACAACACAGACCACGCTTCCAAAGTAACAGGGGTTGGAAAAACCTCCTGTCCCCTCAGGTAATCGGTGGTGCTTCTTTAACGTAAGTGAAGGATTTCATGGCATGGACATACCTTCTTATCACTTTCCACTGGTTGAAGAGGAGATTTTGAAAACCAAACAGAAATTATAACATTAAATGACCAAATTAGCTTTTTTCTCAAAATGCAGAGCTGCTCTTTTTTTTTTTAGTTTTTTTATTATGTTAATCACCATACATTACATCATTAGTTTTTGATGTAGTGTTCCATGATTCATTGTTTGTGCATAACACCCAGTGCTCCATGCAGAATGTGCCTTTTTTAATACCCATCACCAGGCTAACCCATCCTCCCACCCTATTTTTATTTATTTAAGTAATCTCTGCATCCAACGTGGGGCTTGAATCAGGACCCTGAGATCAAAAGTTGCATGCTCTTCCCACTGAGCCAGCCAGGTGCCCCTTAATACTTTAAAACATACTTAGAAGGGAAATCTGCCCTCCTCCTAAAGGCATGTCTTACTTTCAAAGCAAATGTATTTCTTTTCTATACTGTCTTTCTTGGCTTGAGACTAGTTTAAATTGTTAGTTCTTTTCATTAGGCAGCTTTTTCAGTTTACTTGAAATATTTGCTGGTGTTTTTTCTCAACTTTAAAAAAATACTTTCCCCCTCTTTTTTGTACTTATCTAAATTTCTCTGTGCCTACTGTAACTATTATAAAATGACTAATAATGAATAAAGGAGTTAAGCTCATATCGATTGTAAAAGAATTTACTGTTATTTTTTTGCTTTATTTCTTAAGCTTATTTTCATATTCATATTTGTATCCATTTTTAAATGTTTACTGAGGTTCATCTGTTCACCAGTTTTTTTGCGGAAAAAAGATGTCGTACTATAGTCTTTTCTTGTCTTCATAATTAATAAGCCTTCGACACTTGTGATTATTTAAGTAGCATAAGAAAGACAGTGGTTATCAAACTTAAAATGTTTCTTTTTAAAGAAAGCTAAAACTTCTGCTCTTTAGTCCTGAACAATCAGTGTGTTTCCTGATTGCAGTCAGGAAATACTTTACTTTTGAAGCAATAACGGTTATTCCTGGGAACTTTTATAATTGGCTGCACAGTGATAACGTGGACTTTAACAAGTACAACAGATTTACTGCTGGCTTATTTGAAAAGAAAGAGAACTTCTTAAGTGTGACAAAAGGCTAATTACTGAGGACTGCATCAGTTTGGCATATTTAGTGCTCTTGGAGAACGACTTTTAGCTGGCTTCCTGACCAAAGGTATCATTCCCTAGTGCTTTTTACTATCCAGATTTTTCTCCAGTGTTTGCCTAGACCTTTAAACATCAGTTGTGGTTCTTGTAGAATTTGTTTTTGTAATTTTGTAATCTGATTTTTGACATTTGAATCTAAATTCTTTTTTGAGGTCACTGAAGGTGTAACAACAACATATTGGCTTAAGGTGGCACTGTGCTTTTTCTTAATTTTATGAGACATTTGAAAAAAGCCCTGTACATTTATTGTTTGTTGAATTGACTATTGTGTGTTAATGAAAATGAATAATTTCAATGACTTACACTATTTCTGGTTTAACAGTAGAGTGAATTTTCCATCTCCTTGCTCCTGTATTGACATTGGTGCAAAAATAAACTCACAGAAATTTGGATCTGGATGAGGTCTTATTGACCTTCTATCTAGCCCCCTCTACCACCTTTCACTGGTGAAGAAACTCCAGGATGCAGAATAGCACAAATTCCTGGCAGAGCTGGGGATAGAATACAAACCTCTCAGTCCCTATTTGGTAGAGTCTTTTTCATTTCTGTTGTTTTGTGTTAAAGATTATGTGCTGCTACAGAATAAAAACCTTGCCTTTGGGGTCGCCTGGGTGGCTCAGTCGTTTAAGCATCTGCCTTCGGCTCAGGTCATGATCCCAGGGTCCTGAGATCGAGTCCCACATCAGTCTCCCTGCTCGGCAGGAAGCCTGCTTCTCCCTCTGCCTGCCACTCCTCCTGCTCATGTGTGCTCTCTCTCTCTGACAAATAAATAAATGAATAAATAGATCTTTAAAAACAACAACAAAAAAACACCCTTGCCTTTAGTTGGCATTAAATCCTCATCAGGTTCCATGCAACATAGTCAGATCCTGAGCAATGGTGTTACTCATAGCTCGAGTATGAATAACTAGATTATGTACCTAGAGTGTGTAGTTTGAGGTGCTCCATGGCATCTGGAAACATTCCTGACATGTACATTCACTTCCTGGCTGGGTGAGCACTGAGCAGAGTGAAAAATTATGGCTTTCCATTTTGGGAGGATGCCAGATCTTGAGTTAGCAACAGGAATTTACTAAACCTGTATCAAACCTGCTATTTATACTTGTTTCCTGTCAGTAGTCACTCAGTTTCTTCTGAGAACAGAATACTTTCCCAGCGGTCACATGGAAGAGCTCTAGTAAGAATAAAATCACCACCACTCAGTCTCCACTTAAGAGTTTACAGTATAGGAGCACCTGGGTGGCTGTCCGTTAAGCATCTGCCTTCGGCTCAGGTCATGATCCCAGAATCCTGGGATCGAGCCCCGCATCGGGCTCCTTGCTTGGCGGGAAGCCTGCTTCTCCTTCTCTCTCTCCCTCTGCCTGCTGCTCTCCCTGCTTGTGCTCTCTCTCTGTCAAATAAATAAATAAAATCTTAAAAAAAAGTTTACAGTATAATAGTAGAGCGGGAAAAAGAGATGTTGTAAGATATAATACATATGAAGACTCAAATTCATTCAAAAACATAGAAATGGACATAGAAACAGGTCAGTGAACACTGTCCTAGAGGAAAATGCCATTTTTCCAAAATGTCACATGTGTGTGCAAGTACTGGACCGAGTTTTATTTTTCTTGTGCTGCTACTGATTGGCCCCTCAAATTAAATGCCTCATAGGTTTTCATGTTTCTCTAATAACTCATTTGCCCACTATGGATGTTTTACTGACCTTACTTTATCAGTGTCTCTCCTGGTGTGGCCTCCGAGTGTGTCGGCAGGGGCTGTATAATATTTTGTGTGTGCTTGCCACGTAATGATAAATAGAAACAGATGGAGGTTGTTCGGTCAGTTCTGCAGGGGGAGCCTGTCTGCATCCTGGGTCACTGAGAGCTGTTGATAGTCATGACCTGAGGGAGGGTGTCATGGTGCAGTTAACAGCTCAGATTATTGGAAGATGAAATGACCAACGCAGCTTAGGCAAGATGATAAACTTTGCTTATATAAACTGGGTCATTAACTGAATTACATTTAGGTACTAAGGCTTTGCCTGTGGTCACAGGGAAGTGTCAGTAAGACTGTAGAAATTCAGCCTTAATCAGTTCCTCATATATGAGAGCTCTCAATCTAATAGTAGAGAAAAGGCACAAACGTGGAAGACAGAAGAATTGATACACCTGAGGTTGAATTAACTTTATTTGTAGTCTCAATGGTAGAATATAACTCTAATAATAGTTTACATGTTTGTAACAAGATCAAAATTCTGCAGGTTCAAAAAAAAATCCTACAGATAATCTTTCCTCACTCTACAGAGACACTTTGGAAATTTAGGAACACTTGGGTTGCAAAATTAGATGAGAAGTATTTCATGAAATATGGTTAGTGAGGAAGAAGGCATCGAACTATCTTAGGGTTTTGTCTAACAGCCACTAGAATCATTTTGCCTTTCTTTTTTTAAAGATTTTATTTATTTATTTGACAGAGAGAAAGAGACAGAGATAGAGAACAAGCAGGGGAGGGGCAGGCAGAGGGGGAGGGAGAAGCAGGCTCCCCGTTGAGCAGAGAGCCAGACATGGGGCTCCATCTCAGGACCCTGGGATCAGAACCCAAGCCGAAGGCAGACGCTTAACCGACTGAGCCATCCAGGTGCCTCAGAATCATTTTGCTTTTTGCAGGGCTGCATATGTAGCTCACTCTCCTTAGCTTTGGCCCTTCTCAGATACAAAGGCAAAAAGAAAATGACAAGAGGGCTAAGGTTGCTGGTCATGTGTTAGTAAAAACACCTGACATCTTCCCCGAGACAGGTCAGGTGTTTAGGGTAGTCATTGAAACTATAGCATCTGGACTTCATTCTTTCATGGGAAGTACTTGACCAGCAAGCTGAAATTCTTATGGTTTTGAACTGTGAGTGTTCTGGCAGTATATCCCAAATAATTATGAGAAAGAGAAGTTCCTGTTTGAGCATTGGTGCTAGATTTGAAGATATACCCTATATGTCTAAATGTAAAACAACCCTGAATATAAAATAATCTTCTTTGCCAAAGATAAAAATTGTCCACACTCCCCCCCCAGTTTTTTTTCCCTTTGGCCAACATAAGCATGTACTTTGTACCAGGAATCATTCTAGGTTCTGGGATACAAGGAAAAAACGAAACAAAACAAAACACTCCACAAAAGACAGAAATCACTGCCTTCCTAGGTCCTACATTCTGGTAAATAAATGATACAGGATGTTAAAAGAGGTAAGTGCTACAGAGAGTTATGAAGTAGGGAAAAAAATCCAGGGAATGCTGGCTGTGTGTGTGTGTGTGTGTTTTGGGGTGGGGGGCACGTGCTGCCTCACAAGGTGGCCTTAGAGCATGGATTGAATGGAATGAGGGAGCGAGCCATACAGTGAACTGGGAGAGGAGCATGGAGCGTAGAGCCATTAAGGGAGGAGTGTGGTGGGCATGCTCTGGGAATAGCTAGGAAGCCAGTATGGCGGCAACAGAATGAGAGGGAGTTCAGGAGTAAGGTCATAGGAAATGGCGTTAGGATGAAAAGATGAAAACCTAGGTTGACTAGAGGTTGTATGGAGGACATGTAGCCACAGTGCATATTTAATGTACACATGTCATATGCAGATGGCGTGGGCCCTTAGGGCATTGTAAGGATCTTTTATTCCTAATGAAATGGGCAGCTTGGAGGATTTACAGGTGAGTAACATGACATTTGTTGAAGAAAGATTCTACTTCAGTTTAAAAAGGATCCTTCTGGCTTTTGAGAGTAGACTGAAGGGGGCAAGGGACACCAGTTAAAAGATTAGTGCAGTAAACCAAGTGAGAGATGACGATTTGTATTCTATTGTATGAATGTACCACATTTTATGTTTGCTTTTTTTCATCAGTTTATTGAGATATAATGACATTCAAGGTTGTATTAGGTCAAGGTGTACAATATAATGATACATGTATATGTTGGGAAATAACTGACAAAATCAGTTTAACATCACATAGTTACAGGTTTTTTTTCTTGTGATGAGAGCTTTTAATATCTACTTGCTTAGCAACTTTCAAATACATAATGTAGTAGTATTAATTATAGTCATCCTGCTGTACATGACATCCCCAGAACTTAACCTATAACTAGAAGTTTGTACCTTTTGACCATTCCCAGCACCCCCCCTTACCTCCTTTGCCCCTGGCAACCACCAATCTGTGTTCTCTATCTATGAGTTCAGTTTTTAAAAATTCCACATATGAGATCACGCAGTATTTGTCTTTCTCTTTCTGATTTATTTCAATTAGCACGATGCTCTTGAGGTCCATTCATGTTGTTGCAAATGGCAGGTTTCCTTTTTTGTGGCTAAATAATATTTCATTGTACACTTATATTTATATCTGTATATTATATTATTTTAATCTATTCATTGCGGAGGGACACTGAGGTTGTCTCCATGTCTTGGCTATTGTTAACAGTGTTGCAGTGAGATAGTAATTTTGTTTTTTTTTTTTTGGATATATACCCAGAAGTGGAATTGCTGGATCATATGATAGTTCTATTTTTAATATCTTTTTTTTTAAAGATTTATTTATTTATTTATTTGAGAGAGAGAGAGACAGAGAGAGCACAAGCAGGGGTAGAGGCAGAAGGAGAGGGAGAAGCAGACTCCCCAGCTGAGCTGGGAGCCCAATGTGGGGCTCGATCCCAGGACCTGAAGATCACAACCTGAGCTGAAGGCAGATGCTTAACGACTGAGCCACCCATATCTTGAGGAAATGCCATACTATTTCCCATACTAACTGCACCAGTTTATGTTACCACTGACACAACATGGGGATTCCCTTTTTTCCTTACATCTTTGCCAGTATTTACCTCTGGTCTTTTTTGATGATAACTATCTAGTAAGATGATATATCTCATTGTGGTTTTGATTTGCATTTCTCTGGTGGTTAGTGAGTATTCACTTGTTGATGCACATTTGGGTTGGTTATTTTGGGTATTGTGACTCAAGCTTCTATGAATATTTGTGGACTAGCTTTTGTGTGGGTATGTGTTTTCAGGGCTGTTAGCAAATCTCTACGGGTGGAATTACTGGGTCATGAGATAGGTCTATGCTTACCTCCTGAGAAACTCCCAAAAGATTTTCTAAGGTGGTTTTGCCATTTCACATCTCTGCATACAATGTACAAGAGTTCCGGTTGCTCCACATCCCAGCGAGACTTTTCTCTTTTTGATGTTAGCCATTCTAATAGGTGTGTAATGGTATCTTACTATGGTTTTCATTTGCATTTTTTCTGAAGGCTAATGCAGATGAGGAGTGTCTGGACCTTAATCTCTTTACCCAGAAATCTTTTTATCCTCATTGTTGGAACTTTGGTTCCTTTCAGCTGAGACTTATAATAACTTTTATTTTTTGCATTTATTTTTTCAGTCCTGGTTGATGTGTGTTAGTGTATACTTTTTTTAATCTTTATTTTTTTAAGACCTCTGACCCCTTATAATAACTTTTCAAAGTACTGAAAGGATATATTATGATTTATTAAAGGTTGGCAGTGGCCTATTTAGTCTCACAGTTTTGTTTTTGGGAAACCTGTGCATTTAAAATGGGAAAGTATAATGCTGATATTAAATTTCTATCTGACCTTTAAGTCATTGATGTCCGACAGTGTAACTTAAGTGTATGCTTTATCCTATATGGGGTGTGACTATTACTTTCTATATGTTATCATTTAGGATGAGAATGCATTCCGTGTCTAAGTAAAGAACCCTACATCAAAAACTAATGATGTATTGTATGGTGACTAACATAACATAACAAAATAAAATAAGATAAAAATAAATTCTCTAAATATTCAACTGAAATGCGGATTTTTCAATTGTTTTCCAGGTTCCGGATGTGATCAGCAGCATAAGGCAGTTATCCAAAGCTGCCATGAAAGAGGATGCCAAAGCCGGCAAAGACAACGAGGATGCCTTTTACAACTCTCAGAAGTTCGAAGTCCTGTACTGCGGGAAGGTGACGGTGACCCACAAGAAGGCCCCGTCGAGCCTCATCGACGACTGCATTGAGAAGTTCAGCCTGCACGAGCAGCAGCGCCTGAGGATCCAGGGCGAGCAGCGCGGCGCGGACGCGGGCGACGACCCGGTGGTCTTCGAGGCCGCGGCGCCCGGCCCAGCCGCCGACATCCTGTCCGAGGAAGGGGACGGCGTCCCCAACACCCAGCCTGCCTTACCGGCCGTGGCCAGCCAGCCGGGGCTGCCCAGCTCTCGAGCTGGCTTCCCGGAGCGGATTCTGGAAGATTCTGGCTTTGATGAACAACAGGAGTTCCGGTCTCGGTGCAGGAGTGTCACCGGAGTCTTGCAAAGGAAAGTTCACGAGAACAGCCAAAAACCACTGCCGCGAAGGAGGCACGCCAGTGCGCCGAGTCACGTACAGCCGTCGGATTCGGAGAAGAACAGGACGATGCTGTTCCAGGTGCGGCCGGGCGGGGTGCTGGCTGGGGGCCTCAGCACGCTGGGCTCGCTAGCCAGCCAGGGCCACCGGCCGCACTCCGCACTGCTCCAGCTTTCATTCCTCCCCCCGACCCCACCCCTGGCAAGCAGGGAAGGCAGGTGGAGAGCAGAGCAAAGGAAAGTACAGAAGTAGAAAAGGGCCCAGAGGCAGACACGGAATGTGGATTTTAGGAAGTGAGGGAACAGGGCAGGGAGAGATGGAGAATGAAGCGATTAAATAGATTGACCCTTCATGTCACCAGCACTTATTTGCCTTAGGTTGATTCTTAAATAGATGTTGTGTCTTGCAGAGGATTTAAAGATGGGAATAATCTGGGAAAGTGTGATAGGCATGGAGGAGAAAGAGAAAGTTTTCTTTAGAGAAGGAAAAGTCTGGAGACTCCTAGGTGTATTTTCAGATGATGTTACCCAAAAAAGAAAGTTAAAAAAACACCATGGGCCGGACAACTTACTGGATCTGTTGCTAAAATAACGGGGTGCAAGCTGTATTATAGGTGTAAGAGATGTAACTTTTTTTTAAATAATTTTATTTTATGTTATGTTAGTCACCATACATTACATCATTAGTTTTTGATGTAGTGTTCCTGATTCATTGTTTGCGTATAACACCCAGTGCTCCATGCAATACGTGCCCTCCTTAATACCCAGAAAAGATGCATCTTAATTAAAAACTAGTTTTTGAGTTTGTACAGGATATAGAAAATGGCAAGTTCCACCTAAAAGAACTTAAGTTAAAACAATGCCCTGGAGAGGTTCTCTAAGTCCTCAGCTTCTAAGATCTGAGTTTGCTTGGGAAAAAAAAAAACTGAGCGACTGTCCTTTTATCCTGTGGTAAAGAACCCTTGAGTAGGAAATTCCACAGCCTACCTTGATAAATAGTCCCAGTGTGTAATACTTGCTTATCAGAAGTTCGTGGGTTCTTTTGTTTTGTCCTGTTTTGTTTTTGATAACTCTAGGCATGTAATGAAAGTTATCCATAGTCTTTTCTTGGGTGATACGTTGACTGAGCTTCCTCTCTTTTTGAGGCTCTCAGATGTATTCATTTTCTTAGCTAGCCACTGTAATTGATGTTAATTTCCCTGGCTGTGGATTTTCAAAAAGTTTAACTAATCTGCTCAACTGCAAATACTATCTTTTTGTTGACCATTTGGGAGGAAGTATGATTATAAATTATGGTTAAATAATTGGTGTTTTTAGAAATCATGAAGGGAGGAAGGGTTGCATGTTTTTAAAAAGATTATCATTTTTAATGAACAGAATGGTTTCTTGTATCTTGTAAATTAAGATCAACTTAATTTTCATGGTTTTTAGACAAAAGGAGGAACTGTGTTGAGGTAGCTGATATTTGGAGTTGAATATACTGGTTGGATTGGATGTTGAAGCACATCAGATGTTGAAGAATATGTATAGCAATTGAATCTATATTACTAGTTGGATATGTAATTATAAAGTAAGGTGTCAGATCCTTAACTGGAATGTTTTTATTTTTAAGGTTGGGCGGTTTGAGATTAACCTTATCAGTCCAGACACCAAATCAGTTGTGCTTGAAAAGAATTTTAAAGATATCTCTTCTTGTTCTCAGGTACGTATTAAAGTACGTCATATGTTTGACGAAACCAACTTAATCTTGTTTTGAAATTAACCACAAAATAACTTCAAATTTTACTATTTTTTTTCATTTTCATTTTTTTTGAGTGGGTTTGTCTTAAATAAGAGTGCTTCTAGAGGTGCTTGTATCTCTACTAGTAACAAAATCCTGTCCAGGTCCCTCAATATCGTAATAGTTGGTCCTCATTTTTATCACCCTTTCTCCTCGTAATGTCACTTCATCAAATTTCGTCCTCTGGTGGAATTTTTGTGGTGGTGAGTTCTTTTGAAAATACCTTCACAGTTAGTGTTCCTCAGTCTTGGGCAGTGGGACTTGTGGGTATCACTGAGTCATGTTTGCTCTTTATGCCGCAGTAGGTAGTAAAAGGAGAACTAGCACTTTCCACTTCTTTGAATGTAAATGTTAAAGTTTGAGAAGAAAGTATTGGTATATTTTTGTTCTTTGGTTTAGTTTTAATTCACACATTGTGTATTTGAATGTTTTGAAATTATTGATACAGCTAAACGTGTACAAGGTCATAGTAGATATAAACCAGGGTCCTAAATACTACAGTAATAATTCAGAATATCTATCCCAAAGTTAGAGCCACCTAAGTGTATTGTAAACATAGAAAGAATTTTTGAAGATGTTGGAATAGAGAGAGTATCTAAATCTAAATATGGTAAAGTTAAGAATGCAAGGATGCCTCTGTGGAAGTCTCTGGAATAGGGAAGGATTAACTTCTTTCCTAGCAGAGTGACTTAGAGGCACCTTTAGGGACCCAGATCTTGCCAAGGTCCTCTTCTGTATATTAATGTTGAAAAACCAAGACTATCTATTTTTAAATTTCAGAGTTAGCGTTGCCCTAGGTATAATATTCAGACGTTCTGCCTTTCAGAAATGATGAGCTTTTGTACCTCTTGTTAATTATTAACCTTAGCCTCAGCTAATGCCTTTCCACTTCTGATATTTTAATACTTGTTCTATTAATGGTGACATAAAATTATGTCATGAATATAAAAGCTTTCTACTGTAATAACTGAGAGAGAGAGGCAGCATCTGGTTATAGGAATGATAAATGGCAATTTTCTAAATTCCTATTTAAAGGACCAAAAATTGGGTAGAAAGATTTTATCACTTGAACTGAAAAAGTAGTTATTAAGTCTTCTTGTAATTATCTGTTTACTGGCCAGTCCCTGCAAGATCATAAGCTTTGTGAAGGCAGGCATCAGATTTTGTGGTGTCTCATTCTGTAGGGCATCAGAATAAAAATGTTAAGATAGAGCTTAATACTTAGGTGTTCAGTAAATGTTGAATGAACATTTCTATGTGTGGGACCTTGTGCCAAGTACAGAGGAGAAAGTGATGTGCAAACCAGTGTAGTTCCTGCCCCCCAAAACACAAAGAGTCATTCTAAGAAGTTGTGTCCTTCACCCACACATTCCTCCAACCTCCCAGTAAGGAAACAGCAATGCTCACTGAACATCCAAAGGAAAAAAAATGGGGAACAAAAAAAAGAAAAAAAGAACCAACCAATCCAAATATATAAAACTGGCAGTTCAATCATGATTTTTGCTTTTTTCCCTCTTTTTTTTTAAAGCAATGATGCAGAGAAAGGGGAACCCTCTTGCACTGTTGGTGGAAATGCAAATTGGTGCAGCCAGTCTGGAAAACAGTATGGAGGTTCCACAAAAAGTTCAAAATAGAACTACCCTATGACCCAGCAATTGTGCTACTAGGTATTTACCCAAAGGATACAAAAATACTAATTCGAAGGGCACATGCATCCCAATGTTTATAGCAGCATTATCAACAATAGCCAAACTATGGAAAGAACAAATATCCATCAACTGATGAATGAATAAACACACACACACACACACACACACACACACACAGGAATATTACTCAGCCATCAAAAAGAATGAAATCTTGCCATTTGCAATGACGTGGATAGAGCTAAAGTGTAATATGCTCAGTGAAGTAAGTCAATCAGAGAAAGACAAATACCGTATGCTTTCACTCATGTGGAATTTAAGAAACAAAACAGATGAACATTGGGGAAGGGTGAAAAAAAAAGAGACAGGGAAACAAACCAGAAAAGATTCTTAACTATAGAAAACAAACTGAGGGTTGCTGGACGGTGGGTGGGTTGGGGGATGACCTACATGGGTGATGGGGATTAAGGAGGGCATTTGTTGTGATGAGCACTGGGTGTTGTATGTAAGTGATGAATCACTGAATTCTACACCTGAAACCAATTTTACCATATGTGTTAACTAACTAGGATTTAAATAAAAACTTGAAATAAAAAAAAAAAAGCTTTGTATCCTAACCTTCTGGTTCAGAAAAAGAATTAAACATTTGTGGAGAGGCCTTTGATCAGAATAATTGTCAAGTTAACCTCTGCTCCTCAGTGGCCCTGCTCTTACTACTTCTTTCCACAGAATTGAACTGATATAATGTGGCCACATTTGGCAACAGGCCTACTTTTTAACACATGCACACCAACAGGCATTTCTTTATGCAAAATCTATAGGACTGTGTCCCTGGCAAGCATGAGGAGTAAGGGAGTGGTTTTCTTTCCTGGAAACATTGCCACTGCTTGAGGACTCCCTGACCTAATGAGGTCCTATGAACTTTTCCCATTTAGTACTCAGCCAGTAAAAGATACTTTGTTATCACTAAGGAGTTATACCAGATGGAGCTTTCTTTCAGCTCATGAATGGTCACATCACCCCTCCTTACTGACTTTTTACTTTTGGTTAGAAGTGATTTCCTTTATTCATATCCGTTGGATCGACTGAGTATATTACAAGAATACTGGCTACCATTTATCAAAGTTATGTGCCAGTAACTATAATAGGTAATTCTTAGTTGTTGATTTCAAAAATTGCTGCTATAGTTGCCATTACTACTATTTTCTAAGGAGAAATGGAGCCTCAGAGATCATTACTAGAAACCCAGCACAATGTCTCAGACCTTGTAGATGGCTTGAACTAAGAATGAAGCACAGATCTGTCTGACTCCAAAGCCCATTTTCTTTTCACTGGGGTTTAGGTGATTGCAGGACAACTTTAAATTTTTTGTCTACCTGGCTTTTTAAAGTATTGTGCTTGCTATTAAAATACAAGGTGCTGTCTACTAATTGGTATGTATGTATTCAGCCTGGCTGAAGTTCACAGATGATTCAGAATTTTTTATTAAGTATAGCTGAGGTTATTTAGCCTGCATTCAGGAAGTACAGTGATTTGTAAATTTGGATAATTGACATCTGCAGTAATTTTTTTAATGTATTAGTTTTCTAACAGTTGTGGTTCCTTAAATGTCTATATATAGACAGATACTCTAGTATGTTGAATGCATGCTTTAGGGAATTGCATGCCATTTAATTAGAGCATCATTAGTTGTAGTTTTTCTGATTCTTAACTTCATATAGACAAGAGCAGGGTTTATGATAACCCATCAGACTGCTTGTTCCAAGAAGACTAATAAATTGAAAAGTCCATTACTTGCAAACACTAAGTAGCCATTTTATTACAAGAGACAATGAATCGTGCCATCATATTTTTCTTCCTGTGGCCCAGGGTCACAGTGTGCAGGAAACAAACAATCTGAGTTGCTGTTTCCCTTTATTTTATGTGTCAGAAGACCACCACATAAGTTTGCTATGACATTATGTCCCCCTATCACCGGGCTGAGAAGGAGAAATTCATGGAAACGTGAAAGCGTCGGACTGATGCCGATTTCCATAGTGTTGAATAAAAGGACATATTGCAGTAAACACTGTACTTCCTTCCCCTTGCAGGGTATCAAGCATGTAGATCATTTTGGCTTCATCTGTCGGGAGTCAGCAGAGCCTGGGATGAGCCAGTACATCTGCTGTGTGTTCCAGTGTGCCAGTGAGTCCCTGGTAAGTGGCGCGACTGTCTGCGGGCTCCAGTGAGCCAGTGAGTCCCTGGTAAGTGGCGCGACTGTCTGTGGGCTCCTGCCCGCGCCTCCGGCTGAGCCGCACAGAACTGCCACCAGTGGAAAAAGAAGAAGGCATCCAGAAACAAGTTCCTGCTCTCTAAAGCAGCAGTAGGAAAACATAAACAAATTGTCATGGCGATTTTTAAGCCTAGAGACTTTCTTGAGTCTAACGAATCTGGTCGTGGTATCAGGGCTATTTTTAAAAGGTAGGAAACAACTAATAAGAGTAGAAGGGCTGTTATTTTTTCCATTGCTCATGTAAGCTGATACGGAAGACCACTGATCTCTTACTCTCTGAGTTATTATAACATCTCAGAGGAGGTAATGCTTCCATCAGCAAGGCAGATGGATTTTGTTTTCTTTCTTTATTTCATTAGCCACTGTTCTCATTTTAAAAACACTTTATTTTTTAATGGTCTTATTTTATTTATTTATTTTTTTAAGATTTTATTTATTTATTTGAGACAGAGAGAATGAGAGACAGCATGAGAGGGAGGAGGGTCAGAGGGAGAAGCAGACTCCCTGCTGAGCAGGGAGCCCGATGCGGGACTCGATCCCGGGACTCCAGGATCATGACCTGAGCCGAAGGCAGTCACTTAACCAACTGAGCCACCCAGGCGCCCTAATGGTCTTATTTTAGCCTTCATTTTCTTTCTTTGGAATTTGAAAGTCCCATTCTTCTTTCTGGCACCCTCCCCTCACTCCTTCCTCCTGTCCCTTTATGGCAGCAGCTGGAGTTGAAGAAATATTTAAGGCAGACTTAGAAATGCATGTGAGTGACTAAACATAGTTTGATATTTTTCCCTAAAATTTTTTACTTCTTCCACTTGTATTATCCTAACCATTTTAACACAAACCCTTAGCTCTGTCACCATACTTTGAAGAAAAATATTTCCTTGGGCATATAATCCTCCTGCAAACTTTTCTCCTGGGGAAACACACACCACTTAGATATAGACAACAAGCCAGGCAGCATTCTTCTCATTTCTTTGGTGCCTGTTGCCATCATTTCTGCTCAACTCTGACCTTCCATATTCCCCGTGTGGAAGGGATATGGAAGTGTAGGAATAAGGAAAAAGGAGTGAATTGGTACCAAGGCACTTTCTGACTGGGGCCCTCTGGGTCTCAACCTGTTTTCTCTGGGGAATATAGCACTCCCATCACTAACAGTTTCTTTCTTTCTTTTTTAAGATTTTATTTATTTATTTGACAGAGAGAGACACAGCAAGAGAGGGAACACAAGCAGGGGGAGCGGGAGAGGGAGAAGCAGGCTTCCCACTGAGCAGGGAGCCCGATGTGGGGCTCGATCCCAGGACCCTGAGATCATGACCTGAGCTGAAGGCAGACACTTAATGACTGAGCCACCCAGGCGCCCCCATCACGAACAGTTTCTTACTCAAGAGAGTTCCATTTGTCTTTCGTTCTCATGCTAGATAATTAACGATACCTAGGAAAAATCCACATGTTGAGATCCAGGTGACCATGGTGTTGTAGTTTTAGTTCAGGACTCGAGATAAAAATTTGAGAGTTGCTGTTATGTAAATGATAGTTGAAGACATGAGAGCAGATGAGCACAGGCAGGGAGAGAGAGAAAGCCAAAGAGAAGCAGTGACCCAGAACTGGAAAGTGCCAACCAAATAAGACGTAGATAGAAAATACCATCAGGAGAACCCGCTGTCCTGCTGCCCGCTCACCCCTCACTCCCTCCTTCCTTCGTCCATCTTCTTCGCTAAGGCTGATTCTTCCACTTTCTGGATCCCTTTCCAAAACCTGTCCTATATTCCACATTTTATTTTGGCATCTCCATTTACCCAGCGTCCCAGTTTAGAAATCATAACACATTCTCCTTCACCTTCTTTTTTTTTTTTTTTTTTTAAGATTTTATTTATTTATTTGACAGAGAGAGACACAGAGAGAGAGGGAACACAAGCAGGGGGAGTGGGAGAGGAAGAAGCAGGCTTCCCGCTGAGCAGAGAGCCTGATGCGGGGCTCGATCCCAGGACCCTGGGATCATGACCTGAGCTGAAGGCAGATGCTTAATGACTGAGCCACCCAGGCACCCCTCTCCTTCACCTTCTATATGCATGTGTTCACCAAATCCTGCTAACAAAAAGATAGGAAGGTTTCTTATCCATTTCTCCTCCTTTCCCTCTCTACTTGATTCTGGGCATTCATCTTCCCTGCTTAGACTATCACACAAATGTCCTAACTAGTCTCCCTGCCACTAGCTTAATCTGTCATCTGTCCACTTTCCACATCATGCTCTAGCTTTATTTCTCACAAAATTTCCAGGAACCAGTTTATGCCTCCTTGTTAAGTGACAAAGTCTAGATTGTGTGGCATGGCAGAAGGACCTTCCTCCTTCTCTGGTCCGCCCCCCAGGATACCTCTCTTTTTCATGACTGTGTCCTCACATGGTCTGTCCCATCTCCTCGGCTGGTCTCTAGGCCAGACAGCAGAGGCTGGTGTGACGATTGGTGTGGTGTAGCTTTCCTTTGATCCGCTACTGAAGCAGCACATGGTTCATGTGCAGGACACATGGGATCAAGGATTGAAGGGAGTGGCTGGGGCTGAAGCTCTGAGATCACTGTTGGTTGCACAGAGTGAGGAGTCTGCTGTGTCAGAGGAGGCCAGAGCCAGGGCTCCCACGTTTAGATAGTCAGGCAGAGAAGGTGGCCATGTGGGTCTCAAGGTCTGCCCTGCTGCTAAACAAGGAGATTATGCTGTGTTTTCCTTACCTATTTTTCACATTCTCTTTTCTACTGCTTCATGGGATATGAGGCAGGCCTGGCCTTGCTTTCCTGTGACTTGAATACCCTTCTTTTCTACTTTGTATTTGTACACATTCTAGTGAAGTCTTTTGGGATGACTTTTTTTTTTTTTTTTTGGCAGGAATGACTTTTTTTTAGTTGCTTTGTTGTCAGTGCTCTTGCCATATATTGTTTATAGGTCTCTAACAGTTCCTATTAATCCCCACTCTTGCTTGTTTACATAGCTTTCTAGTTCACTAGGTTGTGAATCCCACAAGGTCAGGACCATTCTTATTCTTGTCGTATCCCCCAGTGTTTCTAGAGTAGCAGGTGCTTGTTAAGTGTATTTTGAGTGAGTGAGTGCGTTACTCTTAACTTCAGGCAGTCATTGTCTAGGTGCTGATGAATCTGATTACTGTATAGCCTGCATTAAGAGGAAGACTAAATAAAACCTTCATTTTCTCAACCTCATTTACAGGCTTTGTTTTGTTTGTAGTTTTTAGTATTTATTTATTTTTTTAACCTCATACATGCAGAATGAGTTTTTGAAACAGGGAGTCAGAGTTGAAGGTCTGGGAACGTGCTGTATTTTCCACCTTAAGAAGCTCTGTGACTAAGGCAACAGACCAGTGTGGCTGAGAATGTCTTCCTTTTACATGGAAACTGTATCAGAATCTCCGTTTTGGCACTGTTATTTAAGAAGGGCAGGCTTTTGCTAGAATCTTTTAAAACTTGTTGATTCTAGTTTTATCAGTACGCATCTTAACTGAATAGTGGGGCATCAGAAGTGCAAGCTAGAAGAAAAATTAAATGAGATTTCCTGTATAAAAGAGTATGGTTGAAGCAGCTGACATATAGAACCGAACAAAACAGTTAATTAAATATGACAGGTCTAAGCAGTGTTATGATTGATGTGGCTTGCCAGTTGTGTAAGACAGAGTATTGCAAAACCGCACATGCTGACTTAGCCTCTCTGCGCAAAAAGAATACACAGTAGCATTTTCTTTTCCGTCTTTGTGACAATTGCGGTGAATTGATCTTTGTGACAATTGCGGTGAATTGATAAACAGTATAGTGTTTTCATGGGTCCTGGAGAATTACACTCCAAGTTTAGATGCTCAGTATGCCTTCCTTCCTTCCTTTGTAAAATATTTGTCGGCAGTTGGCTTCATCTGGTTTAACCAACCCTTGAGATTTGTGGAAAACACCATTTTTGCATTCTTCAAAATTGGTTCAAAAGGTGTGGGGAAAAAATGGAAGTTGCTGCTGATAGACAAAGAAAAAGTAAAACCCCACAGATGCAGACAACAGTATCCAGGAAAAGTAGGAAAAGAGAAAAAAGAAGATGACTCAGGCTCCCAAGATGCAGCATTTGTATAGGGTTTAATAGTTCACATTTTTCCAGAGAATTAAACTAGGTAATCCTGGGAAGTCCTTGACACATTCTGTGATTCTTAGGCTTATTCTTATATGCCATAAAATACCTAAGTTTGGTGCATAAATGTTTATGAGCATTATCTTCATTATGGATTTTTACGTTAATATCATAAGTTGGCTTTCTTTGTTCCATCTCATACTTTTCACTGCAAATTTAATTTTGCCTGATGGTAATGCAAAGAATACTCTCCTTCTGTTTGCATATGATTGATTTATCTTTGTGCATTCCTTTACTTTGAGCCTTTTAACATGACCTATGTTTTTTGTTGCTGTTGTATCTAGAATAAAAAAGTTATTCATACCGCACTAATTTGAACTTTTAGTTGCTCTGATCCCATGATAGAATTTATAGGCCATCTAAAAAAAGTGATGTATCTAAAAAAGCAAAACATTTAAAATTTTAGAAGTCAAAGATTTTAGTAATATTTGTGGCTGGAAGAAATTGGTGGCCACATATTAGACGCCATTGAAATGGCCTCTTGTTTCATCTAGAAATAGAGAAGAAAACATGAAAGTTCAGTATTTTCATTGGAGGTCTTTTACAAGGTAGTATTACTAAGTAACAAATAATAAATCCATGTGAAAGCTAAGCAGATAACTCATCCTTTCAGTGCCTTTAACAAATGAGAAACAAGAAAGTAGAAACAAACGTATGCATAGTAATTGAAATTATTTTTGAATACATACGTAACAAGGCAAATGAAATAAAACTGCAAAGGCATTAAGCATGTAGTGCTTTTATTTTCAAGAATAAGAAATCTTTATTTTTTAATTATAGTTAAAAGAACAGACTTTATGAATAACCCACTTTTATTTATGGAACAATGTGAAATTATTCATAACCCTTTTAAAAACTTGGTAACATTGTAAAACATAAATGAATAATGACTGGCTGCTTACTGTTTGATCTCTCCTTTTAGTAGTAATATTAGAAGAATAAAATTTCTTTTCATTTCAGGATCTTCATACACTCACATGCAGAAGTAGATTAAATCCTTTAAATAATAGCTTATTCTTAAACCAGGCTGAAGGGGGAGGGAAAAGAGAGACTTTAAAAAAGGTGGTTTTCAATATCAAAGCTAGCTCGGGTGAGGCCCTTGGTACTCCACAGCTCCCCGTGGAGGTTTGAGCCTTTGATCTCAGTTCTACAGCATGGGAAAGCCACAACTTACATTGATGATTGCGTCACAGAGACATGGCCTGAAGTCGGATTAGCAGTGCGTGAGAGTGAGCTGATAGTTGACCCCAGAGAAGCAAGCAGGAGACTAGACTGCTAGATTCACACTTCTTGATCAAGTCATTGGAAGGGCTAGGGAGAAACCAGCTGGGAGTTTTCAAACTGCTGACCTAGTGGTGAGACCCAGCTGTTGGACAGTACAATGTCAGAACTTCTTAGTATCGCACCTCAGAAGTGAAATGATAACAAATTAGCAGACATAGAGGTAAGACCAGCAACCTTCACAGACTTCCCTCAACATTCGTTAAATTGAACTCATTCCCTGCCCCCCAGAACTTTGCTTAAACCATGTTTTGTTTTTACACTAAAAGTAATCCAAAAGGATGAAGTAAATAGGATACCTATTACCAAAAGTGAACATTAAACCTATTCTATTGCTCCTTATATATTGCAGACGGAACTTCCAAAGAAATCTGCTACACTACTTAATGAAACAAAGATCTGATTGACCGTCCCTTAAACTGTCAGTGATGATGTCACACTCAGTGGGATCTAAAAATAGCCTCCAAGTAATCAGCGTTATACACATGAAAATGGTCTTACTCTATCCAGCTTTCAGTGATGGTATAATTGAAGGTCTAACGTTACACTTGATGTTTTCTCTCTACTAGCTCTGTAGTCGTCAAATTCCATTATATATTATTTAGTTAGCATCAACAAAGTCTCATATTGCTGTTGGGCTTTGAATGTGTTACTGTGAAGGCACACATTTTAGAGACCTGAGTTATGTTTCTTCTCGTAGGTCGATGAGGTAATGCTGACTCTGAAACAGGCCTTCAGCACCGCAGCTGCCCTGCAGAGTGCCAAGACCCAGATTAAGCTGTGTGAGGCCTGCCCTATGCACTCTTTGCATAAGCTCTGTGAAAGGATTGAAGGTACGGTAGAACTTGGTGGGGGCGAAAGAAGAGTTTGCTTTGGCATCTGGGAAGTGAGAAAGTCCTTACTCTGGGCGGATGGGTCTTTTTTTCCTGGTGAAACCAGAGCCCAGAGAATCATTTCTCATGTCCAGGCAAATGTGTGTTCTCGGTCTCTCTGAGGTGCTTGCCATTTTCCCCACTTCTTTCTCTTTTTCATTTTTAATTCTTTTTTTTTTCTGAAGGCAGACTCAAGGAAGGGAGTTAGTTGTATTTCCCACAGTTCTTACGACTGCTATGTACTTAGTGAGAACTGACCAAATGTTTGTTCAGTGGGTGAAGAGAGAATGTCAACTGCTTATTTAAGTCTCTTTTTCTTCCCCTCTCACTTGATGCTGTGTTCCTTTTCCCTAAAACTGTAGAACTGGAACAAACCTTGTGTGGCTTTTGAGGGACATTTGAAAATGACAGACGTAATGGATGTGATACCGTAAAGCAGGTTTTTAAAAAAAAGTGTTCTGAGGAGGGGAAATGAGGAAGAGGTGACTCTGTGACTCACATCCCCTTTCTCCTCATTATCTCATTAACGAAAAAGGTTGGAAACTACTTCACGGGAGAAGAAACGCAATTCGATGCATACTTGTTAAGCATCTGCTGGGGGCCAAGCATTGCACTAAATACTGGCAGTATAGAAGTGATTGAGATGTGGGCTGTGCCTTCAGAAGCTTACTGCCCAGCGTGGAAGACAGGCACATGAGCCGGTTAATGCAATTCAGGATGATAGCTGTTAGGATAGATTGGGAGAGTGCGAGTGCCAGAACGTGGCAGAGAATGGTTTCATCATTGTAAATGCAAAAATTGTGATTTCTGTTCAGTAGGCCGCAGGATCATAGGCACAGGGCAAAATTGATGATGAACAGCAGTGTGTACTGAACATCCATTCAGCTGTGTGATCAAGGACTATTTAAATGTAATATTCATATTTTAAATTTTCTGATTTAACAATGCACATTATTTTTGCATTTGTACCTTTACAAAAATGGAAGATTCTTTGGTGTACAGTAAAGAGACCATTATAAATTTGTGGCGGAAAGGCTGAATTGCTCAGGAAATAGTGTTGGATCAATTTGCTATCCAAAGAGAGAAAGATTCCTTCCACTTATCCTACTCAAAATACACTCTAGATGGATCAAACCCCTCACTGTAAACAAAATATTAAAATCATTAAAAGAAAATAAGAATATTCTGGTGTCCTTAAACAAGGAAACCTTTATGAAGATACAAAAATGCAAAAACTGTTAAAAGAAGACACTGACAGATTTGACCTCATAAAAATTTACATTTTCTGCATAACAACTATTTCCTTGGAAGTTAAATTAGGAGATAGCAGATTGGTAATCAGAATTTATTAGAATTCTTACTGTTTGAAAGAGAAAGATAAAACTACCAGTAGGAAATGACACAATCCATATTAAAAAACACTCATATGAGAAGGAAATTAAAAGGTCCAATAATAAAAACGAGAAGATTTTCAACCTTACTAGATGTCAGAGACATGAAAATGGAAACAACAATAAGATAGTCATCAGATTAACTGTTGGTGAAATTGTGGAGATATTGATACATTTATGTGAGGCTGAATGTAGTGTAAATTGGGATAGCCATTTTGGGAGAGTTGATAGAAATTAATTAACCTAAAATTACCCACCAGTTCCCTGTCTTGATAAGAGAAACTCTTATATAGCTTCAGAAGGTGACATTTTCAAGGTTGTGTTGTTTTTAAATAAGGGAAAATTGGAAACAACCCAAATGTGTATCAGTAGCCTAACTGAAGTATATTCATACAATGGAACAATTAATAGGAATGAATTCCAATTGTATATCAACTTGGATACATCTTAAAATTATATAATCGAGTGAAATGATAATTTGCTGAATAATACATACACTTTGTTATATCTGGAAAAATACATAAAATAATACCCTGTATTTCTTTTTTAAAGAACTTTTAATATGCTCTATTTTTAGATTTACAGGGAAGTCGCAGAGTTTCCAAATGTTCGTCCCCCATCCTCCCCAGTTGTTAACATCTTATATAGCCCAGTGCAATGTCCAGAACAGGAAATTAACATTGGTACAATATTATTGTCCCAACTAAACATTTCATTTGATCTTCACCAGTTGTTTTGTCCATGTCCTTTTTCATTCCAGGATCCCTGTTGGGATTCTGGCTCGTCTGTGGTTGTTGCCTTACCCTGGGCTCCTGCAGTCTGCAGCTCCTCCTCAGTCTTTCTTTGTCTTTCATGACCTTGACATCCCCAATGAGCGGCGCTCTGTTACTTTGCTGGATGTCCCTCAGTTCAGCCTGTTTGACATCTTTTTACATTTGGACTGAGGGTACTCCTCCCAGCAAGAGCACTGTAGAAATGGCGCGGCCTCCTTCTCAGGGCATCCTGTCACGGGGCTCATGATGTTGAGTTTATTACTGGTCATGTTGGCCTTATCACCTGGTCAAGGTGCTCTCAGCAATTTTCTGCTATAAAATTACCACTCTTCCCCCTGGAGCCAACAAATATTTTAGGAAAGATACTTTGAATCTACACAAATCTCTTGTCTCTTATGCCTTTGCTCACTGATTGTACTACCTATCAAAGGCAAATTTAGCTCTATCTATATCTATAATGTTTGAATATTTAAAAAATGTAGAATATATCTCACTCAGGTAATAAAATATAAAGCAAATAAACACACACAGTGTCATCTTACTCAGAGGAAAATAACTCTTGTCTTTTAAAAAAAACTTATCGAGTGCCTGGGTGGCTCAGTCGGTTGAGCCTCTGCCTTCAGCTCGGGTCATGATCTCTGGGTCCTGGCATTGAGCCCCATGTCGGCCTCCCAGCTCAGTGGGGAGTCTGCTTCTCCCTCTCCCTCTGCCTCTCCCCCTGCTTGTGCTCTCTCTGTCTCCATCTCTCTTTCAAATGAATAAATAAAAATTAAAATTAAAATAGAAAAAAATTATAAAACCAAAAATGTTTTCATGGAAAATGTTTTTGCCCAAGGACTTGATGTAAATTATGTGTATGGGTGTGATAGATATAAAAATAACATGATATGAAAAGGTAACAATTTCATGGTAGAATAATAACACTAATTATATTACTAAGTACTATTGCTATTCCTGAAATTTTGTTACCATGGAACAAGACCTGCATGAGGAGGAGAGACTCCTGTTTATGCTGTAGCTCTGCCTTTTAATATTATTAATATTAAATTAGTATTATGTCATGGTTTAAGCTCAGAGGATTTTGGCCAATGCTATTCAGTAATAGTTTGGCCAGTTCACTAATGAGTTTCTACAGTGTCTGTGTTCGTATACTAAATGGTACCTGGTTATGCTGTTGATTTGGTATCCTTTAGAAACTTCTTGTTAATAATTCTGACTTCAGGATGACTGACAGGGGGCCATTGATTCTGGTAAGGGTTCCATCTAGCTTTCATCATTTCGTGGTAGTGTTCCAAGGCTTGTTATAGGCAGGGACCGCTCCTTGAGAAGATTTAACCTCAGAGCCTGCTGGCAAAGGGACAAACTGTAATACCTGATATATGCATTTTGATCTTTGCAGCTACATTCTGTTTAATACTTATCCCCATCATTTTCCCTAGGTCTCTACCCCCCGAGAGCCAAGCTGGTAATACAGAGGCATCTCTCATCACTGACAGATAACGAGCAAGCAGACATCTTTGAGCGAGTTCAGGTAACATGATTTATAGTTCTCACAAATGAGATATAAGAAATGAGAATTGGATCCTGTTTTTACAAGTTTTTTTTTTCACTCCTCTCTCTGAAATTAAAGATATATATCCTGTTGCACTATATATGATAGTAACCAGAATACCACTGTTACTCTTGCTTCTGAGAGCAGTGAAACACTTAGATTTATTTATGTCTGTCTGCCAGACACACAAAACCAAGTGGGAATACAATAAAATGAGAGAAGCTGTGTTGCATAGTGTGCTTTTGGTTTGTCTCCTGGACAGAAAATGAAGCCAGTCAGTGACCAGGAGGAGAATGAACTTGTGATTTTACATTTGAGGCAGCTGTGTGAGGCCAAGCAGAAGACACACATTCACATTGGAGAAGGCCCATCGGTGAGAAGATGCTTTTCTTCCTTGACCTACTTTTGTTTTGTTCATATTTTTAGTCAAAATATCACAGAAGATGTGAAAGGAGTTTCTTTTCTTTGTGTTCTCACCTTTAGGGCTAAAGTTCTATCAATCAGATTTATTTTTCAACATCTTAGGAGTTTTATAGGAGGTTTTAACATTGAGATAAAATAATGATGAGCTTTAAAATGTGAAAAAAAATGGGTTCTTGGTATAAAAACAGTATTAACAAATGTTCGTGATTGAGAATGAACATGCTTTTTTGGTTATATTGATCTATTTTATTTCAAATTCATACAAACATTTTATTTCATTACAAGTTTACACAACCTTGATGGGTAAATAGCAAACACCCAAAGAAGCAGATAGCATTTTGGAAACAGCCATGTTAGCTGCAAACAACGGTCTGATATTTTTGTGCATGTGGTTGAGAATGTGTTTCCAGCAGCATATAGATAAAGCAAGATACCAGCACCAGCCCTGTAAGAAGGTGATGACATAGTTACTTCTCAGTAACACAAATTCAGGTTAGTCTGTATCTCACTCTATTCAGAAGAAGTCACACATCACTTTATTAGTGATTCCTGAATTGGATTCATTGAACCAGCTCTTCTAGAGAATCTTCTTTGAGCCGAGCTGTGTGATAATGGTGAACCAAGAAGAGTGAATGAATCCTCTAGGGAAGGGCTCAAATATTGGAAAGGGGAATGCAGATAGATAAATGGATACATAGAATAGAGGCAACAGTGTGGCTTTTTAAAAGAATGTGCAGTGAGCTCAAAAGTAGCTATGTCTTTGCTTTAGGGCCAGAATACAGAGTAAGGATGAAGGGAAGAATTCAAGAATTCAAGGGGAAGAAATTTTTTAGGGGGGGAGGCAGGGGACCAAAGTTTTAGGGGAGATAGTTTGTTAATTGAAAAAGTCAAGGAGGTGTTTTTTGTTTTTTGGTTTTTTTTAAGATTTTATTTATTTATTTGAAAGAGAGAGTGAGAGAGAGAGAGAGCACAAGAGGGGGGAGCGGGAGAGGGAGAAGCAGACTCCCTGCTGAGCAGGGAGCCCGATGCGGGACTTGATCCCGGGACTCCAGGATCATGACCTGAGCCGAAGGCAGTCGCTTAACCAACTGAGCCACCCAGGTGCCCAAGGAGGTGTTTTTTAAGAAAGGGACATTGAGCACAAAGTTATGCAGTAGCTGTGACCATGACATACTCCGTGCAGGTCTTCAGAGTACTTAATGGATTTTTAGGATGCACTTGGGGATTGATGGGGAAATAATGGCTGGAAGGATAGGCAGCGGTGAGATGATGAAGAGACTTAAGTGCTAAGCCTGACTTTGTCATTGAAGGTAAGAGCATGAGATCAGATTTGTAATTTAAAGAGAGAATTCTGGGGCGCCTGGGTGGCTCAGTCAGTTAAGCGTCTGCCTTCAGCTCAGATCATGATCCCAGGGTCCTGGGATCGAGCCCCACATCAGGCTCCTTGCTCAGCTGGGAGCCAGCTTCTCCCTCTGCCCCTCCCCCCTGCTTGTGTTCTCTCTCTCTCTCTCTAACAAATAAATAAATAAATAAAATCTTTAAAAAGAAGAGCTAATTCTGTTGTCATAGTGATGGCTGATTTGTGGGACAGGTTGATGGGTGAGGGGGTTGACAGTGTTAGAACTGAAATCACATTCCCAAATCAAGAGAATTTTGTAATAGAATATGCGAGAAGTGATTCATATCATTGCACAAACTTTTATCAAGTTGCATACTGTTTACTAGGCAGTGGTGTTGAATAATGACAGCTCTTTTCTGCCATTTAACTGTTGAGGAGGAGAAACCAACATGTAATCAAATAAAGTAAAATATGGAGATAATGGTGGGATTGGTACAATGATAGAAGTATGTGCTAGACAGAGATAACACTGCTACATAAATAGATTGAGTGAGTCTGTCTTTAAAAATTTATTTTGTCTTGGAGAGAAGCTGAGCTAGAGCACTACTGGAGATGTGGGGGAGGGCGAGAGATGAGGCAGGAGCTATTTAGGAGGCATGATCGGCAGGACTTTGTGACCAGGAACGTGTCAAGGGAGCGAAAGGGGATTGCTAGGAGAGACTTCAGAGTTTCAGATGTGGGGGAAGTGGATGAAATTGAGCTGGAAATATAGGAAGAAAACAAGAGTGGGACGAGGGATGGAAATAAGAAATAAGAGTTAAGTTTTAGAAGGGGGTTTGGGGGGCACCTGGGTGGCTCGGTCAGTTAAGCGTCTGGCTCTTGATTTCGACTCAGGTCGTGATCTCAGGGTCGTGAGATTGAGCTATGCTGGACATAGAGCCTGCTTAAGATTTTCTCTCCCTCTCCTTCTACCTGCCCCTCCCCCTGATGTGCGCGCGCTCTCTCTCCCCCTAAAAAGAAAGTAAGAAAGAAAAAGAAAGAAAGAAAGAGAGAAAGAGAAAGAAAGAAAGAAAGAAAGAAAGAAATGTGTTTGAGATTTAATTAGAAAAATGGACTTGGTGCCTACAGAGGAATTTGAGTTGATATTGTGAATAAATATGGAAGACAATGAGTTTTGGCATAGATTTGAAGTCAAAGCAGGTACTGAAGAACCCCTGCATTTCAGGCAATGAGTGAATTAAAATGGTGCCAGGGAAAAACCTGAAAGAGGATGATAGGGTAGACAGAGACTGGAAGAGATTTGCTACGGTAGGTGACCAAGGTAGGGCAAAAGTTCAAGTTAGAACATCAACCATGTCCAGTGATACAGGAAGGTCAAGAAACATAAAGACTAAAATCTGTGAACAGGTTTGCTGATTTCAGTCACTGGTGGTGACAGTGATGTTGACTAGAGGCCCAAAGAAGTGTGTGAGCAGGGATGTGCATCTTCTTGGTGATGGAGGGCCCTAAAGACCACAGAAGAGGAGACTTTAACACATTGTTTGTTTTTCTGCTAGTAGTTAAGTTCAGCCTCACTCTCTTTCCCTCCCTTGCCCCTTCCTTTCTTCCTTTCATTTATTCATCTGGTATTTACTGAGCAGCTACTATGTCAAGCACTGTGCTTAAGTACCAATACAACTTCCCTATTTTATTTATTAATTTTTTATTTTTTTAAAGATTTTGTTTATTTATTTGACAGAGAGAGACACAGCGAGAGAGGGAACACAAGCAGGGGGAGTGGGAGAGGGAGAAGCAGGCTTCCCGCTGAGCAGGGAGCCCGATGTGGGGCTCGATCCCAGGACCCTGGGATTATGACCTGAGCTGAAGGCAGATACAACGACTGAGCCACCCAGGTGCCCCACAACTTCCCTATTTTAGTCATGTTCTTTGCCTGGAAAGCCTGAGAAGAATGTCCTCCCAGTCCTTTATCCACACCTGAGCCCAGTCCAACCTACATCCATATTCATTGTTTTCTTTCCTTTCTTGATGGGGGTCGTATTTCTTTTTATCAGTAACTTAGATCTGTTAACCGATTCTAATGTGGACCTTTTATTGCCTTCTGTATGGACTGTGCTGAATTCTCTAGTCTGGGCTTTCAGTCTCTGATTTTCTGTCCTTCAGGTGATTTTTGAATACTCCTTTCAGATAAATCTTCCCCCAAACATTACTTTTACAGTGATGCCCCTCTGCTTATAAATTCTGATCAGTGATTCTTCCTATTCAAAGTTTCATCTCCAGCCTCACTTTTCCAAGTTAACCTTCAGCTACTTTTCTTTGTTTTAGCCAAACACCTGCACTGACCCCTGTCCCATGAGCATTGGTCTTTATGATTTTGCTAACATCATCCCCCATGCTGAGAACTTCTCCATCCCCATTTTTTTCTGCCTGTAGAATCTTGCCTATTTTTTTTTTTTATTCCTGACCACTGAGACCCACAACCAATCCTTTTATTCCTGAGACCCACAACCAATTTTCATGCTTCCAGATTTGATACATGTTGCTTTGTGTTACTGTTTAATGTGTATATATCCCCTTTTCAAACAAATAACAAAGTTTCTCTCTTGGAAATTTTCTAGCACTCCCAACCCTGTAATATACATAGTAGCTTGTTAGTCAACAGAAAAAATATAGAGGGAACCTCGTATGGTGGACATATTGTAGATTCTCATACAGCTTAGTACTATCAATGAGTACTTGTTGATTTGAAAGATAAATGACTCACAAATGAAAATGGGATTGTCACAGAGGCATTAGCAGATTTCAGTTTTACTAGAAGATGCTTTGTTCTTTGAGACTTACTTTCTGTGCTTTCCTTGGTAATTTGGATATAAAATATGCAGCTTGGAGAGGGATGGTTATAGTTGTTAATCAAAGTAGCAGTAAAAATTGACATCTCATGCTTAATTTTTATTAAATATAGCAGGAATATATTAGCAAGAAGGAAAGGCATAAAGGAAAGATCTGTTTTTTTATTACTTAATAATATTAAAAAGCAAACCCCTGCCCTTATAATCTGTATGCTCACAGTGTGGAACCTAAATTATTACTCCTTAATAGAGCTACAGAAGAATTCTTGTGCTTTTTAATGGCTTAGTCAAGCCCATATTTAAAGCCTCATTTAACCTTGAATGTTTCTAAACTAAAATTTATCTGTTTTTCTTTCTATAGACTATTTCAAATAGTATAATCCCGGAAAATGCAACAAGCAGTGGAAGGTTCAAACTTGACATCCTGAAAAATAAAGCTAAGAGATCTTTAACTAGCTCCCTGGAAAATATCTTCTCAAGGGTAAGATTAAACTGAGACTCTCTTAATTAGATATTAATGTCTGTGTGTGCTAACTGCTTTACTTCACTCTCAACTGGCTCATGGAAAATTTCCTTTAAAAAAAAAACAACACAAACTACTAAGATAACTTTAATTTAGTTAACTTATTTTAAGTAATCTCATAATTTATTCTGGTGCCTCTAATATCTAAGTTTGAGCAAGAGATTTAGTAGTAGAGATAATATGTATAAAAAAGGGGAAGTAGAATATTGATGCCCGATATTATAAGAACTTATTATCATTTGCCACATAAAGTTATAAAGTAGCCTTCATTTTGCTATTATTAAGAGCTGACGGGAAATGCTAAAATAGTATAAATTAATAGGAATTTATGTATTCCATTTATTTTATTGTGTGTTTTATTTTAAAATCAAAGTGATTTCTCTTCCCTTCATTTTTTTCTTCCTGAATAATTCAAAGCTCTTAGATAAGCCCAAGCAAGGTAGATGTCTTAGAGCTGGAAGGTGGGGGACCCACAGTGGCCCAGAGCATGGTGTCAGAGCCAGCATAGTGGAGGGGAGAAGGCTTCCAAGGTGCTTGTTACAAGGAGTCCTTGAGCAGGGTGAGGATGGCATTGTGTGTGTGGGTGGCAGCCCTGATGTGCGGAGCCTGAGTAGGATGAAGAGCGTTGGTGAGGTGACAGTTGTGGAGAATTTTACGCACAGGGGACTGGTCAAATATGGAACTGTATTAAGGATTCGGGAAAAGGGAATTGCAAATATGAAGAGGGAAGAAATTAGAATAAATTTTGTTGTTGGATTCAACTCAGAGGTATGTAAAATCCTGGTTATCTATCTGTGTACTTTTGAATTAATTTTTAATATAGTTAATTTATTTTTATTTGTTTATTTTTAAATATATATTAACGTGTGTGTGTGTAATTGTGTACATGGTCCCTGGCTGTGTCCACTGATAGGAGCTGGAAGCAGCTTTTCTGCAAATCCCAAAGAATAAATTAAGCCTGGTTAGGTGACACTAAGCACCCAGATTCTGGTTTCTGTTTATCATTCTACAAGAAGGAACCAGAATCCTGGGAGAAGTGGCTGATTCTAGGACTGCAGGGGAAAGTACAGGATAAGCCCTGAGCATGTTGGTGTTGTAGATAGTAAGGGAGTGCTCAAAGAAAGATGGTGGTATGTCATAAAGACCGTGAAGGGCTCCCACCCATTGACATGTAAACCTCAAAATAAATGATAGTAAAGGATTGTAACCTGCTGTATAAAACAGGAAATGATGAACCTACTCTGATATGAAAAATGAACAAATACCTTGGAAGTTTGATCATGATCAGGGTATTTACTGGATTTAATTGATACTCATTAATTACAAAGAGGTGAGTAGTAACTTTATGATGGAGAAGGTCGGCAGACACCACCTTAGTCAAGTGATCAGATGGAGCGTCCTCAGCAGTGGGACAAATTGAAATCTTGTGCCACTTGATACAGAGAGTACAGAACTTCTGTGCTATTCTTGCCAAAGGGGCAATACCTGAATCGAATCATGAGGTAGCGTCAACAAACCCACATTGAGGTACAGTCTACAAGATAACTAGCCTGTTGTCTTCAAAAGTGTCAGGGTCAAGAAAGTTAAGTGCGGTACAGCATTAGGACAGTACCTTCTGATATAGGGTGTTCTTATTTTTATTTCTTTGCCAAAACTCTGAATACTTTCATGGGTATTCTTCTTAATGATTGAAATTCTTCTGATTCTAACAAAAGCCCTATAGCAAACATGGTCAGCTATCAATACTATTGTCAGCAGAAGACAGAATGTAGGAAAAGAGAATTCTAGGAGATTAATCAGAAGTGTGTGAATGCAACATTTCATAGAATTTTCTTATCCTTTTTTTTCCTTCGGTATTTATAAATTACTTGTGTTCCTTCTTTCTCTCTCTTTCCTTCCTTTCTTACTCCCTCCTTCCCTCCTCCCCTCCCTCCCCTCTCTTCCACAGTATTTAGTGAGAATTTTAGTGGAAAGGCCATTTAAGTAGGTGGTCAGGGGACCTGAATTCAACACCTGGCTTTATATTTATGATCTCGATTTTATATTGATGTAGGTTTTAGATTTATGATCTCGGACAAATTATTTACCTTTCCTAAGCCAGTTTTCCAGTTTGTGAAATGTGCGTACTGATAACGTGCTTACCTCCCGTTACTATGAGGATGAAATGTCAGTCTGCTAGGAAAATATCCCACTGTAGCTATGAGATGGTACAAATAGTGGTAAGCTCTGGAACCTCTGTCCTTTACAAAACGACCAAAGGGGACTTAGAGTGTTACTCTCCTTATCCCCATTTAGTCCCTTGGCATTCTGCACAACGCTTGCAAGGATGACTTTGAAGTGCCTCTCGCTCGCATAGCCTTGAAAGGCTGCACTTGAAAGGGCACAGCCCATCTGTTTTGGTCAAGGCGGATACTGTAGCTTGTATCCCACAACGCTGCCAAGTGCCATAAATTATGTGACCTAACGAGATCTTGCTTGCACCATGAGCAACAGAATGGACTTAAGGGGAAGGTTGGCAGCTACCCATGTTGTGTTAAAGGTTACATAGAAAAGAGGTTTGTGTACGTCTAAAACGGGTTAGTTTATCTCTTTCTTTCTAAGTTACATAGTAGAAAATTGACACACCAGTCTTAGAGCTTGGCTCATAATTGCTGCCATTTTTAAATGTCAAGACAGTTTATTTAACTAATTATAGTTGTTTATGAAATAGGTTATGTTTTTAAAATGCTTAGAAGCTCAGCTATTTAACAATTAAAAAGTGGGTCCAAGGGAGAAGGCTTGACACATGTATTACCAAATCATCATATAGTTAAACTGAAAAAGCTGTCTGCTCAAAGGTGAAAAGACAGAGTCTTGTATTCTGGTTGTTTGTCTTGCTTTTTCTGAAGTCAGAGTTTTCCAGAAGGGAAGTTTTTACTAATATATTTATTAATATATATTTTCAAAAGAAGAATATTTACAGTATAAATTATGCATCATAAGAAAACACCCCTCATTTCATCCTTCCCTTAGAGTACTTACTATCCATTGTCCTTCCTTGTTGAAACGTGTGAATTAACGACCATGATAGAGGATAATTTTAAAGTAAGTTTGTTTTGCTTGTGCACATACACACATACACACACACAAACATATGGATAAAACACTACTACAAGTAAAATGTGTGATTTAAGTGCTTTTCTAATAATGGCAATGATTTGATACCTGTCTGATTAGTTACTTGCTTGTGACCAAATAACCTGTTTTAAGATATGCAGGCGGGTTTGGTGTGGAGATAGCAGCTAAGAAAATGGGAAAAAGCAAAAATATTTACAATATTTTCCTCATGGCCAAACTCATAAACCGAATCATTTATCAGCCACAAATATAGTTTGTTACTGGAAGTATCTCCTGGTCTGTATAACACTGAAATAATAACTGAAATAGCTGAAGGAACCTTGAATCAGGTTCTAGGATATTTGCAAAATTACCAGCATCGGCTACTTAGTTTTATTAGTAATTCCACTCTTCCCAAGCTCTGTTTCTAGGAGATGTGGGTACCAGCTCAAGAGTTTCACTGTTAAGTTGAATGTCCTGGGTTCAAGTTGCTGCCCTGTCCTTTAACTAGCTGTGTAAACTTTGGCACATAATCTATCAGAACTTCAGTCTCCTTAATGGTAAAGTTGAGCTACGTAACTATACCTACCTCATAGAATTTTTGTGAGGATTAAATGAAATAATGCATTATAAAATGCTTAACACGGTGTATAGCAGACTGTAGGAACTCAATAATATTTGACGCAGCTGTTAATTTTACTGTTGATATAGTTGTTATTTATGGTGCCACCAGAAATATAAAACTATAATTAATATACATAGATAAAAATAAAGATTGCTTCTATAAAACCAGGTGTAGGATACCATCAATATAAAACAGTCAATTGAGAGAACAAGAGTCACTGGAGTGAGCAATTGAATCAACAGTCAGTTGGGTGATAAAGAAAGAATTGTTAAAACTCTGGTAGTAGACATAAAAAAGAAAAATTCAACAGAAGTCTGGGGCACGAGAGTTGAAAAACTCTTCCAGAAAGTAACGCAAAATGACAAAGAAATGGAAAATAGGAGGACAAGGGAAAAACTTAAAGGTTCAGTCTGAAGATCCAAAAGCCAAATGGTAGGAATTACACAAAGAGGAAATACCCCAATCTCCCTTTCTCAGAAGGCACCTGGAGTGTGTACTCTGCCAGAATGAAGAGGTAAACTAAAAAAAAAAGGAACACATGAGATCAAAGACACAAATTTCGACATAGGGTAGTATTAAAGGACATGTCTAGGTTGATAGTAAAGAAAATTACTGGGAAAGTCTATTCTTTTTTTTTTTTTAAGATTTTATTTATTTATTTGACAGAGAGAGATACAGCGAGAGAGGGAACACAAGCAGGGGGAGTGGGAGAGGGAGAAGCAGGCTTCCTGAGGAGCAGAGAGCCCGATATGGGACTCGATCCCAGGACCCTGGGACCATGACCTGAGCCGAAGGCAGTTGCTGAACAACTGAGCTACCCAGGCACCCTGGGAAAGTCTAAATTGCACCCTGTGTAGAGTAGGGCAGAAAGACCAATTTCTAGAATGGGTAGCTCAAAGAAAAAGAAAAAAAAAATTGCAGTTGATGGATTATGTGATGTTTGACCACACCAAGTTCTGTGGGTGACTTTTGTAATAAAATCATGATTGCTGAGGTACTTGTTAGTCTGACTACATGAAAAACAGATTGTACAAGATAGGAGTTGTAGTAACAGTAAAGTATGTAGTAGATGAGATGATCGCTTCAGTTCCTCTTTCTCAGATCATCCATGAAATTCATACCAAACAACCATGAAAAGAAAAACAAGAACCAATATTGAAGCAGACTGATGTATAGTCTTCTACAGAGAAATACTTTCTTGATGTAGTTTTCATTGTGGAAGAATGAATGAAGCTAAGTCTATACATTTTATGACACAGTTTTGAAAAACCTGTTTGTTATAATCCTATAATGGGAACTATGATGTTTGCCATCTAGGTTGTGTGGAGGTTGCATGTATTAAATCATTTTCTCTATAACTGTTGTGGTTTGTGTGTTCTGCCTTCCATGGTTGTGTTTATCTGTATGAGACATAAAGCGAATGGGGCACTCTCTGATCTTAACCCAGTTCTCCTGATCTTATGGATGAAGAATGTTTAACCTTATAACCAGGGTAACTTCAAAAAGCTTGGTCTGAGTATCTAGTTATCTAATGACTGATTTAGAAGCAGTGTAAATAGGTTATTTTCTTTATCGTGCAGACATGGCTGTGAATACTGCTGACAAATTTGAGCAAACTGCAGGAGGATCCATTTAAGGCTAACCTAAGGAGGTGACTGCCTTTTATAGTTTTAAAGTAAAAATTTAAACCATACCAACAAGTGAATTTTATTCTCTTCATTCAGGGAGCTAACAGAATGAGAGGTCGGCTTGGAAGTATGGACAGCTTTGAACGATCCAACAGTCTTGCTTCGGAGAAGGTAACCCATCTCAGTTCCCATTTTTAGTACTAATTGCCACTTGGCAAAAACCAACACTGATACGGTAATATCACTCCATCATTTTGTTCTGAGTCCTTTATGACTTTTAACAATTATTCATTATTATTAAAATTAAATTTCAGGGATTGAATTAATGTTAAAATAAATTAAAAATACTATTGTTTTAAATAAGAAGGCTCTGTATAGTATCATGTTGCTCTCTGCTCAGCCGCCCCTTTCTTGTGTTAGGACAGAACACATCCTCTTCCCAGCTATCAGGCTTTTTACTGTTTGGAGATAGTATGCTTGGGAGGACAGTATTTGGGCAACTGTTGATCCAAAGCCACAGAAAAATAAGCCCTGTAATTCCAGCACTTATACAGTGATCTTTTTATGTTTTGTTCTGTCCCCGTGTTACTTCCCCCCGCCCCATTCCCTCCCTCCCCATTTTAACTGTCACATTAGGCTCCTCTTTATCTCATAGATAGTTCTCAGTAGGTTTGATTTCCTGCTTCCTGGATCATGCGATATGTAACCTGAGGTCTATGCAACCTATTTTTTTAAGGAAAATATTAAAATATGTTTACTGAACTTTGTGGTGACAGAATTGCGACAGACTCAGTCTCGCTCTGAGTCTATTAACCCTAAGCCATGTTTATCAAGCTAAACATTTCTGCAGTGGTACCTGTTTTGGAAAGTAGAAACAGCATACCCGTCTAAATTGAGAGATTTATGATGTCTGCCCATGCAATATGAGAGGCATTCCGGCATAGCTCACTTTTCATTCATTTCCTGTTTTCCATGTCTTTTAAAAAAATTTTACCTCAGGGAACATGTCGCGGGAGAGAAACATCCACAGTGAAGGAAGGTGCTTAACAGGCTTTATTTTATTTTCCTGAAGGCTTTGCCATGAAACTTGGACACTCAAGCATTGTGGTATTGTTTTGACAGTACAGGAAGCATGCGGCCGATATGTCACGGAAATCAGTAGATATGTAAACACAGACTCCACCCTCTTTTGGTCATGATGCCTTTTCATCTTTCTGTCAACAGTGAGAAAAGTACAGTAACCATAGCATTTTACCACAAAGTGTTAGGGGGAAAGAATACCTTTTCTTATCATTTTTTTCACTTTCTGCCTATCTTTACGGATGCTGTGTTACAGCTGCTTATCAGAAGAAATGGGTGGTGGTGATACTGATTAGCCTTCAGCATGGATTGAGCGAAAAAAATAAAAAAGTTTTGTCATGACTCTGGAGGAAGAAGAGGCACCCTGTCACTTTTGAGCTGTGTGTTGAAGCAGGTCTGCCATGATCCATGTAGGAAAGAAAGACCTCACTTCTACTTGCTTTTCAGGACTATTCACCAGGAGACTCTCCGCCGGGGACACCACCAGCCTCCCCACTGTCCTCAGCTTGGCAAACGTTCCCTGAAGAGGATTCGGACTCCCCACAGTTTCGAAGACGGGCGCACACGTTCAGCCACCCACCTTCAAGCACAAAGAGAAAGCTGAATTTGCAGGATGGGAGAGCTCATGGTGTTCGCTCCCCTCTTCTGAGGCAGAGCTCCAGCGAGCAGTGCGGGTGAGTCCAAACCTCTTTCTGGAAAGTGAAATAAAATTGTCCTGTCACCTGTTTTGATCAACATGGAGTCAAGATCTGTTGTGACTTCATGCTGCCAACATTTTGTCTTTAGAAAGACCAGAAAAATAAATTGAAATATAAAAACCTTCATTAAAAAAAAAAAACAAAAAAACCTTCGTTAATGAAGGAAACAAGGCAAGATTTAAGGTACACCCCAAGAGTTAAAGCATTTTGGATGAAGACTTTTTTTTTCCCAGAAAAATGGAGAAAACAAGATATTATGCAATTATTTTCTCTGAAAAACTTGGTGACAACACGTTACTCAGTGGCTTCTTGATGATGGCTCTAATGAAAGAGTCAGCAAATTTGAAAATCACCTGCATAGCAGTAGGACTTCCTGTTAGCCTGTAATAAAATACAAGGGTTAAAAAAAAAAGCGCCTGAGTTACCTTCATACCTGTGATAAAATTTAGCCATATTTCATAATGAATTAAAGCCAAAAATGAAAATTATTAAAAATTTTATCTAGAATAAAAGGATGTCTGTAAAGAAGAATACACATATCATAACTGTCAGGAAGTGTCCATTAGAAATGATCTGATGGTATTTAAAAAATAATTCAGCAAAATTGTTTGGCATTTGGAAAGATATAATAAAGGGGGTAAATCCAGAATTGCAGAATGGTTTTACTTCTTCCTTTGTAGCTCATATTAGAATTTATATCCTAGAATTAATTTTGTTTCTCTTCTTTGCCTGTGAGTTTGAGCCAGGAAACAGAATCTGATAGTGATCCCAGTTGGAGGAAAACCCAGAACTCATTAGTTGTTATCAAATTTACCCCCATTTCTTTTAAGGATACTATTTTATTGTCAGTATTGTTTTTTGACTGATTCAATACTTAGAAATAAGATAGATATTTTGGACATATGAAAATAAAGGCGATTAACAGAATTAATTTTTCTCAGATTTGCTTTTCTAAAAAAAGATTAAGTATTCATGTGTATATCAAGAATGTGTATATCATTTTTAATGACCACTTCACTTATATTTATATTTATATATGTATTTATATTTATATTTATACAAAGCAATAAGTCTGTTTTTTGCAGGAAAAGTTATCAAGAATTTAAAACATTATTTTAGACTTATAAATGATTTCTCTATTTCTCCTTACATCTTATAATGTAGATGCTCAAATAATTCTTGTCAGTATGAAAAGATGCTATTTGTGCTATTGTGAAAACTTGCTAGGAAGAGAATCTTCTGAAAAGAGCAGTCAGTGGAGGAGGTCCAAGGATTCAGAGCAAACTGTGGACACACAGCCCCACAGGCTGCAGGGAGAACAGAGACGTTCATGTTTGTTAAGCCAGAGGTATTATGACGGCTTCCGACAAGCAAACATGTTGTTCCTAAATTTTTTGAAGGGTTTATATGTTTAAAATAGCTAAGTCTTTGAACTACTGATAATCTGTCACAGGAACGTGTTTCCTGTAATTATTTCTGCTTTCCTACTTTTTTTTTTTCCCTTGAGGTATCTTTTGCATGTAAAAACAAACACCGTTTGTCCTAAAATCGTGAAGAATTTTTTAGAGACAAACACGTCTGGTTGCTCATGCTGGGTGAGGAATTCAATTTGTGAAGAGTGAGCTAGGTCACGGTCATCGAAAGAGACGACTGCATGCTCCCCTCTTTCCATAGAAGATCCAGCCCTGAACTTTAAAAGGAAAGGTTAAATTAATAGCAAGAACCTGTTTATAATGCTTTTTCATAGTGAATGAAGATTTTTGCCGAAATCTAAATTAAGACAAATCTGCTGTGTTTTCTGTACTCAGCATTCTTCCATCAGTGCGGCGCATGCACAAGGAGAGTAACTCTTCCTCCAGCCTTCCAAGTCTACATACTTCCTTCTCTGCCCCTTCCTTCACTGCCCCCTCTTTCCTGAAAAGCTTTTACCAGAATTCAGGTAGACTGTCCCCACAGTATGAAAATGAAATCAGGTGAGATCAGTGTCCTCTGTTTGCAAAGCAAAGTTTTCTGCAGTGATATACTGATATGTTACTAAAAAGTGGCTGATGAATTTTGGAGTGACTTGTATGCATCCGTATGCTGTGCTTGTTCTAATCCATTTCTGATATGTCAATTTCAATTCCAATGAATTTTATCAAGAAAACTTTTAAAACCAGTGTTTTAAAGCTTTTAACAACATGATTATCTTACTTTTTGAGTTATATCTTTTTGTACTATTTGTGTGATTCTTCGCTGTATGCTCCAGAGTCTAAGCTTTGTATTGTTTGCAACAAGCCTGGGTGCTAACACATACTAAACAAATCTCCCCCCCAAATCGTGCTTTTTTTTCTTAGCCTCTCTGGACATATGATATGGAATCCAAAAGCCACTGATTTAAACATGTGTACTAAAGTGATGGATACGATATATTTTTATTTTTAAGTATATAGAATATTTCCTAGGCATTTTTTGAGTTTTCAATGACATAGACTTACTTCTCTGAAACTCGGTGTAATTACATAATGAGTATATTATCGTGTTGATGTCAACTTTCAGAGAGCATGAAGGATTTCTTGAATCTTATAGATATTTGATTTTGTTTTGTTCCCAATATTGAAAATATATATAGCCTTTTAAATCTTCTTCTTTGAGCTTTTAGCTACACGAAATTAGATACAGTGATTTTTGGGGAATTGTCTTTTTTAAAAATTTAAAGTTATGAAATCTTACTGATTATCCAAATTATTAGTGGGATATTGACAGCCTCTGGAAAGTGGTGAATTAACTTGGGAATTCTTTTAAACGGATTGATTGTTGCTGGCTTAGAAGTTTGTGACATTCATTCAGGTTTTTATGTGTAGCTTGACTCATTCTTTTTTTTTTTTTTTTGCTGTATAGTGTTCCAATTCATATACCACAGTTTATCTGCTCACTTGCTGATAGACATTTGGGTTGATTCTAGGCATTTGATATTTGGCAATTCTTGCAGTCAAGGAGAGGGATACCTGTTATCAATCAGCCTGTGTGCCACTAAGATTTTCTTGGAATACTCTTTTGGCCTCATTTCTTTCAGACTTAAGGAATCCCAAAAGTTAGCATTTAACTGGGTAACCTTCAGTAACTGGTTACATTAGACTAATTCTTGAATTATCACTGAGTGTCCTTTGTCTATGTATGCCAACTGTTTTCGCTCCAAGAAAGATAGTTAATATTGGATTAAAAACAATTTGAATCTGAATTTCCTCAGAATTAGTACAAAGTCCTGTTCATACATTGAGTTTCTAGTGAAGAAAGTTAATGATGAACTGATTTTAAGGATTTTTTTCCTGGGGGACCCTGGCTGGCTCAGTCAGTAGAGCATGCGACTCTTAAATCTCGGTGTCATGAGTTTGAGCCCCACGTTGGGTGTAGAGATTACTTTAAAAAAATAAATATTAAAAACATAAATAAGAGGTTTTTCAAGGACAACCTTATGGGAGAAGAGTTAAAAGAAATTAGCTACAAAAACAGTATAATATGTATGGAATATGCCGTGATCTGAGAGAACCAAGAACGTACATATATAAAAATATCAGTTTGCCTTATCTCCATAGTACTACCTATGAATAGGAATACAGCACTTCCAGTGAAACATGTTGGCAGTTTCTTATTGTTCTGTTAGTTAAAGTGAGCATCTGGACAATCCCAGTTTTCTTCTGGAAACAGAAGCATGCCTGAAAGTGACAATTAGGAAAAGCCATTGAGGTCAAAGGTTAGCTGTGAACAGGACATAGAATACCAAAATGGTGACTTTTTCTTAGATTATTTGCAGTGTTTAGATTATTTATAGTGTAGGGCATTACATATTCATCTTCAGTGGTTTGCTTAAGTGTATGCATTATTCTTGTTTATCTCTTCTTAGTCCTCTGTACCTCATTCTAATAGAAGGATATTGAAGTCAGAGGCAAGTATATATTAGTTTTGCATTGAAAATTTCCACTTTTTTAGCTATCTTACTTGAAGTGATATATTGAAACGTGGGGAACTTTTAAATTTGTAGGATCATTAAAAGTAATCCTGTTTTCTGTACTTTGTAGTATTTTCTTGGCTCTGAGAAAATCTAAAAATCAGAGAGCACATTTTTGTACATTTTTCTATGGCATCTGTACATTTTTTATTTACTTATTTTTTTTGTAATTTGACAAGCCTAGAATCAGTAGGCCAAAAAGAGACTTAAAATTTTTATTTTCATAGAAAAGTACACCAGTCATGAGGATACAGCTCAGTGGATAATCACAGAGTGAATACTCCCGCGTCAATAACTGAAATGCTATCAGCACTCCCACAGTTCCTCGCCTTTTCCCACCCAGTTACTTCCCCTCCTCCTGACCAGTAACACCATAGTTCATATTTGCCTGGTTTTGAACTTTATATAAATGGAATGATACAGCATATATTCTTTTATTCTGGTTTCTTTTGTTGCACCTTAGTTTGTGAGATTCATTCCCATTTTTATGTGCACTTTATTAATTTTTTATTGCTGTATAGTATTCCATTTAATATGTTACAATTTATTTTATTTTATTTTATTTTTTGCTAGTGGACATGTGGATTGTTTCTAGTTTTTGGTTATTTTTTTATTTTTTAATTTTTTTTTATCTAGAGAGAGAGTGTGAGCAGTGGGAGGGGCAGAGAGAGAGGGACAGAGAGAATCCTAAAGCAGGCTCCATGCCTACCACGGAGCCCAACATGGGGCTTGATCTCACGATCCTGAGATCATGACCTGAGCCGAAATCAAGTGTCGGATATTTAACCGATTGAGACACCCAGGCGCCTCTAGTTTTTGGTTATTGAAAGAGTACTGCTGGGGCATCTGGCTGGCACAGTTAGTAGAGTGTCTGGTTCTTGATCTTCGGGTTATAAGTTTGAGACCCATGTTGGGTGTTGAGATTACTTAACAAAATAAAATCTTTAAAAAAAAGTAGTCCTATATATTATTAGTAGTGCATATCTATGCATTATTGAGGACTACATCCACAGTAGTAAAATTGTTGGACAAAATTCTAATAGGTTTATTTCATCTAGTAAGTCACTTGGACATAAATTTACTAGTTACAGTCTTGGAGAGGGTGTTTTTTTCAATTTGTACTTTGATATAATTTCAGAAATTTGAAATAATTTCAGAAAATTTGAAAAAGATTATGGAGAACTCCTGCAAACCTTTTATCTAGATTCATCGACTTTAAAAATGGCCACATTTTCTTTATTATTCCCTCTATCCGTTAAGATATATATGTAAATATATGTACATGCAATATATATGTAAATATATGTATATACATATGTATATATGTAAATATATGCATACATGTATCTTTATTCTAAGCCATTTGTGAATAGGTTGCATATATCATGTCCCTTTACTCTGAATACTTTAGTATATATTTCCTAAGAATAAGGATATTCAAGAGCATGGTTTTAACCCAGTGATTTCTGAATCTACATTTCTCATCACTGCTTTCAGAGAGAACATTATGTGTATACAATTAGCATAATATCTGGAACTACTCAGAATGGTAAGGGGAGGAAGTTCAGAATACTATAAATTATAATTTTCTTTTCACTTGAGTATCTCATATTTTATTAGTTGTATCTCTATGCATAGTCAAATAAGGTATAGAGTAGGTTAGCATATGGGCTAACATATACTACTTTTTAAAAAGCCTATTAATTTGAAATTTGAAACTCAGATTAAGCATCCTTCTCTAGGACCTCTATTCTGAATTATTAAAAGCATGTGAGGTTACTGTTTTTAAGCAGGCTGAGAAAAAGGAGACAAGATATTTTTAACATCATGGTTTATTGATAAGTAGGTTTATCTGTGCAGCATTGAAATGATTAAGGAAAAGGAATAAGCATATGTTTTGTTCTACCTTTGAATTAATTTTTAAAAATTTAATGTTATTTCATTGTTTAGTGACTAAACTATAATTGTGATGATATAGTATATTTATATAATATTCATTTATCAAATATATATCCTTTTCATTTATGTTGAAGTTCATTGGTCAAAAGTAAAATGATCATCATTACTTCTATTCACTTATAAGACTTGTCAGTGAGAAAATAAGATTTTTGCTGATGAAGTACTTTGTGGTACAGTTTTGGTTCATGTAGTTCTCTTGTGTTCACTGATAAAAATAGTATTATCATAACTCATGGTTCATTATTGCCTTATCTATGCCTTATTGATGACTAATGGGAATGCCTTTTTATTCTAAATCCTGATTTTGGACATATATCTCTCTCTGTGTGCTAATGTCGTTCCTTCTTTTCCTGTTGTACTAGACAGGATACTGCTTCAGAATCAAGGTGATTAGAGGTCTAAATATGTTCTTATAAAAATTCATAAATTCTTCCAACTGAATATCACTCTCAGTTTAAAACGCAGTTTTGGCTGTCTCGTGAATGCATGCCAACATTCCAGTGCTATGATGGATATATAGTAGGGAAAATGTGATGCCTGGTGTAATCAAAGATCACAAATGATCATTTAAAATGTTGATTGCAAACAGAAATCCTGTTTCTACTCTATTCCATGTTGACAATTTCTTAGTACTGTGCTGTGGCCTTCAATCAAAGCCCAATTTAAATTCTGAATTAATAGACATGAATTTGCTCATTTGGAGGTACACATGTATATATAAGGAGTTTATTTCAAATCCTGAGAAGATGCAGAAATGAGCAACCTAAAAGAAACATACTCATGAAATTTAATCTGGTTTTCACCCAAAGAGGATTGTTAATCTATTTCCTTTCACCTTAATTCTTGACACATTGGTTATTTTGAGATACTGCTCAGGCCTGCCAGACCTCCCACTGGTCTGGACAAAGGAAAACACCTCCTTCCTTAATATGGAAGTCTGACCACATCTGTAATGACATCTCTTCCTCTTGACCCACATGTTTTTTGGTAAACATCCAAAATCATTGCTGAACAACTTAATGGAAAATGATTAGTTTTTGCTTTGTTCTAGTTTCTATACTTAGCTTATGTCAGGAATCCAATGAAACAGACATGCCCATCTTCCTATTTGGAGCCACTAACATTTAGATTTCTTTCCAGTTGGAGTGAAAACACATATTAAAGATTGAACTAGAATGAAAAAGAAGGAGAAAAGAGAAAGGAGAAAAAAGAAAATTATTTTGGCCACACTGATAAGACTGAGATTTATAACTGTCACTTTTTAATGGTTGGGTGTAAGACGTTTAAATAATACTTCTTATCTACTTTTTTTTTTTAAAGATTTTATTTATTTATTTGAGAGAGAGAGAATGAGAGAGAGCACATGAGAGGGGGGAGGGCCAGAGGGAGAAGCAGACTCCCTCCCGAGCAGGGAGCCCGATGCGGGACTCGATCCAGGGACTCCAGGATCATGACCTGAGCTGAAGGCAGCCGCCCAACCAACTGAGCCACCCAGGCGCCCACTTCTTATCTACTTTTAAAAGCTAATGGAAATGTTAGTTTTACTGTGTGTCTTTCTAGGTTCTACTATAGGTATAGAATTAAGTTTGTTTATTACCTTAGAAATCATTCGGCCTATAATTTCCTTACTTTACATATGGTTAGATTGAGCCCCAGGGATGTTTTATATCTTGCTTGATACTATTTTCTGAATTTCAGGTTTTAGGGATGTGAGTAAGCAAATGAGCTTGCTACCCAGAGATACTTTAAATTCCAATGCAAAGAACTTGATCTTTTAAAAATTTGCATTCAGTGTAGAGTTTATGAAATAAAACTGTTTTCCTCATTCTTTTTGTTTGTTTTACACGTTGTTCCACTGATTAATCTATCTGTGATTCATAGCTCAGATGCTACATATAGCTTTCCATTAGATTAGTTCAATATCAATTTTATTTAATTAGTCAAGATTTTCCATAGAATGATAGGATTGCCCCCAGTTGAAAGCCAGGACTTAGATAACTATTAATGTACCTGATGGGATTAGGAGTTAAACTATACTATGGATCCTGTGGGAAAAGCTGAAGTTTCATCACTATGTTGTTCCATGAGTCTTTCTTGAGGCATTTACAAAGAGAATGCTTTTTTAGATTTCTGTCACATAGTTGCTATCACATTAATCAAGTCTTGTTTCCATCTTGAGTTGTAAAACATTGTGACTTAGATGTAGCTTTAAATCAGTATTAGTCATTTTTTGGACTTGATGCTGGTAGTTTTCGATGAGGGTTAGGGGGCTGGAGGATGGGGGGCAGTTTGCTGCTCAGCAGAGTAACACCTTTGTAAACTGGTTCTGGCTCAGGACTTTTGTGAAAAGGTTGTATTGCCCGGGGTGGGAGGGGGGATATGGGGGGGGCGGAATAAAACATGACTGCAGCCTTAAAGTTGAGTCCCTGTGAGTGGTCACGAAAACATCCTCATTTCATAGAATATAGAATATCTGGTGAATTAATTGTTATTAAAGCAGACAAGTATGCATTAAAAATTCTGTGTTAACATAGAAGTATAATGTTAATTTAATAGTTGATGTCGTGAAGGGTCTAACTGCTTGGCCAAAGATGTATTAAAAAGTTATCTTGAAGCTTTGTGGGAGGGTTCATATCATATCCATAGCTTTGAATTCATGCTGTGTCCAGAAGGACTTGGAAATGCCTCCCAGCCTACAGGGTGATAACATGTAAGATGGGATGTTTCCTCTCCTTCTAAAGCTCTCATTGGTGCCTTTCGGATTGTGGTCCTTAATTAATTGGTGCTTGGTAATAGGAAGTATATATAGAATACACCACTACAAAAATAATGTGGGAATTCTCCACATTGTATTCCCTTCCTGGTTATTCATTTTTAATGTCATAAATTTTCAATAGAGGTAATTCTGGCACAAAATACTTTTTCTGAATATGTCTCTTGGGAAGCAGTTTTATAATGTTCATGTTGATGTTCCAAAATGCAAAAGCAGGAGGGAAAAGACTATATGAAAAAAATAGGAAATGGTTGTAATTTGTTTTATCATTTAAAAAAATGTAAAGATAATTAATACACTAATATATGTATAGTCCACCATATTAATGTGTTTTTTATTTGATCCTATTATTTTAAAAAGTATTTGCATTTTGGAGTGGAGTTATTTCAAAAGCAAAGAAGAAATGAGACACTTGCATAAATGAACACCTAATACTTTGAAGTTATTTCTCTGCTGAAATAAATGACTTTATTCCCTTAAAAAATAGAAAAAGGTATATTGATCAAAAGACTTAATGCTAGTTAGAGACTGATTTTTTTTTTTTTTTACTAGAACACACAGGATACTTGGGGTCCGGACAGCTTTAGTTTTATGGCCCGATAGTGCTTTGTCTGAACTAACACAGAGAGTATTTACATTGGCGTGATAAATTGCAGTGCCTAAGCGTCTGAATTCGGACTGCCTGGGTTTGAATCCTGGCTGCTCCAGTTACTATCCGTGGAACTGTGGGCAAGTTACTTAGACCTCAGTTTTCTCACTAAAAATGGGAACAGAAATAACACCTACCCCATAAGTTTTTTTTTTTTTTTTTAAATCTTACCCCTCGATGCACACAAGTTCATCACTGTTACTTTTTTTTTTTTTTTAAAGATTTTATTTATTTATTTGACAGAGAAAGACAGAGTGAGAGAGGGAACACAAACGGGGAGTGGGAGAGGGAGAAGCAGACTCCCTGCCGAGCAGGGAGCCCGATGCGGGACTCGATCCCGGGACTCCAGGATCATGACCTGAGCCGAAGGCAGTCGCTTAACCAACTGAGCCACCCAGGCGCCCCCCCCATAAGGTTTTTATGAGGATAAAATGAGTTCATACTTGTAAAATGCTTACGACAATGCAATTGCCACCTTAGGAAAGTCAGGTTGCTGAGCAAATGTAAATCAAAAGGTAAGCTTTGGTAAGCTGCATATATGCACTACTGTTGAAACCCTTATCTGGACTCTGACTTCTGGATACATGGTTTCTCTAATTAAGTGAAACAGGGCAGCTCTTGCCTTATCTCAGCCACCAACCTGCTTTTTCAGGATGCCCTTTTTTAGTACAAGATAAAGGGTCAATGGTCTGTTATGGAAGTTCTTTTCAATATATCATTATCTTATATTTTTACTGCTAATTTTTGGCTTATAAGTTCTGACCATTAAATTCTGGACCTGGAAGAAAATGTGTCATTTGGCGATTTATTTAGATCATAGGATATAAAATGTTAGATGTTATGAAACTTTCAAATTTGTAACGGGCTAATATGAGGGGTACTTTATGGACCTGTTTTCTTTTTTTTTTTT
>NC_138371.1:146752290-146788679 GCF_054177405.1 Leptonychotes weddellii | reverse complement strand
AACCTATTCCCCGAAAAGCACATATTTTAGAGACAATAATGAAGTTGATAGAAATTCAGTTTTATTTTTAGTACTATCTAGACATTCGATATGTCATCAACAGTGAATTGGAAGGCGATTTTTAAAAGATGTTTTAATTCCAGCATTAAAATATAAAAGTTTCAGAATCCTTTGGTTTAGTTCACTCTAGTTTTGTTTGGTAGAGCTGCTAAAAAGTCAAGAGGAATTAACTGAACATTTATCCCATGAGGCATATAGAAATAGGTACTTTTACAGAAGTCTTTCATTTAGCTTTTAGATGCTCTTACATAGGACAGGAATAACACTTACTTGGAAGAAAGATGCCTTCAGTTGTTTCCTAACACTGTCGTCATTGTTAGTACATACCAGTGCCATCCACTTTTGTTTCCCAAAAGTGCAGAGCTGTTAGAACTTTTTTGCCAGAAAGACTTACAAGTCATGCTACCAACACAGGGTTTTAAAAAGGTATTCTTTTATTTATTTCTGACCTGTTAGCCTAGACAATATGATTTTTTTTTGTCCATTTTACTTAAACCTCTGAGTTAATGTTTCATTTGGTTTTACAATTTTAATTTACGCAATGGATATTTGTTAAGTGCTTACTATTATTTTCTAGTTACTGTACCAGGAGCTAGAAATACATCCATGAATACTGGACATTTAGCAACTAACTGCCAGTAAGATAGTGTTACCAAATGAAGATACAGAGTACGTCAGGAGTGTTTATCAGAATATAATTGTTATTTACAGAACATTTAAATCACAGTTTCCAAAAGGGAAATACTTGAATTCATACTTTCCAAAGTGGAAGTAAAGGTGAACGTATTTATTCAGTATTACAGGGAGTTTTGAACCATGGACACATACTGGGGTTAAAATTTTATCTAGGATACATAACAAAGGGGGTTTGACTATGTTCAGATATATGAATCAGCTGCTTTCTGAAGTATAATATATCATGACACTTGCTAACTGTGTAGCAGCTCAAAGGTATGTCTCTCACTTAACCTTAGTTTAGCTAATCCAGAAGGAATATTTCTAGGCAGATAGATCACGATTAGAGATAAAGGAATTACCTGATGTCCATGAGTACGAAAAATAAATAAAACGAAGACAGGCAGGTGCTGAATTGCTCTCCTGATTGTTGGTGGCCTCAGTATTACTGAGGCAGGATGGTGGCTTTTCTTGCTCCATTTCCTTTCCGACTTAAGTACTGACTCTTCTTGACTCCATCAAAGGTCCCGTATCTTCACTTGGTGGTATCACCCCCTGTAAATATTGTTATCTTCATCATTTTCTCAGGAAAGCTCAGACGGTTTGAAACAATATTACCACCACTAACAGTCACAGTTCCTACACGGTGTTCCAGCTGCTATCATAATTGGTCTCAGAAGTAAGTTTGAGTCATAATGACCTTTTATTGCAGATGGGCCTAGCATAACTTAGAATGTTCTTTCCTAGGAAATGACATTTTTAGAGCAGATCAGCATTTCCACATGTTTGTTTCATAAAGCACTAATGTAGAAAGATGTCACACCCTCAAAGTCCCCCAAAATTGGAGACAGTGATTATGGGGTCAAATGATTTAAATAAGTGAGGGCGTATCTATATATTACTTCACTCTTGGGGAGTCATAATGCACACCAGCATAGTACAGTCTCTGTGAAGTCCTGCTATAAAGAAATGTTGCATATTTTTCATCTTAATGTAGCCAATCTTATTGACAGTTTTTTCTTAATATATCACCTAATAATAATCCCAAGCTTGACTGTTCCACGTTTATTCAGGTTTCTTTCTGCCATGATCCAGATATTGGTGGCTCACAATTTGTAGACAGATCTTAACAGCCACAGGCAGTGAGAAGCTGTCTCTGTCAGCCTTTTCTGTAAGAGTGTAGGAAAGCTCTTTATGAGCCTTCTATGGAATACTTACATTGATTAGAATACACTTTTAAATTTTTTTACCAAAGCCTGAGTTAATTCCTTAAGCAATCTTTGCTCCTCTGTATACATACTTCTGTTAGGACTTGAAATGGTTGGCTTCTGTGGAATGAGTAGAAACCGGTGAGCTTCTCATGACTGGGCTGTGGCTTGGGTTGCATTTTTCCTAGGATATGGTGGCCTGGGTGACCGGTGTGCCTAGTGACGCATTGCGCCATGTTGCCCGAGGCTTGTGCTTGCCCATGGCAGAACTTGTGAATGGCTTGTGCTACCATGTCGTGGAGCAGTCCATCTCTGTGGTTCTCCTTGCAAGTTACGTATTTATTTGCTTTCCACAGCGATGGAGAAGGGAGAAAAAGGACCTCGTCTACTTGCAGTAATGAATCCCTAAACGCTGGAGGAACCCCTGTTACCCCTCGTCGAATCTCCTGGCGGCAGCGCATTTTTCTCAGGGTTGCTTCTCCCATGAACAAATCTCCCTCAGCGATGCAGCAGGGTCTGTGTGGTACACACTAAAGAATTACGCCTTCCCGGTATCATAAACTAGGGAATGGAATGCAGTGCTTTGGGTACAAAGAGATTTAAGTGATTACAGTAGAGAAATAACTTGTTTCTGTATCTGATACAGTGGTTAGCTTCTCAGTTATCATTAGAACATATTAGACATTCAGTAAATGCTTGTTGAGTGAATGAGTGAATGAGTAAGTTTCCCAGACTGAGCACTATGATAGTGCTAGAAAAGCATAGATCTTTTTATTATTAGAAAATTTAACCCATGCTTTTACAAGAGTCACATATAAAACAAAGTGCCAAAGAAATGTTGAATGATAGAGAAATGGATACAGATACCCTAGGAAAATATCAACCAAAAGATATTAGACCTATTAGAAATTAAAGCAGAGACATCCAAAAGGGCAAAGTAAATATAACAATAAACAAAGATGCAACAGTGATGAGAACATGCATAATTACACAGCATTGAAAGCTAGAAAATAGGACTTTACAGAACGTTTGGGAGAAATGAATCAGTAGCTCTCATGGGAGATTTTAACATATTCCTCTCTGAAAATTAAATACAGAGAAGGTAAATATATATAATATTTGAGAAATACAGTTAAACAAGCTTGATCTAATATTTATACAGAGCCTTGCCTGCTGTAGGGTAAGTTCATTCATTCTTAGCACACATGGAACATTCCTAAAAATTAATTATGTACTTGGCTACAAAGGCAATTTAGTAAAAACAGTCATAAATATTCATACTATATTCTCTGATTATAGTGCAAAAAAAAAAAAAGGAATCAAGAAGTGGAAGACAACTAAAATATTTCATGTGCTTCGCAACTGAAAACTACTAGAAACTAGAAGGAATAAAATATGTTCAGAGCCCTACACATCAACATTGAGTGATATTTAGAGGCCATTTCTAAAATCAGGAAAGACAAAACTCAAATATACTAAGTATTCAATTCAAGAAGCTAGAAAAGGAGCTATAGAGTAAAATTTTTAAAAAATTATTTATTAAGGAAATAAATAAAAAGGGTAAGGGCAGAAGTCAGTCAGTAAAGAAAAAGAAATGAGAAAACAACTGACATTCCTAGAGAAAAAAATTAACTCTGCCTAGGGTGGCCAGAGAAAGCTTCACAGAGATGTTGGATATAAGTTATATTTAAACTCATTGCTGGGAGAAGCATATTTCAGAAAGAGGGGCTATCAAAGTTCTGACGTCTTTGGAGAGAACTTTGCAGGTCAGAGAATCGTGAGAAATTCAGCATGATGGGAGCAGAGGATGGGAGATAGAAACAGAAGCCGGAAGGGTTCCAGGAGGCCAGAGTCTGAAGCCGTCTATATGCTATTTGCAGTGATTTAGAGTTTGTGCTTTCGGATACAAGCAACCGTTGAAATGTTTTAAGAGACACAATCACGTTTGTTAATAGGAAGATAATTGGCAGGAGTGCAAAAGATGGCCTGGAACAGAGGGAGAGAGTGAGCTGCAGGATAGGGTAAGAGAATGTTGCAGGAGCGAGCCGAGGGACCGAGCCAAGACCTGCCCAGTGTTGCTCAGCCGCTGTTTAGGAGAGATCGCTGTTACCTGCTCATGTTATCTTTTTGCTTTGCACAATCAGAGAATGTACAAAGATAAATTGCAGAAGTGTTGGGCTCTGGGGAATGCCAGTTCACTTTAGAGCACCTATCTTATAGGTCATTTTGTGCAGAAAGAAGAAGTGGTGAAATTGCATGTGCTTTCATTTCACTGCGAGAGGGAAATCTGGCAGGGGAATTTAGTCTAGTGAATTTACTTAAATCGTTAGTTCCAGAAATGCAGTTACTGGGAAAGTGGTTTTGTGAAAGGCTTTAAAGGTGGAAGATAGGATGAGAGAACACCAGTTCTAGACAAAGCTTCCGTCGTCTGGGTTACTGGTCAGGAATGCCTCTCACTGTTTTCTTCTCTGCAGATGGACTGGACAGGAACGAACTGTTACCACTGTCCCCTCTTGCTCCAACCATGGAGGAGGAACCGCTGATTATATTCACGCCTGGCAAAGATGACTCAGAGAAGGCTGAAGAAAGAAGGAAATCAGAAGAACTGAGGAGTTTGTGGAGAAAGGCCATACACCAACAAATCTTGTTGCTTCGAATGGAGAAGGAAAACCAGAAACTTGAAGGTTAGCCATTCAAACAGGGCTAAATGATAGGATACTATAACAGAAGGGTTTAGGTTAAAACCAGCCCCAGCCTCCCCCACCCATTCTCAGAATGTGAATACACTTTTACTAGGATTTTACTGGCTATAATCGCTTAGTTTTATTTTTGTGAGGTTGCTATGCCATGGGAATGTTCAGCTTAAAATATTCACATTTTTGTTTAATAGATAAAACGTCAGACACCTTTAGAGTATATTTGGGTAACAGAGGATGTAGATAATGTGGAGTCAGTGTCTTTGATATGACTGAAAGTTTAATATTATTGTGCATGACTTAGGAGAAAAACCCTTAAACATGAAAAAACACATTCTCTTCTTTTTGAAATTGATTCAACTTTTAGGATCATTGTATTTATAATAGAAGAAATGTGCCTATTTCAAATAAATTCTGTTTTGTACCCAGTTCAACTATCTAATTACCTGTTATCAAGTCAAAGTTCCTATTTTTTGTTGTTGGCTTTATACATTTTCTATTTAACAAATCACTTTCAAATCTTTATATTTGGATAATTTACAATACCTACTGTGCCATTTCTGGTGCTTTACTGCTTAGTTCATGAATAACAAATGCTTTAGAATGTGTTCTCCAGACTTTGAAAGAGTGTTGCTTACCCCAGTTTGAAGCACACATAAGGAGACGTGCAGGCGGTACCCAAACTCAAAAAACATATTCATGTTATTATATTTGGCAATTCACTTAACCTAAAAGGACCCTGTTTTTTACATTTGTAAAATGAAAGATTTAACTTAAGTGTGCCCTTTGACTTACAAGATTATTGGAAAATGTACAATCTAGGTTTTTCTCTGGCTTGCTTTTATTGTTGTCTTCCAAAAAGCTTTTTTAGTACAGGCATTCACATTTCTGTGTTCATCACCTGTCTTAAGGTTCCTCTTACTACACTTATTATTCAGTTTGGTTTTTAAATCGAACAATATTTAGTTTGCAAGCCAACAGTGTATTTTCTTTATGGTTGTTTTCTTGGCAGGATGGAAAGTATATGAGGTTTTAAATAGCCGTAGCAAATGAATCTTCTTTTCTTTAAAATTAAAACCCCAATTAATTGTTATTGATAAAGCTTTTAAAAGGTTGATGTGATAAATGGTATGCCCACTCGAGCTTTTATAGAGTTTGAGAGGAATTGCATTCATATTCAGGATAAGACAAGAGGTGACATTTAGCAGATATGATCAGAAACCCTTATTAGTTCTGTATTTCTTAAGTAACAAAGACAAAAAATAGTTGAGCTGTTTAAAATTCTAGTCAGTGGATAATCATTTATTGATGGTTCTTTGTTTTTTTGCCTAGTTAACCAGGTGAGGACAGATGTTGACTGCTCTTACCCAGCATTTTATCCTCAGGGCCCGAAGCTGGCACATAGGTCTTGATTATTATTTTAAATGAATAATGATCTAGAGAAGGTTGCAGGGGGGAAAAAAGGAAATGTGTTTTGTCCACTGTAAAAAAAAAATCATCAGTAAACTTACATATAGGGTTATATTAATTACTCGCTTTAATGAACCCACTTCTTGAAAAAAAAATTATTTGATTATCATAGAGAAATATAAAGCAAATATGAGAAGCAAAGCTAAACTCTGCTAGAGAGCCATCTAGTGGTATCCAGGAGGAGTATTTTGTAATGAAATTTACTTTTGATTATGTCTGGATTTTTAAGTAGAAACTTTTAGCCTTACTTGAATAGCAGTATTATAAGATATTTAAGTTCTTTCAAAATGGTTTCAAACACACTAAGTAAAGGGAAATACTCATTCTGCTATTGTTTTTGTGCTGTCGAGGACTTTGGATGCATGACAAAGATTTGTGTTGCAGAAGGTAAGGGGTTGAGCACTGTGAACTTGAATGAATACACGTTGATCTGAGAGACTCTTGGTCAGTGTGATCCTAAGGAAAGAGAAGAAAAAATAACTAAATGTTTTTCCTTCATTTTCCCTTTTGGAATCAGTTATTGAAGATAAAGAACACATCAAGATAGTAGTTGCTTTCCGAGGCACTTTTTTTTTTTTTTAAAGATTTTTATTTATTTGAGAGAGAGAGAGAGAGAATGAGAGAGAGAGAGCATGAGAGAGAGGAGGGTCAGAGGGAGAAGCAGACTCCCCGCAGAGCAGGAAGCCCGATGTGGGGCTCCAGGATCATTACCTGAGCTGAAGGCAGTCGCTTAACCAACTGAGCCACCCAGGCGCCCCTGCGAGGCCTTTTTTAAATGAGCTCTGGGCTTATGTTTTAGGCCATCAAATGAGAGAGAATTCTGTACTATTTTAAAAAATGGAAGTAGTGTTAATTTCAGTGAAATGAAGTTTCCTCTTTAAGGTTATTAAATATGAACACAGAGACACATGGCTTAGCGTTTTTAAAGGCAGTATTAGTAACTCTGGAAATAGTTATAAAAATTTATCGGGTTTCATGGTCAAATATTTCTCTAATTAAGGTTAGCAGGAGGCATTGTTTTCTCCTATATGTCATATATAAAATATTAATGGTGTTGAACATTATGCAAGTTGTCACTTCTGAGGCTACCACATTTGTCAAAAAAAATTGCAATGTAGAGCCTAGCAAACATGGTTTGTTTTTTATGCTTAGCGGAGTTCTCATCTGTAAGATACAGAAGTGAAACATCCTTAGGAAGTTATTCCTGATAACTTTTTTACATGAAATGACTCAAAATTTGGGAACCGTTCGTGTATCCTCCATTTTTTTTTAAGTTTACTTTTTGATCAGATGTTAGCGGTTGATTCCTAAAAGTCTTTTGGTATGATTTTACAAATACAACAAAATGTTAAAAATACTGTGTTTTCAGAATACATGGGTTTTACATAAATTGTTTTGTTTTTCTTAGCAAGCAGAGATGAACTCCAGTCCAGAAAAGTTAAACTGGACTATGAAGAAGTTGGTGTATGTCAGAAGGAGGTCTTAATAACCTGGGATAAGAAGTTGTTGAACTGCAGAGCTAAAATCAGATGTGATATGGAAGATATTCATATTTCTCTTAAAGAAGGTATTCTGGATCTTTTTTTTTTTTTTTTTGAGTATAGTTGATGCACAATGTTACATTAGTTTCAGGTGGATCATCGTAGTAATCTTTTTTTTTTTAAGATTTTATTTATTTGAGAGAGAGAGAGAGAGTGCGTGCATGAGCAGTGGGAGGAACAGAGGGAGAGGGAGAGGATCTCAGGCAGGCTCCACACTCGTATCCGGTGTTCCAGAGAGGCCAAACCTACTCTGGGTCCCAGTGTACCTCCCAGGCTGTTTCTTGCATGGAATGCTCCAGTTCTCCCTACATTCCTTCTTCCTTACATCTCTACCTGCTCCCCATTTCCCATCATCCCTTTATTTCCATCCCTTCTCCTTCTCACTCTTCCTTTCTCTCCCCATTCCTTGCCCATCTGAGTGTGTTCAAACATTCCTCTTCCTTTTTCTTAATAACTAATTTCTTTTTTTAAAAGATTTTATTTATTTATTTGACAGAGAGAGAGAGCACAAGCAGGGGGAGCAGCAGAGGGAGAGGGAGAGAGAGAATCTCAAGTAGGGGGTAAAAGGGCAGAGGGAGAGGGAGAAGCAGGCTCCCCGCTGAGCAGGGAGCCCACCTCGGACTTGATCCCAGGACCCTGGAATCATGACTTGGGCGAAGGCAGATGCTTAACCGCTACCCGACTGAGCCACCCACGCGCCCCAACATTCCTCTTCCCAAAGGGATTGCTGCCCACTCTGGAGAATTCTATTATCTTTTTGTTCTCAGTTCAAATACCATTTCTTCAGAAATAGTATGCCCTTTTTTCTCTTCCACCAAAACAAATTTTTTTATTATTTTTTTTCTCATGATTCTTTCCCTTTAATTGTGCTTATCATAATTTGTAATTTTGTGTTTATGTATATATTTGTTTAATGTTTTTCTTACCCCACCACTGCATACCTAGCACCTAAAAAGCATCTTGCATGAATTATTTACTGAATGAATACATGGATGAATAAATGAATGAGACTAATTCCTGAGAATGGATTTATTCATCTTCCGGGGATGAAGTATCCTTAGTACCATTCTCTGTACTTTGTTAGGTGTTCAACAAATACTTATTTAGCTGAAGTGAATTGCCTTCTTGCAAAATTGTTATTAGATGGATAATAAAACAGCCCACTTGTGTTATTAGAGATTCACTTAATGGGCTAATAATGAAAGTTACCCCAAAATTGACATTTTACATGTGATCATTCATTCATTTGTCCAACACATGTTTAGGTAGCCAAGTATATTTTTGGTTTTCATCAGACAGAGATGAACATTTGCTCGCTATTCTCAAGGAGCTCACCAGCAAAGTGGGGAAAATAGGCAAACATGCAGTGTAGAGCTAATCCAACATGGTGATGTTAGAGTATGTGTCAAATAGTATGTGAAAAGGAAGTGATTACTCCTAGAGATGTGAGAAAGAGCTTCAGCAGAAGAATGGCATTCAGGCTCAGCCATAAAAGATGAATAGAAAAACACTGTGCAATCAAGTGGGAGGACTTGGAAGTCCATAAGGCAACAGTAGGAACAAGAAACTGGAGGTGGGAAAATAACCATATGCTTCTTTTACTTAGTGTATGGTGCAGAATGGGAGGTAATGGAACTGAAGAAGGTAGGTTGGAGGTATATTGTGGAGGGCCTTATAAATCATGTCAGTGAGCCTGAGTTATACCTTTTGGACAATAATACTTTTGGTTTATGCAAACATTGTACTGAAGTTCAAAAAGATCAGCGTCATTAAACCTTCCTTAATCAGCTGGGAGCTCAAAGACCTATTCCCCATCCAGTTTACCTGAACTGAAAATACTTTGTGAGGTAGGATATCTGAGCTATACAGAATTGAATTCTCTCCCTCCCAGTGCTTACTTCATTTTCTTTGGCATAAAAAACAAAGATGTTTTGGGGGGAGGGCACCTGGGTGACTCAGTTGGTTGAGTGTCCAAATCTTGGTTTCAACGCAGGCCATGACCTCGGGGTCATGAGATCAAGCCCCGCGTCTGCTCCCAGCTCAGCATGGAGTCTGCTTGGGATTCTTTCTCCCTCTCCTTCTGCCCCTCCTGCCCCTGTGCTCGCTCTCTCTCAAATAAATAAAAGAAAAACAAAACAAAGTTTTGGTATACTTTGAAATGCTTGTGATACCCTTTGGTTCTCGAGCATAATGGAGTTAATGTTTCATTATCTATATGCTGGATGATGTCTTGTCAGAGGATGTTTTGGAGTACTCCAGTTAAGCCTTCATGTTGTACTGACCATTCTTATTACTTCATTCTTTTATGACCATATAAAAATGCTATTTAATTCTCTTTTACAGAGTTACTTGTTGATGTCAAATATTTAGAAATTATAAGTACTGACATTTGTTACTTGCTTCAAACCAAACGAAAGATGGGAATAGGTAGTGATACATTTCATGATTTCAGAATTTGGCCTCTGAAGCCAGACTCAGGGAGTTCTAATTCTAAACTTCTATTTACTAACTGTGCAAACTTGGGCAAGTTGCTTAGCTTCTTTCTGCCTCAGCTTGGCCATCTGGAAAGTGGGGATAATAGTAATTGCCTATCTCACTGGGTGGTTTTCTGAGCATGGGTACAATGCTGAGTAGCAAGGCACCCTCGGTGAATGGTTATATTAGGTGCCCAATCAGTGTTGGCTGATGTTGTTAACATTGCCTTTATTATTATTTGAGGGTTTTCTTTCATAAGACATCAGCAGTTAAAGGATTAAACTTGTCAAAATATGCTTCTGTCAGTATATCATACTGTGTGACCAGAGGGTGGCATGCAGGACATTACAGCTGCCTGTTTTCAAGCATTACAAAGTTCCTCAGCTGCATTTTAGCAACTTCATTCCAGAGTTCTAGACCTTGCTTTTTTTTTTTTTATCTTTGCAGGTGTTCCCAAAACTCGACGAGGAGAAATTTGGCAGTTCCTAGCTTTACAGTATCGTCTAAGGCACAGGTTGCCCAATAAACAACAACCTCCTGACATATCCTATAAAGAACTTTTAAAGCAGCTCACTGCTCAACAGCATGCTATTCTTGTGGATTTGGGTATGTTTGCTGTATTGATTATTGTACAAAAGTAAACAGTAGGTCCCTTTTTTGAGTTTTTTGGGGGGGTTTGCTTAGGTTTTTTGTCTTTTTGTGGTTGTGTATTGTTTTGTTTTGTTTTGGTGTTGCTAAAGAAGACCTGTTGAATTATGCAGAGCTGCTGACTTTGCCCTTTCTTGAGGACAAGTTGGCTTTATATCTGTTTGAAGATACCATAAGTGCCTGAATACAGAATGAAGTTTTCATCCCCAAACTTGCCCCACTAAAAGGGTGTTATATTGTATAACAGGCTCATATTATCAGATACTCCCAGTTTCTGTATTTTGAAGAACTGACTTTTGTTTGAGATAGACATTTATCTTCTCAATCAACACTGGTTTTAAAATAGAATAGGTTAAGAGGGGCACCAAAAAATTTAAACAAGCCTTTGACTATCACTTTAAAAAGCAATACAATAAGTAGTTATGTTGTGGAATCATGAATACATCCCTATAGGATGAAAGAAAAATGAGCCGTCCTAATATTATGTGAATGGGTACTTGTGACTGGGGGAGAATTTCCAGTGACAGCATCATAAAGCTGTCTTTTTAAATGCTAAATTTCAAATAACTAATGAAAAGTAAAAATGGTGTGCTTTTAAAAATTACATTGTCTCTAGTTTTTCTCTAACTTAGGATATTATAATATATATTTTATTATTTAAAAACACCTAATTGATTGGATTAAATATTGTACATTGGCATTTGACTATTTCATCTGTATCTCTAGAAGTTGATGTATTTAAAGTGGCCAAATATGTTACTTGAGCCCATTTGGGAAAATAAGGGATTACCTTATATTTGGGGTCATCTTTTATTAGGGCATATAAAAATCACCGGCCAAAACCTAGTTTGAATCTCTGTTCCCTTTGGATGATAAACAACTTTTGTTGGGAAAGGACCCAACTCAGTTAATATTTTTTGAGTCAATATTTTTTGAAAAGGGGAATTTTACAGAGAAACTAAAGACTTCAGTTCTTGTCTGATTCTACCACTAAACTGTGGTTTTAGGCAAATTACTCTGCTTCTGAGTCTCAGTCCTCTCGTTTAAATGGGCAGTCCCTCTGGATGCCCGTAGATCTCTGTCTCTGTGACTAGAAGTTGATGACCAGACTAGAAATTGGGAATGTTCATTTAGGGCTAATCAAGATGTCCTAATAAAGAGAAGGCAATGAGGAGATCAGGTTATCAGGGAAGGCTGGTCAGGAAAAAAAAAATGGAACTAGAATTAATGTCTTAGAGAGAGAGTACATTTGTAGTTTTCTTTAGCAAAAATTTTAATGAAGTAAAATGATAATTTAAAAAATCGTTGATTTAACTCTTCTTGTAGCCATCTGTGTCTCCTCAGTGTGTTCTTATTTTCTCCTATCTTCCCCTTGCTCTGCAGAATTAATCTTATCAGTTCCTGGGGAAAAAAATAAAAGCAAACCAAGATCACTTTTAAGCATATGTGGTGGAAAACATTTAAAGATCTGGCATTCTTACAAGTTCTCACTGACATGAGCAGTCATTTCACAAGCAAGCTGATAGCCCCTTCATTTGTGTGGCCTAAGGAAAGCCCCGAGCCAGTGTGTACACAGCTTTGGTGATGAAGATGGCTTTGTCTCAGTATTTAGTACCAGCTCGTCAGTGATCCAGGACTGATTTTGTTTGCTTGCTGGGCTGTTTCTATGGTCATTTTATGCTCAGAGGTGAATTTTAGAGGGGAATTCATTTGAAGTCAGCTTACCCCTTGCTTTGCTTGTCCTTTTTCAATATATTGAAAAAAGAAAAGAGGTCTACATGGCTCATGGAGGTGGTTTAAGAGAACAAAGGGTATGTGAAAAAAGGAGTATTTCCTGAAAGATAGACTGAATATAAAACGAAACAACTTCAAAAAGTCCCTCCAGTGTCATATTACAGGGAAAACAGGACTAAATCTGCTTATGGACTGCTAGGATTTCCTTTTAAATAATATGAGACCTTTTATAAGATTCTGATTTCAGTCAGAGAGTGGTCTTTTTTCTTTCTTTCTTTCTTTTTTTCTTTTAGAGAGAGAGAGAGCGCGCAAGTGGGGGCAGGGGTGGGTGTGGTGCAGAGGGAGAGGGAGAGAGAGAATCTTAAGCAGGTGCCACACTCAGCGCAGAGCCCATCGTGATGCAGGGCTTGATCTCACGACCCTGAGTTCATCACCCGAGCTGAAATCAAGAGCCGGACGCTTAACCAACTGAGCCACCCAGACGCCCCGAGGGTGGTCTTTATGTGAAGTTAAGGAGGGCACGTTCTGCATGGAGCACTGGGTGTTATACACAAACAATGAATCATGGAACACTGCATCAAAAACTAATGATGTATGGTGATTAACATAACATAATAATAATAAAAAAAGAATTTGCCTTGATTTATAGCCAGAATAGATTTTATATTCTATTTTTATGGGATCTCACCTGGACACGTCTTTGATCTGTTTGTGAATTTGTTGTTGTTATTTTCTAGAAAGAAGTGCTTGTTAGCATTAAATGTTTGCTTCCCTTTCATATGTGTAGAGGTGGAGGGTGGTCAGGCAGGTAGGATTGAGGGCTTGCTAGAGAGAGAGAGACTCTTAGATGGGTATTCCAAGCAACTCTCATTGGTTCAGAAAAGAAGGTTTGTTTCTTCCCGGAAATCACTGCATTACAATTTCACTTTTGTCTCCCAAGCATCAGCATATCTGAACAATATTTCTTTTCTCTTCTTCTGCAGGAAGGACATTTCCTACTCACCCTTATTTTTCAGCACAGCTTGGGGCAGGGCAGCTCTCACTCTTTAACCTCTTGAAAGCCTACTCACTGCTGGACAAAGAAGTGGGTTACTGTCAGGGGATCAGCTTTGTGGCTGGAGTCCTGCTTCTGCACATGAGCGAAGAGCAAGCCTTTGAGATGCTGAAATTCCTCATGTATGACCAGGGCTTCCGCAAGCAGTACAGACCTGACATGATGTCGCTGCAGGTGAGGCACACAGGAAGCTGTTAGGGGCAGTCGTGGCAGTAGCCCTCTTCTCCCTCACAGTAAGACTGAACGAAGTTTGGACCCGTTGTCTTGGAATTCGTATAAATGTACAGGCGTGTTTTGAGTTCATGGTTTTAGTGTGGGATTTGTTCTTTGGCTAAACCTGTAAGTGTACGACAGTGTGTATGCAGAAAAACCCTTCCATGAAGTTCCTTAAGTGAATAAATAAGGAATTCTAGAAAGGTAGTGGGTGGATACTCAAGTCTCTCTCCCCTAAGTCTGCAAGTGGACGGAGAAAGAATCCAGTCCTCTTAATTCACTTTTCCTCAACCTGTCAATTGAAAAGAATCATAAATCTTTTTTTTTTTAAATCTAAAAATATAATGTGGTTTTGTTTTGTTTTGTTTTTTACTGTGAATACATCAGTGGCAGGTAGCTGTTTCATGGTTCTTCTTGAACTTACCATGTCTCCCTTCCTTTATCTTAATGTCAGATAGGACCTTCTGGAGGAAAAGGTGTCCAAAGTCAGTGGTACTTTTCAGTCTGCTTTTCTTAGCATGCACTGAAGAAATACTGTTAAGATGTTGTAGTCATTTTAAGTGGGGTATTCGCTGCCGCTGTGATCTTCAACCTATTTCAGACTCCCTGTATACACATTTGTCCCTTCTAGTTTAAAGTCCACTTTTCTTAATGTATTGGTTTCTAATAAGCTGTTTAAATTTTATCTATAGATATGATATCACAAACAGCCACTACCTGTCAATTTAAAGCTTTTAGTAGTGAAAATATAAAGACTTTTAAGAGAGGAATGTCAGAGTTCACCTCCTTTGAAATGGGGTAGGCAAGATGCCCAGTTAGTCATAATATTATGCTGTAGATAACAAGTAAAATATTTTAAAAATGCTTTTCAAATATACTCTTTTCTGGTTCCCAAGGATCAGTTTTTACATTTAATATTTTAGGTACCAATCTATAGGCAAAAAAGGACTGGGTTTTCACCTTGTGAATATTACAGTAAGTGGTATTTTCTTGAGAAGATCAGTGGTGAAGAAGTGGTCCATTTTTCTTAAGATGAAAGTTTTGCTAGGGAGATCGGTAGGGCTTTCCTCTCAGCTTTGGGTTTTCAGGTGTGAGTTCATATGAAGGGTCTTCACCAGGATATGTAAATATAGTGATTTGATTCCTAGTTGATGACTATTCATAGGTCTGTTAACGTTCCACAAGTCAAATAATGACAATGGAAGGTTTTATGTTTTACTTTATTTCTAAAGTTTATCTATATCTCATGTTGGATAGGAAGCATTGGTGCCTTGTAAGGAATTAAGTAGCTCTGATTTCCAGAAATAAGTTTGATATCTAATATTAAAAATTTTAAAGAATGGAAAGTACCTGTGAGTCATGTTTGATTTAGGTCCATAAATAGAAAGATAGATGCAATTATCACTTTAAAAATGCAGTGATTTTTCTTTTTTTCTTAAGATTTTATTTATTTGAGAGAGAGAGAAAGAGAGCACAGAGGAGAGTGAGAGGGAGAAGCAGGCTCCCCACTGAGCAGGGAGACTGACACAGGGCTACATCCCAGGACCCTGAGATCATGATCTGAGCTGAAGGCAGATGCTTAACTGACTGAGCCACCCAGGTGCCCCAAAATGCAGTGATTTTTCAATTTAAAAATTCATCAATTTGATATCATAGAAATTCATGTAAATTGGATAAATACATTTATATGGCTTGCATCTACTAAGAAATATTTTATATCTATAATAATGACAATGAAGTTGGTTTTCTCTTTGGCAGCATTTGTAGAGGCTGCAAGATTGGGGACCTTATTCTAGGAAGATAGAGCTTTTTGCTCTAGAAAGTGAGGTACAACACTTTCCCACTTTCAGGAGCAGAGTGTTTTTTGTCCAATCAGTATGACTTTCAGAAGTGGAAGCAGCAGTGGGCTTGGATCACTTGATGGGATTTCTGATCACCTGCGTGGTGTGAGCTTGAGCACTGCTGGGTCTTGGCCTCAGTTCCCTTATGTGTGACATGAGGGGGTTGAGGTCTCTTTTAACTTTGTCCCCTCATGTTTTGTGGCTGCTGTATTTTGTGTTGAGTGTAAAAGCACTGTGTCCTTTATCTGAAGTCTTTGCTGTCCCTTCCCCCCCGTCTTCTCTACCCTTCTCATCTCTCTGCCCATCTCACTGCTCTGGCTCTGCCTCTTCCATCAGAAGATCTGCCATGTTATCTATACTGTAGAACTGGAGAATTATTGATTCTTAGCAGATGGCATTTTATCATTAAAGTTTCCTTTGAAGGAAGACTGAATTGTGTTTTCATTTGCCTTTTTCAAAAGAGATTTAATGTAAATCTACCCTGATGGAAGAAATGTTCTAAACCCCTAGTTTAGAATGTAAAAAAAGGAAAAGCTTCTTTAAAAAAATAAAGTATACCTTCTGGGTCACAGTCCTCACTGAACAAGAATAGAATGCTTTTGACAGTATGTTTCTCTTTATTCTGCTTATTAGACTTCTTTGATTTTTGTGCTACCAAAATGCTAATTCCTCTGTTGATGGGGCCCAGTATGTCTAGTTTCTAAATTGTAAATGGCCTAAGGGAAATACATGATTTTTCCAACATGACTGATTGAGATAATAATCACATTCTTTTAAACCTTTATGTCTGACAGAATCTAAGCTTCTTGTTTTATAGCTATGGCTTCCGGTGGCTTTTTCTTTCCTTTTACAGTGTGTGTGGAACTTAATTTCCACAGATATGTGTTACAGATAAAGATCAAACAAATAATTTGCTGTGTTTATACATAGTACTTTGATTTTTAGTTTTGTGCTCTGGAAACAACAGTTGAATTCACAATATAATTGGTTATTTTCATGCATTTTGTAAAGCTAACTATTTAAGGGTGATATTTTGATGATATCTTCTAGGGAAAGAAGTTGTGCTAGATATAATAAAATATTGTGTACATTTCACACCAAAATGTCAAACTGATAGAACTGACCAAGGAACCACTACTCAGTATGTTACTGTGTGGATAAAAATTTAAAATAAGGCACAATTCACAAATTTGTTTATTATTCACAGCCATATGCTGTCTTAATAACGTTTATTTTTTGAAATACCAATAATCAAGCAGTAGCCACATGAAATAATTTCTTCTTTTAATACTAGAGACAGACTGTAATTTTTGCTTTAATCTCCTTTGGCATAAAAAAATATGCTGCTGGAATACCTTGGATATTGGAAGTCATATCTCAAGCATCTGGCTCCATAACATTCTAAGCCAGGCAGTGTCCTAGCAGCCCTGGTTGCCTGGTGGGGTCTAAACCAGAGCGCCATCATAAATCAGATGCGGGGCCCAGCAAATAGAGACAAACTTTGGTGGAAAAATGAAGGCAGGGCAAATTGGAGGAGGAGACGAACCATGAGAGACTATGGACTCTGAGAAACAAACTGAGGGTTTTAGGCGGGCGGGGGGAGGGATGGGTTAACCCGGCGATGGGTATTATTGGGGGCACGTATTGCATGGAGTACTGGGTGTTATACACAAACAATGAATCAGGAACACTACATCAAAAACTAATGATGTAATGTATGGTGACTAACATAACAACAACAAAAAAAAGTAAAAAAAAAGTAAAAAAATAAAATAAAATAAATTAGCGAAATGAACTAAATGTGGTAGATCCTTTTGAATGGAGGCTTTTCTGCAATTGGTCTGAAATTATAATGGACGTACCATGAGAGTCCTAGGCCAGGACAATTCTGATTAAATTCCAAAAGCAATGCCTTCCTACATGAGGGAAGATGACCATTTCCATGTATATATGTGATACCAAAACACACTAATGATAGAGAAACTTGCTCAGTCATCTTAGATGGACTCTTGTTGACTTGCCTTCTGACCTCAGTTAAGTAAACTTGGACTTTAATATCAACTTTTACATAATAAAAATAAAATAATACTACTTTCATGTATTGAATATATATGAATTTGTTATTAAATATTAGGGTAATAAAATTAAAATTAGTGTATTTTATGCACAGATAAATGCATAATATTTTCTTTTTCTTCCCCAAATTAACTTTAGATTCAGATGTACCAGCTGTCCAGGCTCCTTCATGACTATCACAGAGATCTCTACAATCATCTTGAAGAAAATGAAATCAGCCCCAGTCTTTATGCTGCCCCCTGGTTCCTCACATTGTTTGCCTCTCAATTTCCACTAGGATTTGTAGCCAGAGTTTTTGGTAAGAGATGCCTATGATCAAATGGAACATTGTTATTTATTCCAAGGAATATTCTTCTCACCATGTGGTGCCCCAATTATTTTATCGTGTGTTACACAGAATAGCAAATTGCCAATGGAATTTAATAAATGTGCCTGGCTCTATTCTGAGAGTAATTTAAAACCATATTGGTCTTAAATGAAATTGAAAATTAAAAGGGAAAGAAGAATTGGGCCTTGTATTTGAGTAGCTGTGATGGAGCTCTTACTTTCATTTTTACCCCCAAATCAGAAGACACTTTTTTAAAAATCCCAACTAAGGACTTACTATGTATAATTTTCCAGATTTTTATACACATCCTTCTTAGCTCCGTTTTTGTTTTTGTTTTTCTTTCCCCATTGTCTCCTTCAACACTAATTCAAAACAGAGAGAAACATGTTCTCTGGTTGGGTCAATGGAAGTACCTATATCAATGTGATTCCTAATGACTTTTTTTTTTTAAATCTGACTTTTGTTAATAGAATAACTGAAATTCCTGTTTTATTGCTTAAGTGACTCTCCTTCCATGCCAATGAAGTGGTGGCATCAATCTCTAAGACTGGGTGGCTCAGGGAAAAAGCACTAAACACAGGCAGTAAGGCCTGGGGCAAGATACTGAGTTCCCGTCTTGCTTCATCACAGTGTTAGGCACCAGGAATAGACTATGATGTGGCTTATGCACCCTTTGGGGGTCCTTAAATCTATTCACAAGTCTTTAGTTAGGTTTATCTAAGTCCACTATTTAAAAAACAAAATTTTTTTAAAAACAACTCTTTACTAGAGGTTTGTTCTTAAAGAGGTTTAGGACCTCTGTGACCTCAGAAAGGGCTCCCACAGTTTTTACATCCTGCTTATCTGGTATCCATGGTGAAAGTAGTCAATATTTGTAACCATGCCTTTGCTAAATTGGAGCTTTTTGTCAAATTGTGAGTACTGGCCTGATTGTAGGTCATTACCAGCATTAGAAAAAAAAATGAGCTAGAATGGAATATAATGAAAATATTAGAGTATAACAAATAGTAAGGAAAAATGTTTGGAGAAGCTTCAATTTTGAAGATATGTGTGTAATATGTATACATATACGAGATAACAATGTATGGTGTCTTTCTTATTGGGGACTGTGGTTTAAAAAGTTAAACACTGAATTAGTGTAATATAATCTGTAGACAAAGTGCAGCAAAAGAGCAAAATCAAGATGTGCAGAATCAAATGTTCACCAAATTTCTCTTCTTTATTAAAATACTGGATTGCTTCTCTTCAGTTAAGTTTTTGGGTGGAGTTTGGGTTCCTAGTCTTGGGTCTTTTAAAATCCTTTCATTCATAATATATATTATATATATATAATATATATTTACTCTCAGGATATATATTTTTTTCTTAGAATAATTTATCAAATCAAAATGATAAAGCAATGTTTGAAAGCATCTCTCTTTGACTTATGCTTGGGAGCATGATATTAGAATTCAAGAAACAAACCTCCACAATTCTATTTTTTGCAATGAAAATATGTCTGATGCCATCAGCTCTGCAGTAGCTTCTCAGTCCTTTTCTTTGAATTTAGTAAAGGGAAAGATGCATGAGCAGAAGTTCACAGTTTCCTATTTTTTAAAGACTCCCTGTTGTTTATTACTGTTCCTAGAGTGGCAAAGATTGAAACTTTCATATAGAAATATTTGGTACTTTCAAAACTATTGCCTGTTTGAACTTGTTAGGAAGTAGAGTGCAGAGTCAGGGTAGCTTTTCTATTTTTCTGTTTTACTTCTGATTTAGGTTATATATTGATTTTGATTTTTCTTTTAAATTTTTTTTTAAATTTCTTGCTCTGATAAAGGTTTAATTGCATATTAACTGGTTCATTTATTTTTTATTATGGTAATGAGAGTTTAAATAGTACTAATTGCTTATGTTGATTTGTTTTTGTATTCCCCTTGTGAAGAAAAATCAAAGTATCAGTTGAATAAGCATCTTTAGGTTTACCTAGTCTCCGTTAAATTTGCCACTAAAAATTATAAATACACAGACAAACAGCTATATAATTAATCTTTTTTTCTTTTTACCTTGGCCTTATCTGAGATTCCTAAATAAGTAAGAAAAATACTTAAACTTCTGTTTGTTTCAGTCATATTATTTTTTTTAAATGTAGATGACCTCAGCCATATTCTTTTGCAGACTATTCCATCGTTCCACTGCAGTAATTAAAAACAACAACCACAAGAAACACAAAAAGCCATTAGCACAAAGAGTACACTTTTTACAATGGTGGATGCATAATTTTGATCACGAAATTGTATCTCTTCTTTTAGATATTATTTTTCTTCAGGGAACTGAAGTTATATTTAAGGTTGCACTCAGTCTGCTGAGCAGCCAGGAGACACTTATAATGGAATGTGAAAACTTTGAAAGTATTGTCGAATTTCTTAAAACCACACTACCTGATATGAATACATCTGAAATGGAAAAAATTATTACCCAGGTATGATTAAAATGATAATAATAAGATATAAAATCATTCAGCAGTTTCTCCACTAATTATATATTAAATGCATTAGCATAAAGACTTAGTTTTGTTTGATAGAGTTTTTTATTTGATCAGATATATTTTATTTGGAAATGAGATTATCGTGGAATTTCTACATTGTGACATTGTCTGTGTGGCTCTGCACAGGAAAAGTACCTCAGTGCTACGTAAGGAGTGTTTGGTGAATCTTTCCGTTTAGACCAACGGTAAGACTGAAGGCAGAGCTGACAGAGTTAGGAAGACCTAATAAATAAATAAAAATGAGACCCACTTACCTTTGCGATACTAAGTCTGTCTTAAAATATATAAGGAGGACACATGGCAAGAACCTAGGCTTTGGAATTAGACAGTATTGGGTTTGCATCATGTTCTAACTCTTTTATTAGTTGGTGGGCTTGTACACATCTCCCTAATCTTCTGAACTCTAGTGTTCTTACCTTCCAAATAGGACAATACTGATTCGGAGGTTTTGTGAGGCTAAAGTGTAGGAAACAGTCTGTCGTCAATGATTCAAACAAAGGTGCCATTTTATAGAGGTTGGGGCAGGGTTAAGAGAACCAAATGTGGATATCCAAGTGCCCAGGAACTAGTTACAGAGGGAAGGCTCTAATAGTGTTACCAGGCCCAGTGAGTACCAGAACTATGCAGGAGGGGATTTTGGAGGTTTTTGTGCTCTTGGTGAGCCAGGCAAGGAAGGAGCAAGGAAGAAAGACCAACCTCTTTCTCCTTCTCGTTCTGATCTCCTGCTGGCTGCTCTTCTGGACCATACCCAACCAGAGCCAGCAAGAAAGGAGGTGTGAAAGGGGGATGCAGGTCACAAGAGTCTCTCCCGGGTCCAGCAGAACAGATGAGGGCAGAGAATGGATCTGGGAAACAAGTGGAGAATAATCAATACATCACATATCTAGTCCCTGGCTCTTCATAGGGACTGGGTTAAGTGGTAGTTGTATATTGATGTTACTCAGATGACATGAACAAACTTAAGATTCATAGATGACTGCTTTTAGGAGTATTGATAAAATTTACCACTTTCCTAGAGGCACTTGGGATAGCAGATAACAGAGTTTAGAGCAAGAGAAAGGGAATTTGACGTAGTGTTCTGGTGCCTTGCTGCCTATTAGCTGTGTGACTTTGGGCAAGTTTCAAGCTCTCTGAGTCTCAGCTTCTTCCCTTACTAAATGAGCATAACAATGACGATCCTGTTACTTTTTCATACTGTTTTTAGGAGCAAATTTAACCAATTAGGTTGAAGAATTTTATACACTGTAATTCACACTATAACATGAACTCTTATTCTGTGACATATAAAAGTTTCTTTTTATGGAATCTAAGTCACAAGTAGATTATTCTGTAAATATCTTTGAACAATTTTGTTAAAATGCTATGTAAGCTGAAAAATATAGCTTTTATTTACATATGTACTTGTTTATTAATTCTTCAGAAATATCTTTTTGGACTGGCAAGCAGTCAGAGATTGTGCTTTTAGAGAAGCGATAATCTGATTTGAAGTCAGATCACCTCTCTTCTAAAATTAAGGAGGGAATTACCTGGCTTTAGAGATCTTTGCTAGGATGAATGGATAGAATTTATAGGCAGGTAGATTTGGACTTGACATAAGAGAGATTTTTCTAACAATTAGAGTTGATTTAAAATGGAATGAACTGTTGCTATTAATAGAGACCTTGATGAGCTTTACTTAAAATATGATCACTGTGAAAAATGCCAATAATGCAGAAAAGCACAAAGGAAAAAATAAAAGTAAAAAAAGAAAGAAAAGAAAACCTACTAAACACATCTCTCTTTGCTTAAATATAAAGTGAAATCATACTATACATGCTATTATGTAACTTGATTTTTCTTGACAGTTTATAGTTGTGCCTTTATTCACCTTAGTTCATTAAAAATGTACTTGGTCTAGAGATCTTAGTGACCACCCACTAATGTGGGATAGAAGTCACCCGTCTCTGCATGGTACTTGTTTTTTTAAAATGCAGAATTTCTTCTAGGAATCTTACTGATCACACAGTAGTTACAAGAATGTCAGATATAATGATGTATACAATCTAAACAAGACAGGCTGATTAAGAATTTACATAATATAAAAATACACATATTAAAAGTTAGCCATGTGGACAGATGCATGCAGCGGGAAGAGCAGTTGGAAGGTCGGGGGTCAAGTGCCCATATGCAGTACTATTGCTTCCTCCCCCCTTCCCCCCCCATTAATAAGTAATTTCCACTAACAGGTACAGGTATAGCACACACATCTAAATACACAAAGGTAAATTGTGACCTGCTAAGTACAGTCTAAAGTGGTTTGTGATCTTTCTGTGCTACTCCCACAAAAACAGTAAATAGTGAACCCCATGCAGGTAGTAGGAAGCATTGGTTATTCTAGTTGAACTTGGAAAATGTTTAACTTCTGATATTAATATCTGTGAAGAGTGTTAGGTCTCCTTTTGCTGTTGTTTTCTTCACAACTGACATGCACTTGGGAGTGGAGGAACTTTGATGGTTGACCTACAATGACAACTAAAATATTCTTAAAAATGTGGTAACTTTTCTTTTTTTGATGTAGTGTTCCATGATTCATTGTTTGCATATAACACCCAGTGCTCCATTTAATACGTGCCCTCTTTAATACCCATCACCAGGCTAACCTATCCCCCCACCCCCCTCCCCTCTAGAACCCTCAGTTTGTTTCTCAGAGTCCATAGTCTCTCATGGTTTGTCTCCCCCTCCAATTCCCCCCTTCATTTTTCCCTTCCTACTATCTTTTTTTTTTTTTTTTAACATATAATGTATTATTTGTTTCAGAGGTGGTAACTTTTTAATAAGAGTCACACACTTAACATAAAACATGGATCATCTACAGCTTTAGGCCAAATGATAGAGGGAGTGCATCTGAATTTTAATGCTTTAGTTTCCATGTTCTGTAGTTTCTAGCACTGTCCTAAGGAATGAAATGGATAGAACAGCTTGTTTCTTTACCAAAGCAGACAGCAGTTTGACTTCTTAGAGAATATACAAACCAGGAAAAATGTAGTATGTTCTTTCTCTGGGCCCTTTGAGAAACTAGACCAAAATTTTAAATTATTCAAGGTTCTTATTGAGCAGTGGTGCTTTTCTGTTATTGTCTAGAGAAGCAAACAAGAACTTGCCAGCACAGCGAGAGCGCAGGCTCCCGGTACACATACACGAGGAACGGGAACCTTGGGCAGCAGTTCAGGGTTTTCCTACCGCCATTTTCCCTGCTTTTTTCCAATGATTATAGCAGATGGGGGCGGGGGGCTATGCTTGACAACTTAGGCTTAAAGATCCTCTTACAGAGATTTCCCCAGTTGAATAGAAACCCTTCTACAAAAAGTTGGCTGGTTCAATGAACCTAGTAAAGAATGTCTTTCTGAATGCTTAAATTGCAGGTTCCTAATAGGGAAAGAGCATTAAAATAATGTGAAGGCCTATTTTATTGACAACTTAGAATGCAAAGTATTTTATCTTTAAACTTCTAAATTTGAAAACAAAACAGCCTAGGTTAAATAATATAGTTTTCCAAAGCTGAATGTGCTCATTTGGAGCTCAGTTTTTCTGCTTGCAGTACAAAACAACTTCCTGAAACTCCTAGGCAGGAACACTACTGCTTTGATGATCTGAGATTGGATGAACTGATCAATCTCAGTTGGTAATATCCCCTATTTTTTCCCCCTTGGTAAGGGTTTAAAAAAAACTCAAGAACAGATGCATTTTTCTAGTCTTACACAGACAATTTCATTCCAAATGTCTCCTGAGAAGCATAGACCATATACAGGAATCCGTGTTCATCTTTCTCACTTTCATACACTTCAGAAATCAGTGTGGACACACTCACCATGCTGTGTCCATTCACTAACAGGAAGAAGGCTTGATTAGCGTGCAATCTGATTTTTTATTAAAAAATATATGGAGTACTGGACATTTTTCCATGCCAATACATATAGACCCATCTTATCATTTTTAATGGTTGGGTCACAGGTCACAGTCCATTACGTCCATGGTTTCCCACTAGGTAGGGAAAAAGTGATGCTCGAGAGGGATGATCATCTTCTCTAGACAATTCATTTAAATTCTAAGATTGGAGTACCTCTTATAGTAGTAGGATAAATAAGTCAGGCTTGTTGTGGTTTCTTTTCTCCCTATAGTGTTAGTGTAGACACTGATGCTTAAATGGTAGCTACTTCCCTTGCAAGCTGAGACCAAGGAGGCATTACCTGCCCACTAACTTCTAAGCAAATGGTCTTCCTGCTTGGTGGCAATTTGGGAGAGCAGAAGCAGCCCTGATTAAACCCTCCAGCTCTGTACTGTGCTCAGGGTAGGCAGTTACGAAGATTCTCTGCGTGGTACAACATGGTACTCCTGAGAGGCCCATGTGGATTAGCAAGTGCATGAAAATATTTAGTATAAGTCCTGTCTGCCCTATTGACAAATTATTATCAGTGGCTTTGGTTTCTTTATTATAGAAATACCCTATGCAATTTCAGTTGCTAATCAGCAAAGATTATCTCTAACATAGGTAAGAATTACTCAGTAACTAATGTTATTTATCTGGTATGCTACATTTTTAGAGAGTTACCAGATGATGTATATTGTGGTTGCAAAATACCCTTGAGCATTAACTTATTCTAGTGTCTTGGCCTCACTATGAGAATGTTTCAGTTGTGTAGAAATAATCTATTTGTCCATATAGAGACAGTCATACCTGTTATTCTTCCTTTTGATATGCCATACTCTTCCTCATTAGTATTTGGAAATCTATATGAAGCACACCAGATACATAGACTGTATTTTGGTATACATACTAAAGGCCAGACTAACTCAAGGTATTTTCATGGCAGGTTTTTGAGATGGATATATCTAAACAGTTACATGCCTATGAGGTGGAATATCACGTGCTGCAGGATGAGCTTCAGGAATCATCATATGCTTGTGAGGATAGTGAACCTATGGAGAAGCTGGAGAGGGCCAATAGCCAACTGAAAAGACAAAACATGGACCTCCTAGAAAAGTTACAGGTAAAAAGATAAAGATTTGCTCAAAACACTTGACTGCACAGAACTATACCAGGAATTACAGAGATGTGACGTGGATTGAACCGTTGCCGACAGAGGGTCTGTGTATCAGACTGTGTGCAAGTGTTCTGGGGGCTGCCACAAATGCACAAATCAACCTAAATATCACTAGGGAGAGAAAATGTACACTCACAAAATATTAAATGGCAATTCAAAACAGAATCTGGTTAAATACCTATAGGGTGTTACACATATTTGGCTAAGTTCAAGGGCGGAGGGCTGAATATGGGAAAATGGGAAAGCTCTGGAGGACTTGGGGCTTGAGCTGGACTCTGAAGGACTGGTGGGAGAAATGAGTGGGGGGTTGGTATAAATAAGGAAGATGGGGCAGAGCAGCAGAGGAAGCTGGGGGTCAGTTTAAGATTTATGTTGGGGAAGGGTGGGATAAATGTGTGGAGGCAGAGCTATAGATGACTTTCAGTGTTAAGTAGAAGAGCATGGCTTTAATCCTGTTGAGAGGGAAATCTCTCAGAGCTTTTAAGCTGTACTTTAGAAAGGTCAGTCTGGAAACCTTGATGAGTACACATTCGCATGGGGAGAAAAGGTATGGAGACTAGCTAGAAATCACTTGCAGAAATCTGGGGACAGTGAGAATTGTCTAGAGTAAAACTCACCGAAATGGAAAAAAAGGAGGCATTTTTGAGAGAATTGAATGAAAACATGTAACACATAGTCCCTTCCATCAAGGAGTTTACAGTTACCTGGGAATATAAAATACTATGTATTTATTTATAAATGCACATTTACAAATGCAATAAGCAAGTTAGTATAAACTAATATTCTGCATCTGCAACTTGTGTGATGTGAGCTGTGTATCCAAGCCCCGAGGGACAGGGCTTAAGAGTGATCACTGGAGGGGAGGTTAGGAAGGGAACCTTCTGGGAGGTGGGGGAGATGAGTTCTGAATTGGAGCTGAAGTGCCTAATGGCTCCTTGGTTTCTGTCTACCCCCCACTTCCCAACATGACACCTGTTCCTAAGCTAGAGAATACTAAAACTCTGCTTCTATGTGGTGAGTCCCCTGACAAGAATGGCTAGGAGAGAAAGGCTTAGAAACGAGGGGTCTCCAGAGTAATTGCTCCCCAAGGACAGGAACTCTGACTTCCTTCACTTCATTTTACATTAGCTCCTGCCCACAGAAAATTGTATGCCTATTCAAACAAAGAGCCAACACTGTTTTCAAAAAGAAAAACTGGGGTATTGTCCCTTATTATTTGATGCTTCAATGGTGATTAATTGAGCCCTTTTCTGTTAGGGAAAGTGGGTTTGCACCTGCTTTATATTATAATGACTTTTATTAATAGTTACAAACTTTTTCATTGACAGTTAAATGTCATCATCACGTCTTGGTTCCCAAGTTATGTGGGAACCCCTGACACCCACTGAAACTGATAGGATCCCAAGTATGTGTTTAGAAAACCCTGTATTTCTAGTCAGGGGGTGGAAAGCCTCTTTCAGCACCTCCGGGCAACGTCAGAAATCTCCTGTTTCTCCTTCAGCCAGATTCCACTCACTCCAGGGGAATACAGTGAGGCCCCCACCACTGTGGGATGCTGATTTAATCTTGCATTTTTGTTGTATTCAGCGTATTCAGTGACATGAGGTGGATTTTGTCAGTACTGCAGTTACGTTTTGAGAAACCCATGTCACAGAGGGTTTCAAAGTATCTGCCTCACAAACTATTCTATTAAGTAATGCGATATGATTGGTTACTAGATCTAAGGTCTAGCTGAGGTTCTGATGAGAAACCGGACTCTGCAGATTTTTGATTTGGAGGAATTTGCATTTGTTTTTCTTTCCCCCAAACAGATAGCTCATGCTAAAATCCAGACCTTGGAATCCAATCTGGAAAACCTTCTGACCAGAGAGACCAAAATGAAGTCTTTAATCCGGACTCTGGAACAAGAGAAGATGGCTTATCAAAAGACAGTGGACCAGATCCGGAAGCTGCTGCCAGCCGATGCGCTCGCCAGTTGCGAATCATTGCTAAGAGACCTCACCTGCAACCCTAACAACAAAGCCAAGACAGGAAACAAGCCATAACTGAAGAACTGCCACATCAGCAGAACGTGCTCTTAGAATGGTGAAGAAGGGAAGCGTCTGCGCGCTGCCGGCCCAACGCTGGACACCGGAGCTGACAGAACCGCTGCAGTCTGGTGCTGAGCCCTAGTCCTTGAGGGTGGACCTCGCTCTCATTAGAGTGCGCCAATCCTAAGCCATTGTACATATGTAGACTGGTTTTATGTTGTTGACTATGTACACAGACATAAAATGGACGTAAAGAGTTCATGCTTTCAGATCAAAGGAGTAGATGTATATTTAGAATAATTTTTTAAATCAAAACTTCATGAAATCCACACCAAAGGGAAGTTAAAATGAAATTCCCCTTGGACATAGGTGAAATCATTTTGTCTTTGTAGTGAAACAAAGCTAGAGCATCTTTGTATATTGAAATATACTTGAAAAAAATGAATGTATTTTTTTCTCCAAAGAACAGCATGTTTCACTCAATGGTGGAGAGGTAGAAACATTTATGTAACTTTATGTATATCTGTCTTAAAATCTACTGACATTATGTATATCTGAGGAAAATGACAAATTGCCAGTCATGCTCCTATGGGTTTTTCAGGAAGGTGGGGGCCTTCCTCCCCCGCCTGCTTTGTGCCAACTAGCATGTTGTGTCTACATGCATTTTGAGTCAGGTTAGGCATGACTTTGGACATGCATAAGAAAGCAAGACATCGTAGTGGAGTCTACCCACCCAGCTCAGGGTGAAATAGAATGTTGCTAATTTCCCAGCAAATTAGACCAGCATTGTTACTCAAACTAAAAATATCAGGCCTTCACAATTTCATTTAGGACCTAAATTGTCTAGATCAACTTTCTATTTTTTATTTAAATTACTCCTTACAGTCATGAATGGACTCCCTTTTACTTGGTGCCATAGTTGGTGACAAGGACTTGTCATTTTCCCACTCACAGGAGCTCCTAATTTAGTTCTCTCTACCTTAAATGAAAGATAGGGAAATTATGATTGGTTTTCTAAAGATAATATGCTGTGTTGAGATACTTTTTTTTTTTTTTTTGCCAACTGATCGAATCTAATAAGCTCTCAATCATCTTTCCCTTGTATGTGAAAGTTTGTGAGAACTGTGAAATGTTTAAGAATAAACTGTTGAAATCCATTGGAGAGAAGTGGAAAGTGGCACCAAGCTCTTCTAAGACCTCCTTCTGTGAACTCCCAGCTTCCTCAGCCTACAGCTTTTCAGAGGACATTCATGCATGCTGGGTATGTGGAAGAAAAGTAATTTTCAGAGTACACATGCAGTTCTCCATTTCAGAGATGATTCTATGGTAGTGTCTCTGAAAGTTGATGCAGCATTTTTGCCTTTCCAAACAATATCATTTCTGCTTTTTGCAGTACTTATCACAGATGGATTACTTGGGATAATTTTCTTCAGAGGGAGTTTTTTTATACATTAGCTACAGTGTATTATAGGTTAGAAGGGCAAAGCTCTCAAGGTTTGGGAAAACCTTGAAGAGCAGATGATAAGCATCTGAACCCTGGCCTTTACACCATTACTCAGTGTAAATGTAATGATTCTTGTTACAAATCATCATGCCCTCTAATCCAGGCAGTTTTTTTAAAAAAGAAAATAAAGTCTTATTAGTAAAGTTAATGTAATTTCTAGCTCTAGGAAATGCAGATTCTAGGTCCCCTATTAAGTTGGAGTTGTCAACTGATTTGTTGCTTGGATTCCCTCAAGTTTCTCTATTTGTAGGAGAGGTTTTTCCTATGAGGAATATGACAGATACCATCTGGTTACTGTCTGGTATGAAAATTACCTTATGTGTGTGATATACAGGCGGTAGCCAAAGAATCTTTAAGCTGGGAAAAGAAACTTTCCCTTTCAGTTCAGTTTCAAGTAAATTTTATTCTGGATATTCAAAGTCAACGTCATGAGTTGTGTTACGGTGTTCAGAGATTAAAGTGTCTTGGATACAGTATTTCTTCTGAAAATGAATTTTCTTTTTCTTTTGTGATTTTTTAAATGTTGCACCAGTTATGCTTATGCATTGTTACATCTTCATCCAATTAATGTAATGTCTAGCTCATTTCCAATAAATCTATTGCTACAGTTTCCTTGGCGTATTGGTTTTTGTTTATAATAGGAAAGAAGATGCTCTTGGTTAGAGTTCTTTACAAAATCTGCATGGGCTGGATTATTGCTACTTAAAATGGCTTCAATAATAATTCTTTTTAATAGAATCAGAGAACAAAGATAATTGATAGAAATATGAAAGTCCCTTGTCAGTTACCAATTTTCAACCTTTTTTCCCCAGTGGAGCCTTTTGCTGTTGAGTATAAAAAGAAAAAGACAACCACACTGACAGATTTGCATTCTATTCCTTTTGTTTTCTATGCTCCCTCATAGATAGCAAGGGAGAGAAAGAGGATAGGAAAATATAATTTTTAAAAAATTGCATTTTAGTTTCCAAATAATTAAGAATAGTTATTGATGGATATGATGTGAATGTGTTTACATATAATATATATCTTCAGAATATTCTCTAGTATGTTTATAATCCAGTACAAGGATACTGGATCTTCTTGATAACTTTAGGACTAGAGCTTTTATGAGATATTTTGCATTACAGGTAGTAAATACTTTGAGTGTCAGTGTAGGCTTACATAGTATGGTCTCTCAATATCCATGTTCACTTACGCATTTTATGACCATTTCACCCATTTGTTTTTACTGTGCTAGATTAAGAATAGGAAATCTGTCATCTGAAGTATTTGGTCCTCTACCATAATGTGTCACTTTTATTGGCTGTGATATATTAAGAAAAGCACTAGATTTAAGGTGGGAAATTTTAGATCTGAGTCTTGGTTCCACCACTTTTATTTATTCATTCAACAAATAGTTTTCGTAAGCCAAGCTAGATGCTGAGTATTGAGAGGTGGAGAAGATACAGTCCTTGTCCTTGACGTGCTTGCAGTCTAGTGGCAAGGGGATAATTAGGAAGCAAGAGAATTTATACTATTACAGGTCCGCAAAGTAATCCAGATGAGAATCACTTCGCTCAGCCTGGACTAGAGAGACTGGCAGCACTGGAAGTGGGTGTCCAAAGTGTTCGGAGGAAGTGATGCTTGACCTGAATCTAGAAGAGCCAGTAGGAGGTGAGTAAGTTGTGTTAAACAGGAGATGAATGAGAGAGGATGGTATGTTTCTGAAGTCACAACTCATTAATCCTGAAGTACAGTTAGTGCTCCCATGGGGGAGAGGTGGGAAACAAACACGGACTCTATCGTGAAGATCTTAGTAGACCTTGTGACAGAGTTTGGACTCCACCTAGAGAGAAACGTGAGCTGTCAAAGTCCAGTAACGTAGAGAGAGACACAATCGGATTTGCTCTAATCTAAACCCAATTTCTACATTGGACGGAGACTAGGAAATGGGAGACTGCAGTTTGGTGGTTTCCATAAAAATCTAGGCCAAATAAAATAAAATAAAATAGTAAAAACCTGACCTAGAGCAGTGGCCTTTGGGGAAGCAAGTCAGTGTAGACTTCTGTCTCTTGACAGAGTTAGTCACTGAAACCTGCTCGTTTTATCTGCAAAATATTTACCCATTTTCCGATTTCTGCCCATTGCAGCTACTTTCCTTCATCTCCTTGCTCTGGTGGGTTAAACTGAGATCATTTCCCACTTCTGGGGACAAACTCCTAAGTCACAGATACTGAACTACTTGGTTTTTGTTTTGTTTTGTCGACTTAGAAATGGAAGCAGAAAGTGGGGTCAAAGAGGGGAAGGATCTAGGATAGACAGGGAATCAGCTGGGGACATAGGGAAAAAGCAATAGAAGCGATGGTCAGTGGGACTTTCTGGAGTGACATGCTGGTTGCCCTGCAAACCTATTCTCCCATCTACCCATGCCATTCACGGTGTTCCCCATTATGGAACTAGATTGGTTTTGCTTCAAACCCCACTTCAGGGTGAGCAGCACCAAAGGGCATGCCAAAGGGCGCCTACCCAAGTGTGGGTTATCCTCTCTTACCTGGACTGCTCCTCACCTCAGGCAGAGGGAACTTCCTAAAACATAAATCTCACCTAAGTTTAGCTTCAGCTTAAAACCGTTCAAAGGCTCTTTTTTCCTCCCAGGATTATCCAATCTTTAAGATGACACATTTGGCCTTCTATGAGCCTGTCCTTCATAACCCGTCTAGCTTTGTCTCCTGTCCGTGGCCCCATCTTGTCCCCTCCTCTAGTCACATGGTTCAAGTCTACCTCCTTTCCTGAAGCAGCCATCGTTCTGTTTTGGACAGGCTGGTCCCTTTCCAGAGAGCCTGGGAGTGCTCCTTTCTTCCTGCATTCCAACGAGCTTACTCCTTCAGAACGCCCTCAGGTCTGTGTAGTAAGACAAACTGACCACCCCGCTACCGCCCAGGGACTACTGTCTGTGTCATAGCATTAGTTACCTCAAAAAAAAAAGGGAGCCATGATTCTTTAAAATCAAAAATCTTTACTCTCATCTGTAAGATCGCTTTAGATAGAATAGCACCAGGATCTGAGAGCTTCAGCTGTGATCTAATTGAATATATTTGCATAGCTAAAGAACAGTTAAGTTAATCAGAAGAGAATGAGGCTTGGAAAGACAGGAGAAAGAAAACCAGTCAATTTTGGTAGATCCAGTGGAGGGAACCCTAGCCAAGACCACTAGCAAGCCTGTCCTCATTGTTAAAATGGATACAGGGGTGGGCGCCTGGGTGGCTCAGTCGTTAAGCGTCTGCCTTGGGCTCGGGTCATGACCCCGGGTTCCTGAGATCGAGCCCCGCATCGGGCTCCTGGCTCCGGGCTCCCTGCTCAGCGGGAAGCCTGCTTCTCCCTCTCCCACTCCCCCTGCTTGTGTTCCCTCTCTCGCTGTGTCTCTGTCAAATAAATAAATAAAAATCTTTTTTTAAAAAAATAATAAAATGAATACAGGGAGTCCTGGCCTCCAGAATCCAAGTGCTCTGGTCCCTCTGACAAGTCTGTCTTTGTTGTGAGACTGATGTGTCATCTGTGTTGGAGAGACGTCTCAAACATCCAATTCAGTGGACTAGCCTTGTTCTTTTTTTTTTTTAATTAATGTATGCCTTCAAAGCAGGCTTCCATTTATGATTTAGTTTTTTTTCTGTTAGAGAGGCTAGGCTAGTTATAAAAGAGCAAATATTCAAATCTCTGTGACAGTACTGTTTTTCTATAAATTAAAAAACAAGGATTCTGAATTTTCAAAATTGTGGTAAAATACACATAACATAAAATTTGCCATCTTAATCATTTTAAGTGTACAGTTCAGTGGCATTAAGTATATTCACGTTGTGTATCTATCCATGAACTCTTTATCTTGCAAAACTGAACCTCTGTTACCTATTAATAACTTCCCAATCCCCCCTCCTCCCAGCCACTGATAACTACCATTCTGCTTTCGGTCTGTATGAATTTGAGTACTCTAGTACCTCACATACGTGGAATCATACAGTACTTGTCTTTTTGTGACTGGCTTATTTTACACAGCATAACGTCATCAAGGATCATCCATGTTGTAGCATGTATCAGAATTTGCTTCCTTTCTAAAGCTGAATAATACTGTATTGTATGTATACACCCGATTTTGTTTATCCATTCATCTGTCAGTGGACACTTGGCTTGCTTCCACCTTTTGGCTTAGACGAGTAATGGGATATGTGTACAAATATCTCTTTGGGATTCTGATTTTAAACATCAGTCTCAGAAGCTTGGTTTCTGTGAGTCCACCCATGAGAAATGAATCTGTGGTTTGTGTACTGAAGAAATCATATTCTTGTTTTCAAGGCCCGAGCCAGAGCAAACTCACTAGAGTAAATGATATCTTTTGGGTGATTTTTTTGGATTATATGGAAAGAACCCTAGAATTTACAGATGTGATGTTGGGCAAATTGGTTTTCTTAATAATAATGCTGCTTCTGCAAACATAGGAGAAGAATATTTTTTTCTAAGAGATACTAAAATATTGGTAATATTCAAGTTTTCTTTTGTAAAGTAAAAGTCTCGTGTGGTCTGATATTGTTTCCCTTCTCAAACTGAGTTAATTTGCAAATTCACCAATGCTATTTTTAATAGAATATGATATTGTTCAGAAGTAATCATTTCAGTTAAACATATAGCTAATGCTCTACATTCAGGGGTGTCCCACGGGGCTTTACAAAATGAAATGAGGGCATTTCCTTTGTTGACTTTCACTAACTTGGGCATATTCAGTTTTCCTTATACATTTATGTTCTACTTTGTCTAGTCAACAATTACTCTGAGTCCTTTCTGCTCCCTAATTTAGCCATTCTGTGGTAAATTTGGTACTTACAGTGAGATATCACCACTGGCTGTTTAATAAGTCTATTAAAGCCTATGTAATGAGATCATTCATCGGTAAACTTAATAGTACTTATATTTAAAGTCACAGGGCAAGGCAGGAAGGGATGTACCAGTGACCGAAGTGAATTAATATGCTTGATTTTCTTCCCCTTTCTCCTGAAGCTAAGCTTATTATCAACCATGTATGCCCTTGCATAAACTGTCTCATATTCAGAGTATCAAAAGAATACATTTTACATGCTGTTTCTAAGAAAGGATTGCAAGACATAATACTAGTGCAAATTTGGAAACTATGCTTTCTTGCAATTGTATCTTTCTATTCCTCTGCTCTTCCTGAGCCTGGAGGAAGTAGGCAAAAGAGTTATTAAGAGCACAATCCCTTGCTTTCAAGATAGACTTCCTGTCGCAAAAAAAACACCACCTCCTGAAAGACTGTACCAATCTTCTGTCTGAAGGACTGTTTGAAGAGATGACAGCTGTGCACTTTTTCACTATGCAGGTTAACTTTTCCTGTGACAGGCACACTCAGCATGAGCAAACTCTCACGGTTTTGTAGGCATTTTATTGAGCTGGGTTGTCCCCAACCCACGCTTATTTGTAGTATACATGGCAAGTTATATAGAAGAACTGGGTTCACCCACTGCATTGATGAGCACATGAATTGTTGGTACCATCTGTGAGATCCAGTTGTTACAGCTCTGTAGCAGGGATACTTGGGACTACCTCAGAATTCCCTAAAATTTATTCCTGGAGAATGTTAAGGCTTCCAAAAGACTATGGGCAAATGAGTTTGAGAGACAATGAATTAAGTGACATTACACACATTTAACCTGGCATGGCTCCTCAGGGGGGAGCACTGAGTGGGCAAGGAGACCATATCCCCCAGGGTTAGGAGCACAGGTTTGTCAACATGTGGGCCAGCCTGACTGAGTCCTGGCTCCTCTATTTAACTGCTTGTTGACTTGAGGCCAGTGACCAAACTCATTAAAGCTGAATTTTCTTATCTTTCAAATGATGGGCTTAAATTGGACCTCTAAGGTTCCATTTAGCTATAAGATTTCCAGGGTAATTGATTTTCCAAAGCTCCAGATAAATTAAGTAAGACACATGGAAAGAGAATTCTAGTTCTGCTTTTCATTTAACTATCATAATTCATCTTCATCTCAGAGTTGGTTTTTGTTCTTTAAAAATATACCATACAACTAATGAGCCAAGTAAATATTTTTTACCAGCCTTTCTTCTTCTTCTTTTTTTTTGTTCCTTTTGCTACGTAGTACAAGTCCAGTTGAAACCGTGTGGTTAGCCTTGTTTTAAAAAAAAAAAAATAGATGAATAAGTCCTTTCCACCCTCTTCATTATGGGTGTTGGCTGTATCTGTCTTCTTGTCAGTGGGAAGAAGCATGTTTTTATTTATATAGATAATCATAAACAGCATACACATCTAATAGAGGGGTAAGTTGCAAGACTTTTTTTTTATTCACTCAAAAGACATTTATTAAAAACCACTGTATCCCAGCCAGCGTGCTAAGTGCTGAGAACACAGTCTACTGGAGAATATAGACAAGAAGAAGCAGTATAATATAGTGGGATACCTATCATGCTAGATGTAATAAGATAGTATTATTGAAGGAAATAGGCGGACCATGTAATCGAGCCTTCTGAACCTAAGTTTTTCTGACTAACAACAAAGCAAGAGTTTTGGATCTATGGTAAGGAAGACCACCGAAAACAATAGGATGTTTCCCAAAAGGCCTTGTCTGAGAGAAATCACCTAGAAGGGACTACTAGGAGGACAGCCATAGTGCCTGTCAGTCATTTTAGCTTTCTGATGATTATTCATCAGCAATATCCTTTATCTCAGAAACAGAAATTTGTACTTCAAATCTGGGAAATCCAAAACATGCATTGGGAGTGTGGCTGTTAAGAATTTAATTAAAGCGTTCCAATTCTGTTGGGTTTAGTCTTTAAACTGTGACTATCGACGTACTTATAATCTGCCAGTTCCCTCTGGAGGGCTTAGTCATCAGTTGGCCTGATGATTTGGGGCCTGTTTTTCCCTTAAGTGTATGTGGCTGAGGCATGAATGGAAAAATATAATCTTGAAGCAGGTTTGCATCTAGGTTTAAAAAAAATTAATTAGTTTCAATACTTAAAAGTATATAGGGATTGGGCGCCTGGGTGGCTCAGTTGGTTAAGCGACTGCCTTCGGCTCAGGTCATGATCCTGGAGTCCCGGGATCGAGTCCCGCATCGGGCTCCCTGCTCGGCAGGGAGTCTGCTTCTCCCTCTCCCACTCCCCGTTTGTGTTCCCTCTCTCGCTGTGTCTTTCTCTGTCAGATAAATAAATAAAATCTTTAAAAAAAAAA
>NC_138371.1:146724474-146752190 GCF_054177405.1 Leptonychotes weddellii | reverse complement strand
AAGTATATAGGGATTTATTCAATCATAGATTGGTATATTGAATGTTATTACAGAGCTTTCCACTAGATGACACTGTTGTTTCAATTTGTTTGCACTTATTGTTGCTTTCTTTGGAAAGGACTTAACAGGACAGCAGCTACTTGAAGAAAATTCCGTAGTTCACCATCCTGCTTCCAGGTAAAATATCTCCAATATAGGAAAATCTAGCTTATTTAAAAATGCCTTCAGGGAAACTACTTAAGTCTCCCTTTGTAAGATCCCTAAAACTTAATTCTCTTTATTGTCAAGAAATTGTTTTATATCAAACCTATATTTTTGATACTTATGTTTAAACACATTTCCTCTTCCTCTGTTCTCAATGGAGATGAGGAAAAACAGATCATCTTCTTATATATAAAAGCCTTTCAAATATAGAAGACCGATATAAAATTGCTTTTCATCTTTTTTCCTTAAGGCAAAATAATATAATTTCTTTTAAGTTTTCATCACATTTTTTCACCATTCATTCTACCTAATTTTTGATGAGATCTGGAATCCAAATTGAATTCAAAATACTCCAAGGAGTTTGGGTTTCTGTTCATGGCTGACTCACTTGTTACTGTCCCAAAGTTTCAGCAATATGACCTAACAATTGTTTCTTGGGTTCTCAGACAAACACAGAATAAAGCTGATACTGGTTTAGGTCACCACACTTCATCCTAATGTTGATAACAGATACTAGAGTGGACAGGTGTTCATCAACTCTGACTTGTCCTGACCAAAACATCTTTGAATGCTATGCTCTGGTACGCTTCTAGACTTTAGTATTCCCCTTGCCTGGGATGACTGCAACATCCCACCCTATGCCCCTTTCTCTTGCCTGGCTTATATACACCTTCCATGTCAGGTTACACATCATTTCCTCAGAGTCATTCCCTGAACCCAGCAGGATCTTGTGTCCCTGCAGACATGCCATGTATCCCAGCATATTTTCCCTTCACACTTTACACTTCTCTTCTGTAGAATTTTGCACACATGTAGCCCTTTAATTATTTGTAAACATCTGCTTCATGTCTGTTCTTTTCCCCCATTAGACTCTATTAAATTAGGGGTAAGGTTGGTTGGTTTGGTTTTTGACCCACACAGGGCCGGCATGCTGCTGCAGATACAGGGAGCACATGGTGGGAACTCAGTAGGCCTGTTGTGACAGCTGGACTAGTTTCTGACTTATTTTGCATCTTTTCTTTCCCAGAGATATGATTCTTAGTAGGGTAATTATCAGGAATCAGGAGGTAGACAAGAGCATGGCTTATTCAAAAATCTGAAAAAAAAAGTGAGGGACATAGGTGGGGAGGGAGAGAGTTACACATACCAGTTGAGTGAGGAAGGAAAAGCCAGATTTTAGACTCTGTCCTATAGGTAATTACAACTATTAATGGGTTTTTAAGAATTTTCTTTTTTTTTTTTTTTTAAGATTTTATTTATTTGCGAGAGAGGCAATGAGAGAGAGACAGAGAGCATGAGAGGGAGGAGGGTCAGAGGGAGAAGCAGACTCCCTGCCGAGCAGGGAGCCCGATGTGGGACTCGATCCCGGGACTCCAGGATCATGACCCGAGCCGAAGGCAGTCGCTTAACCGACTGAGCCACCCAGGCGCCCCATGGTTCTGGCATACTTTATTTATTTATTTTTTTTTAAGATTTTATTTATTTATTTGCGAGAGAGAGAATGAGAGACAGGGAGCATGAGAGGGAGGAGGGTCAGAGGGAGAAGCAGACTCCCCGCCGAGCAGGGAGCCCGATGCGGGACTCGATCCCGGGACTCCAGGATCATGACCCGAGCCGAAGGCAGTCGCTCAACCGACTGAGCCACCCAGGTGCCCATTAATGGGTTTTTAAAGAGGAAAATGATATGGTCAATGGTGACCATTCACCAGGAATGTTGAATGGTTCTTGAGGACAAAGACCATGGGTGCTGATAATTGTAGTAGTAATCTTGACATTGGGCCTGCTCCTCCTGGCTGGTTGTGACTTCATTCACAGCTGTTATTTTGGAGGCGACTTTGCTGTGCTTTTGAAGCCTTTGACACAAATGTGGATAACAACAATGATGTCAATAATAACAACATAATACCTAACACTTGTTCAGCACTTCCTGTGCACTAGGCACTGGGTTAGCCACTTTGTAAGCATTATATCAGTGATCAGACTTTAGCAGGCATAATAATCACCCAGAGGGCTTCTTGTTATATACAGCTAGGCCCTGCTCTCAGAGTTCTGATTTCATGGGGGGGGGGGAGTGGGGCTGATAATTTTTGTGTTTCTGACAATATCCTGGGTGATGCGGATGCTGCTGGTCCAGAGACCATGTTTTGACAGCTTCTGCATTGTATCATTTAATCATCAAGACAACAGTAAAAGATAAGTACTACTATTATCTCCTCTTTATACACGAGGACACTAAAGCTTTGAGTAGTTCACTAACTTGTCTAGAGTCACATACCTAGTATATGGCACAGCTGTCAAATGAGGGTCCTTCTAATTCAAAACTTGCTCTCCCTAACCCTTAAAATGATGGTTCTCAAACTGTGCATGCACCAGAATTGCTGGAGAAGCTTTAAAAAAACATCAGGTAGATTTTCCTTGATTCATGATGGGGTTATGTCCCTATAGATAGTCATGAGTTGAAAATACTGTGAGTCGAAAATGCATTTAATACACCTAACCTACCAAATCTCATAGCTTAGCCTAGCCTACCTTAAACATGTTCAGATCACTTACATTAGCCTACAGTTGAGCAACATCATCTAACACAAAGCCTATTTTTAAATAAAGTGTTGAATATCTCATATAATGTATTAAACACTGTACTGAAAGTGAAAAACAGAATGGCTATATGGGGACAGAATGGTCCTAAGCATATTGGTTGCTGGCCCTCATGATCACGTGGCTGAGGGAGCTGAGGCTGCCGGCCCTGCCCAGTGTCTCAAGAGAGGATCGTATCACCTATCACTAGCCCAGGAAAAGATCTAAATTCAAAATTCAAAGTGTGGTTTCTAGCAAATGTGTATTTCTTTTACACCACTGTAAAGTTGAAAACTCATAAGTTGAACCATCATAAGTCAGGGACTATGGGCACTTGAGTTCTCCCTTTGTTTAATGAATCACATCTTCCATGGTAGGATGGGCTACCTGTTGTTTGACAAGCTTCTCAAGGGATTCTAAAGCCCAGAGACTTTTGGAAACAGTGCATTTGACTGCACATTCTAATCTTTTGAGAGTTAAAAAAAAAAACAAAAACAAAACTGACATCTGGTCCCACCCCCAGATATTCTGATTTATTTGGGTGGGGTGTAGTTTAGGAATCGGAATTTTTAAAAGATCCCCAGTAATTCTAATGTGCAGCTTGAGAAGTGTGAGAACCACTGCACTGAGATTCTGCCTCTTGACCTTGACTGTTCATGTTTTTGAAACACTTGAAAATGAATTCATGATGCAAAAGAGAGGTTAAAGCAAGAAAACACCCAACAGCAGGCTTTAGTGGGGAGGAGCTCTGGAGGTAGAAGCCCTGGGTTTAGACTGTTCTGTCATTTACTAACTCTATGTAACCTTGGGTGAGTCACCAAAAATTTCCTAAGTCTCAGTTTCCTCATATGTAAAATGAGAATACTGATGAGAACACATGCTCTTCCATGCACAGCATTATTGTGAAAATTAAATAAAATTGTGTCTCTTTAAAGCTTTATGAATTCTTGAACACTAAACAAATGTGAGAGATTACTTTTGCCCTGATTTGAAGAGAGACTTCTCACCAAGGATATATCAGAGCCAGCAATAAATGAGGCTCGTTTATTTTTTTCTACCTGTAGCAGTCATGATGCCCAGCTCTTATTCAGGTGTTACGTCAAAAACATTTCCTTGGATTTTTTTTTTTTTTTCTGGCAGGCATAAACACTGAAAAAATCTTTTTTTATATCATCTGTATGCTTTCCCGAAAGCACCAAATTATAGGCAGGACTAATGGGTTGAGAATGCTTAAGGCCAGTTTATTGTGGCTTGCCTATGACATATCACCAACTGAAAAGCCATCACAGAGGAAAAAAAATCATTCACAGTCTAATTTAAATAATGGCCGCATCCTTGCAGTAATGACAGGCTGTGACAGCTTATGGGTTTTAGATGGCGACTCCTTCACTTTGTAAAAACATATCCAGCTGCCAGTGGACCTACAATTATTGCCACTTGCATTTGTGAGTTTTTAAAGGGAAATTGAGTGGGCAGCTGCCATTTCAACCAGGTAGACTTAGGTGAGTGAATGTATCCATCAATAACATTCAAAAAAATAGATCATCTGCTTGTAAAGCTTCAAGTTCCTGAAGCCCAACTTCCCATTTGTAAGTTTCTATAAGGCCTCCTTGGAAAAGAGGTTGGAAAATAATGAAGAGGAGCAGAAGAAATATCTCTTGTAAAGGTGGAGTTGAGAGAATTGCAAATTATTTTCTCTTCCTCATCCTCAGTACATAAGTACCATGTTGAATCTGGGAAGCCAGAGAGGACAGCCTAGAGTGGCTGGCTAACAGAAAGAAGAGTGGGGGGTTACAAAATGAATTAAAGAAAAAAAAAATTCCCTTTGTCTTTTTCAAGGATGAGCTCTCTTAACCCCTTACCTCCATAGATGGAGGCTTATTCATGGATGCAACATATCTTAACCAGGGAGAAGGGGGCCAAGGCTACACATGAGGGGGCAAGTGGGATCCTCTGAGTGAGGCATGGCCATTCCTACCTTTGTCCTGAGAAAAAGAGGATGCTTTCAAAAGCGGGGGGTAGGTTATTCTCTTTGCTCTGAATCCAAAGAGAAGGTGACAGAGATCCAGAATTGGAATACCAATAGCTACCATTTGTGTAATACTCTAAAAGATTAGTAAAATTTCTTTATCAAATTCTATCAAAAGGCACCTTCGTTTTGCGTCCTAACTCACTGAAATGCAAAGATTGAAGTATTTTTAAAAATGTTTTTTGAATAATTCACCATTGACCTTCTAACGATGTGATCACTTTCATCTGACTTGACCATTTGACATGCTGAACATCGTACTTGGCTTTCTTTCTGTAGCTTCCCTGCCCACAGGCAAAGCAGAAAAGAAGGGAGATTAGAAAGTGGTCAGAGAAATAGGAAATAAAGCCACTTCTATATAATATTAATCTGGCTTTCCATGATTCTTTGATCATTTCTCAATGATAGTACTTACCAAGTTGTGTTGTAATTTATGGTTCTTGCCTACTCAACTATGAAACCCTTGAGGGCTAGGCAATGCATTTCCCAATAAGTATGCACAGTGCCTGGCACATATTAGGTGTTTGATAAATACATACTGAATCAACATATAATAAGCCTAAGAGAAAATCAGCCACTTATGAGAATTTTTATTTCCTTTGTTGCTCTGTTTTAAAGTACATATATATTTTTACATGTTACTGGTATAGTCACTTTGCCAGAGTGGGTTACAAATACAGTCACATCCCTTTCACCTCAAAGATCTTTGGGGATTCCATAGTTTTATTTTAGGAGAAAGTCCCATGGCTTACTTGAGGACTATTCTACCCAAACTGTTCAAGAACCTCAGGGACTTATTCAGTCTAGAACGTCTGTGCACAATCTGACTGGTGCAGTGGTGGTCTGTGCCTTCAGTAATCATTGCTTTAATTGATTGGGTTCTATGCTTTCTTGACTGTCTTGTTCCCCTGATCCTTTATTGAGTTCTCTCTCTGGGTCACACTGTTCTAGGGGTACTATCTCATATGTCTCTGTCCTCTGTTGCAATCTGTGGCTGCTTCAGATATCCACATAATGCCACGGGGGGCACCATGCTCAGAATCCCAATCTCTTTTGCCTTTAATTGTACTCACATAATAGGTTGGGTCTCAAGGCTCTTCTAGGCTCAACAACACACTGCTGAGGCAAGCCCTTTCCCTAAACCTCAGGCCCTCTTTTTGAGAGGCTGGATTACCCCATAATTCCCTTACCCTCCTGGAGAGCTCCATTTGGAGCCCTTGTGGTCATTCCTACCATCAGGCCATTGTCAGGACAATCCCAAATATTCTACTAACATTGAATTTCAAAAGGAAAACTATGACTCTCACCTTTCTTTCCTTCCAGGAGGCTCCTAGGCCTTTATGAAAATTTGTCCACCTTTTCCACAAATGCTGCCTCTGCATATCAAGGGATACAGAGAAGGCAAGACTCTGTCAGGCTCCAGAAAATTCTGCTGTATCTTTCCTCCAGGCAATAGGTGCCTGCTACCCTTACTTTCGTGTAAGTGGGGTCAGTCAAGTGACTCTTCTCTGAAAAAAGGAAAATTTGATCCAAGATGCCTTGTTACATTCACCTAAAGATGCAAGAGTTTTTTTGAATGATTGCTATTCTAAAATTTCTTCTCAACACACACATACATATGTACACACATACATGTAAATAAATACACATAGATACTCTTAAAGTCCACAGAGAATGTTAACAATAACCATCTCCGGATAATAAGATTGCCAAGCATAACTCCACTTTTTCTTATTTTTCTCAAAAATACATATTTTTGAACAATAAAATATCAAAAGTTAGTATAATAACAAATATAAAGCAAAAAATTCCATAACTTTAGAGAAAATGATATTAACTACATATGCCAACTACAAATGCTGCAATATCTGTGAAAACAAAATATTACACTGTCGATAGATTTTATCTTTTGTTTCATTCACACTCAATTATAGGTGAGTTTATAAAAATATGTAGTTACCTGCACTACTTGCTTACTTTCTGAAATGCAGGTGCTGGTGACAAGCCATGCATACAATTTAGTGACATTTGCTGTTTTTTGTTTTTTTTTAATGGTACTCTGATTACAAGTTTTAACTATATTTCACCCTCCAATCGGAATTTATTTTTTTTCATAAAGCATATAAATGGAAAAATATTTTTAAAACATCTTTTGCAGAAAGAGAACAAAAGTGTTACCTCCACTGTGTTTACATATCATTTTACTGTCAATCTAAAATTTTCTAAGACAGATAGCTCATGCACTGACATCTTTTCAGGAAGGCTAGCAAAGTCTTTCAGGCAATCTCTTTCACATATTATTATTTAGAAAGGCAATTTCTAGCAGTTGATTTAATCTCAAAATACATCCTGAAAACAAAATAATCTTATAGCAACACTTAACTCTTTAAATGCAAAGTAGAATAAAGGAACACTTTAAACCATTTATTGGTTGAATTGTCATTCATCAGTTACTCTGTCATATAAGCTAACTGATGTCGAAACATTTGAGATAGACAACATATGCAGAATGTTCTCTGGTTGACTAAAATTCAAAATCCCCTATATCCGTTCAATATGGTGAGAGAGCAGCTCATTTGTCCCTCTGACTTCCATGGAACTGAGTTGTAACAGTGGGGACCGCACAGCTGGGAGGATGAGAAAAATGATTTCATTAGGAAGAAGATTCCAAATTGGAAGCAAGTTGCTTTTACAAATTTCATAATAAAAACTGATTTTTGTACTTTCCATGTGCTTATTCTGCAAATGTTTAGTGCATTTCTGTCGGCTAGGTTTAATTTTCTAATTTGGCTCTGGTTTGCATGTGAAACTGATTTGAATAAATTAAGGGGAGGGTGTTAAGGTTCTTTGGTGTGTTTTTTTTTTTTTTTTGGTGTTTTTTGGAAGAGGGGTCATGGGAGTGCTCAGTCAGAGGAACTTCATTATCCTTGATAGGCTGTTTGCAGTCCAATGTCACAGAATTCAGTGGGTGAGACATGTCTTGTATTATGCCATATCTATTAGATTATTTCATGATTCAATGAGTCACAGAATCAGGGACTGTTTTAGTTGGCTGGGGACAGTGGTGGGGGATAGGATGCACAGGTCAAGCAGTGTATGGGACTCAGCCTGGAGTTTTTTTCAAAAGCCATTAGGACAAACCCCCTCTTTCTGACCACCCCTGATCTCCCCTGAGTCATGGCAGGGAAGAATCCCCCAGAGATGGGAATGTATATTTAGAAAAACTTCTTAGAGGATTCTGATAGGATCCTCTGCCTGAGAACCAAAATTTCATATTCACGTTGGAAAAAAAAATGAGAAAAGAAAAGAAAGAAATTGCAGAGAGGTAAAGTGACACCCATCTGCAATACCATCAAGGCTGGTATTTAATTCACAGGCCATTTCTCTTTAAAATCTATTGAGGATATTAGTCACAGTAATCCCCCCTTATCCATGGGGGATACGATCCAAGACCCCCATCAGATGCCTGCACCCACAGAGAGTGAGATATTAACAAGAATAATAATAACATCGAACAATTATAACAATATACTACAAGTTATGTAATGTGGTCTCTCTCAAAATATTTTACTATACGGTACTCACCCTTCTTCTTGGAAGGAAGCCAGATGATAAAATGCCTACGTGCTGAACAGGCGTTTAAGGTGAATGACACAGGCGCTGTGACGTCGCGTTAGTCTATTGTTGACCTTCTGATGATTCGTCCGGAAGATCGTCGCCCGGAGGGTGGGGTGGTGCACGCGGTTAACGAAACTGCGAGAGTGAAACTCCAGATGAGCGGGGCTGCCCTGTCTGAATATATATTGGTTTAGCAGCCTCGGGAATTCCTCAGGCGAAATTTGAACCTGGCCCCTGTACGGAGAGGGCAAGGAGAGACTGGAGAAAGGCATGGTAGGCGGCAGGTTTAACAAGCAAGGGAACTGATGATGGAGGCTTGTCTTGAGTGCCGTCAAGACAGAGAACTCCACCCCTGCCTGCCAGAATCTTAGGAATTTTCGGAGAGGCCTTAAGAGGTCCCGTTGTATGCCGTCCAAATGGTCGCAGCGACCTACGGCCCTCTCAGAGCTGCGTCAGTGTGGCGGCTCCGAGTGTGGGGACAGACTATACCTTCCAAGGCTGAGGGAGGTGAGGAGCCTCTGAATGCCTGGGTCCAGCACGCCAGTCAACCAGTGGCCACGTTCTCTCGATGGTCTCTTCTCACAGTGCATCTTCCAAGTGCTCTCTTTCATGTATTCTTCTTCAGAATCGGTAGATAGAATCCAAGTGTTGATGTAATGACGTTGGTTCTTTCCTGATTTGTGAAGGTTTTAGGACAAGCTGTAGCACATCCAGATGGAAATAGGCCGCAAGCTGAATTCTTTAGCAGGGACCGTTCATTTGGTTTTTTCTTGTTAGGGCACCAGCATCTGATCTCGACAGCTAGAGTCCACTCAGTCCCTGTTATCTTTCTGTAAATGTCCCTGGATGGGTTATTTAACGTAGATTTTTGTGAATATGATAAAAAATTAAGTTGCAATTTCTAGAACTCAAGTACTGATTGAGACTTCTTTCTCTTTACTTTTTACCTTATACGTAATAAATGCATAAAATATGCACCGACTATGAATAGTTTAGAGTGAACTTTAATATTAGCTTCCAATTCTTTTTTACTAAGTCAGTGCTTGTGATACTTAGTGTGCCTAACAGAAAGAATAACTGGTCTGGCCAGTCTTTTTCTTTTTGGCTCAGTAGATGCTTTCTGCAGATTCATCACTATCTATGCGGGACTCGCTGCTTCAGCACTCATAAAAGTTGATCTTTACTCATGCACTTGTTCAAGGTATGATATTTACGTATTAAATCTACTTCGAGTACATTGATTTCTTTATGAAATGCTTTGTAAAGCCTGGTTGCATGCTTTACTGTAAAGTACTGGGAATATGCTGTTTGACTACTTTAATCCAAATACTCAATATCTACGTTCTTTGTCATCTGCAACTTCTCTGCCAAATTTATTGCATTTAATGTCAGCAGATGAGTCTGATCTTTTTGGGTGGGAAGAACTTTCTGCTTAAGGTCTTAAATGGAAAATGAATGTCTTGTCTTAAAAGAAAAAATACACTTCCGATATAACATCTGTAAATATACCAAAGAATGGAGGTGTTCCTGTTTAGACATTTTGCATCCAGTAAGTATCGGCTACATAGCAGCATTCTCTCTGATCTGTACCCTCCAGTATGAAAGCACATTCACTGCTGCCATTATCCCAGACTAGTACTGACCCGTAGAAATAAATGTAGGCCATATATGTTATTTCAGATTTTCTGGTAACCATATTAAAAAAAGAAACAAGTAAAATTCATTTTAATAATATATTTTATTTAATCCAGTATAGCCAAAATATTATAATTTCAACATGTAATCCATATGAAAAGTATTAATAATAAAATATTTTACATTCTGTTTTTCTTACCAAGTCTTTGACATCTGATACGTATTTTACATTTAGAGCACATCTCAATTTGGATGTTAACTACAGACTTTTCATTGGGAATACTTGATCTGCATTCAGATTTGATAAAATTTATAGTTGAAAAGTAGATTCATATATCCAAGCTTTTCCAAAATACTTAAAAGTTTTTCAATAAATAAATTAAACTGGAAAAGTAATTGTTCTCTTATATTCCCATCCATATTGACAAAATGGGTTCATCTTTTTCAAAAGCATTGATTTGACTTTGAAGCCAAATATGAGTTTTGAAATTACATCTGTCCAACTTAAATAAATTCACTAACTCTTGTGTCAATTCAGTATTGTTAACATTGAATTCAAAGGGGTATGGCATAAACTGAAAAGCAATTCTAAATTTATCAGTATCAGCAAAGTGTTCTTCACATATTTCTTGTAGTTCTCACAGCCAATCTCATAACACTATTAATTATAATTAACATGTTCTACACATTGATTCTTGTTAGAAAAATATGTGAAATTATTACTTCTATGTATTATGAAAAATTTTAATTTTAATATAAATTTTTATACTTGTCTAGGTAAGTCACAAATAATCTTTCTCTTTCCTTGGTGCTTCAAATTTAGCTCATTCCTATGCAGTGTGATATCTATAAAAAATCACAAATCACATTGCCCCTTTCTGTCTTTGTTTATTAAATACTTGGCAAATACTCCCTTTGTTTCAAGAAAATCTTGAATAGGAGCTCACAGTACAATAAATTTTTGTAAAATTCTTCCACGACTTGAACAAACAGCCTTGGCCAAGAACACATGATTTTTTTAATCTATTGTCTACTATTTATTTTAAAAATTCTGTTAACTGACAATGATTAATCAGCTGCACCTATTTACTGGACGATTTTAACAATTGTATCTGTGACACTTTTTATGAAGTCCACTTCAGAAAACTGAGCGTACATACTTTCAACATGTATTATATAATGGAACAAAGCAGTAAGAAGGGAAATGTCAATCTCTTGTTTTAAAACTTTAATAAATATAGGTTTTTGACCTAACCTAGATGGAGTACCATCTATCATAATAGATGGAGTACCATCTATCATAATAGAAATAATTTTTTCCTATCCAGCGGAGATCCTTCTTTGACAGATGTAAAAGATGAAAAAAAAAAAAAATCTATTCTATGGGTTTGGATTTTAGGCTGCAAATTGGCAATGTTTTTTTTCATAAATTTGGAAGTCCTTCAAGACAAAAGTACTCTTGGGGAACTCATAAAGAAATATGGCTTGAAATATCATCCATATGCTGATGACTTCCAACAAACATATTATGTTTAGCCCTAACCTCTTTACTGAATTCTAGACTTGAATATCCAGTGTCTACTCAACATTTCCAAATTATTGATTCTCCCGCCAAACTGCTTATTCCCTAGTCTTCAATAAATGATAACTCTAGGCCAAAAAAATAGGGAGTTATTTTTAACTCCTTTCTTTCCATCATATCTTATGTTCAATCTATCAGCAAATTCTGTTTGACTTTGTAATGTATCCTAAATATGACAATTTCTTAAGAACTCATTGTTACCATACTAATTCCCCGTGATCTCTTGCATAATCTCCTAGGTAGTCTCCTTGTTCCCATTTTGTAACTTTTATAGTCTATTTTCAATACAGCAGTACTTCAGGTTATTCCATGTTTCTCTTCAACATCTCTCCAATGGATTCTCATATCATCAACATAAGGGCCAAAAGTCCTTGACCTACATAACCTTACCCCCACCTTCCTTTCTGTCCTTACCTCCTACCATATTCTGCTCTTGCTCATTTGCTCCTTCCCCACTGGTTTCCTTGCTGTTCTTCAAACAGTCCTAGCACACCCACACCTTTGCAAACCTATTATTTCCTCTGTCTAGAACACTGTTTTCCCGATAACCAATAATTTGTTCCTTCACTTTATTCATGAGGCTGTTCAAAAGTCACTTTATCAGGGAATACTGAATATTCCCTGAATACTCACCTAACATATGTTACTCTCTGTGCCCCTTTACCTTGCTCTATTTTCTTATAGTACCTATTACATAATATATTTGTTTGGTTTTTGGAGGGTTATGCCTGCCTCTTCCTCTAAAGTGTAAACATCAGGAGAGCAGAGTATTAGTTCATTTGTGACTGCTCTGTCCCCAATGCCTAGATCAGCACTGAGTGCATAAGACACTCAATAAAGTTATTGAATCTATAAATGATTTACTCTTCTGATTGAAACTCAATCGATTTATTGAAATCTTGGAAAATCTGTTTTCTGTAACTCGTTTGTTTGTGATATGCTAAAATGCATAGGAAAGAAACTCTGCTGTGAAAATCATCAGCTGTTCCTTAGATTTTATGCTGCAGACATTTTGTAGTAAGTTCACAACCATGCAATGAGCATAGGCCAATGTCTCCTACAGTTTTGGGGGATGATTGAATTCCGAGTTCCTGGAGAATTTTTTCCATTGGTTATTGTTCATTCTCTTTAGTTCAGTCTTATTTTTTCCACAGCAGGCTCCATCTCCATCTGTAGGAAAATCTCAGGCTTCTAGACAGTCCAGGGACTTTCCTATCCTAGGACCGGTACATATTTTATAGTCACCAACTTGAGTGTGCAAAAATATAACTTTATTATCTATCAAATTTTATTTGGGGACCCTGAACTCCCAATCTGAGCATAGCATAAAATTCAATCTAATAACCTGCTGGGAACTTCTGTCATATTCAGTGATTTTCAGTCACCTCAGACTTAGTCCAGTCAGTTAGGACATTTTAGGTTTTATTCATCTTTCCCAATGGACTCGAGGCTACACTCTATAGTGGGAATACAAAGCACAGTGGTGGAGGGAGAAGGGTTGCCTCTTCTCTGTGCTGACTCTGTCCTTTGTCCTGTTCCTCTGGGTATTCAGCACGGGCAGTGTGGGGTGTTTCCTTGAATGCATACTGAGATGAGACAGATCCTGGCTGGGCTCTCCTCAGTTCCCTTCAACCAGGAGTCTTCTGGCATGAACTTGTGCTAGCTGGTCCTCAGTAGGACTATCCTTGCTCCATCCTTCTGCAGGAGCCTCCTCTTGTTTTAGCTTCAGTCTAGCCCTTCTGGCTCAATCTCTCTCATTATAAACTAGATCCCACTTAGGTTTCGAACTCGTAGGTCTTATAAAATTCAAAGCATTGTCTCTAACTTCCCATGCTTAGATAAGCCCTCTGCTATTCTACTCTTCACTATATAGGTGGGGAACTTCTCTGTGGCTTGCTATTTTCCTGAAGGACACCTGAGAACCATCACTCAGGTTCTCTCTGCTTTTGAATCCTTTTATTTAAAAGAGGTTCCTCTGTCGTTCCCCCCACCCCCCACCGTAGCCCTGGCACTTCACTCAAAAGAGCAGAGGTTCAGAATATTTCTGGCTTTCTCTAAAAACTCTACTTCTACCCAGTTCAGAGGGTCTTTTCCATTGTACAGGATGGGTACAGAAGATGTGGGGGGAAATATTGGTTCTGGCTTGTCGGGAAACATTGTCTAAGGTGTGAAAGTGGGCAAAGGGGACCAGTAGATGTCCTCTCTGTGGTGCATGGGACATTGTCTAGAGGAGAGGTTCTCATTTGGCAATGTCTAGAGACATTTCCCCCCCAGTGTTATTGAGATATAGTTGACATCAGCACTGTATAAGTTTAAGGTGTACAACATAATGACTTGACTTTCATATATTGTGAAATGATGACCACAATTAGTTTAGATCATCTCACATACATACAGAAAAAAGAAAAAGAAAAAAAATTCTTCCCTTGTGATTAGAACTCTTAGGATCTACCTGGAGATATTTTTGATTGTCAGAAATGAGGCATATGGTACTGGCACCTAGTGGGTAGAGGCTCAAGATCCTGTTAAACATTCTACACTGCACAGAACAGGGTCTCACAACAACTAATTATCTAGCCCCAGCTATCAATGGTGCCAAGCTTGAGAAATGATGGTCTCGTGGGTCCCAGGAGGATTATATGATTTATAGGTGTGTGCCTCTTGGATTGCCTTTCTATTGACTAGACTATTTTACGTCACGGTAGGGGAAGAAGTTAACTTGTTAAAACACCATTAGTAATGCAAATAATCTTGTCCATAGCAATGCAAATGAATTTTGATGACTAGAATCACTGTTAGTTTTCACTTATAAAAAGCGTGACCCCAGATATTATATCTTATTGTCCCGTAAGATAATAAGCAGTTTTGCATCTATTAGCAGATTTACTTCAGCATTCCTGATTGCCTATAAATATAAACATATATATATACACACACAGACACATCTGTTCTTCAATTCAAGAAACACTAGTTTCTTCATTAATAAATGAGTTGAGTACAATTTTTGACACATGCTAACTTTATATTGGCTTGAAAGTCATGTTCTTTATATTTTGAAAATTATCCTTTGAAACAAGTGTTGGCAAGGATGTGGAGAAAAAGGAATATTCTTGCACTGTTGAGTGGAATGCAAATTGGTGCAGCCTTAATGGAAAACAATATGGAGATTCATCAAAAAATTAAAAATAGAACTATAATCCAGGAATTGCACTACTGGGTATTTACCAAAAGAATACAAGAACATGAATTCAAAAGGATACATGCACCCCTACATTTAACATTATTTACAATAGCCAAACTATGGAAGCAGTTCAAGTATCCATTGATAAATGAATGGGTGTGTGTGTGTGTGTGTGTGTGTTTGTGTGTGTGTATGTGTGTATGTATATATATATATATATAAGAATATTATTCTGCCATAAAGAAGAATGATATCTTGCCATTTGCAACAACATGGATGGAGCTAGAGCATATAATGCTCAGTGAAATAAGTCAGTCAGAGAAAGACAAATAATACCATGTGATCTCATTCACATGTGGATTTTAAGAAACACAACAAAGGAGCAAAGGAGAGAAAAGAGAGAGACAAACCAAGAAATAGACTCTTAACTATAGAGAACAAACTGATGGTTACCAGAGGGGAGATGGGTGGGGACGATGAAGGAAATTGTGGGTGGGGATTAAAGAGTACATTTATACAAAAATAAAAAAATAAAATAGGGGCACTTGGGTGGCTCAGTATCTGACTGGTTAAGTATCTGACTCTTGATTTCATCTCAGGTCATGATTTCAGGGTTGTGATACTGAGCCCCACATCAGGCCCCATGCTGGTCGTGGAACCTGCTTAGGATTCTCTCTCTCCCTCTCCCTCAGCCCCTCCACCCTGCTCTTGCATGTGCTCTGTCTCTTAAAAAAACAAAACAAAACAGAAAACCCAAAATATAATAAAATAAAATGATTTAAAAAAAGATAACTGTCCTTATACTGGTTGTCTTCTCTTATGAGTCTTCATTGTTCTGATAATTAAAGGTAGTTTTTTTAAAATCTAAGAACTAGTATTGAAAATGAGTTTAAGCACAAATTATTGGGATCAATAAATATGGCATAAATAATTCATTGCAAAAAAGAATTTCATCTTTTTAAACTAGTCTTTTTGCCGTATTCATAAATCATGATTTAAAGAATTCTCTAAGAGGATTGTGAAATAAAGATGTCTTTATTTAACGGACCCTATTATTAGGCTTCAAGTCCTGGGGCACAAATAAAGAGTCCCCAAAACAAAAACAAAAAAGAAAAAAAAAGAAAGAAAACTATTCTTTGGCTATCTATTTATAGTCCCTTTCAAATATTTGTCTTAAACTGAGATGGTGACATTTGTTTTCAGGGGCTAAGAACTTGTTGCTTTCTTCTTGGGTTCTACACTGATATCTCTAAATTGTGGGAGTCTCACTTTTGGGATTGGGGTGAGGTTAGGTGAGTCAGATGAGGCCCTGAGACATCTGTTTTTCAAACGTGACTGTAACACCAGTATTCACCCCTTAAAAATTAATAACAGTTGCTTAATATCAACAAATATGCAGTATCCACAGATTCCTGGTATTTCATATATTTTTAAACAGTTTGAGTTAGGATCCAAATAAGGCATATAAATGGCAATTGGTTGAGATGTCTTTCAAGTCTCTTTCAATCTAAAGCTCTTCCCCAACATCTCTTGATTTTCCTCATAATTTCATTGTTGACAAAATGTGATCATTCATTACTTAGAGTTTCCCGTAACCTGGATTTTGTTGGTTGCATCCTTGTGCTGTTGTTGCCCATGCTGCCTGTAAATAGGCGTTAGATCTAGAGGCTTGATCAGATGCAGGTTTGATTTTTTTTCTTTTTTCTTTTTTTGGCAAGAATACTTCATAAGTGGTGTTGTGTATTTCCATCAAGAGTCTTAAGTGTCTGGTTGTCTCTGTTTTTGTGATGTTAGCAGCCATACATTATCACTGTTTTAGGTTGATTTTTAGTTTTTTAAATAAAAGATAAGCCTTGCATTTTAAATAGATACCAGCCTCATTTTTTCCTAGACTTCCTCTTCACCTCTCCTTTGGTATGTTTCTTGGCTGTGGGTGGTGGAGTAGTAGAGCAGATTTCCTCCAGGAGGTTAACATCTCTTAAGGAGGAGGTGTAGGGAATTCCAAGCAGAGGGAATTCAGAAGGTGCCTAGACAAGAGGACATGAACAAGTAGGAGTCCATTAGGAAATTGTGAGGATGTCCATGTGCTTGGGGGAGTACAGTCTGAAAGAAAAGATGGGGAATAATCTTAGGGAGAATGTGGATTTTGGCCATACTAGAAAGGTCCTGTTATAAGACATTTCTGAAAGTTCCTAATCAGTGACTAGTTGAGGTTTAGTTAGAACACTCTGCTAGCGCCTGCACACAAGTCCCTGAAAGCGAAAGAACTCCACGGAGGGGAAAACAGACACACCACCAGGCCGTGCAACTGCTCCAAGCTGATGTCTCATAGTGTGCTCCTTCCCTTCCCCTCCCAGGGAATGAAACAATGAGCTTCAGGTCATCAAAGGAAACATCCAAGTAGAAATCAAATCCAACTTTGCTGTTTTCAAAGTCTTTGCTACTTCTGGTGAGAGAATTATCAAGAGCCTTAAGACCCTTCACCCTTACTGTGGGATGGGGGAAGGAGAAATCAGGCATGCATCCATTATATTATTTTTCTTGTCATTTTAAATTATGGGGTGGCAATTTTGAAATACTGTACGTGGCTGAATCTGGCTTGAAATAAATACTATGTCTGACGCTGGCAGACAATAGATTTCCACGAGCCTAAAGTACACAATTTTTAAACTCTCTTTTTCTCCTCATCTTTCTTGAGGTGGAGGGCCTTTTTTCACCTAAAAAATAATAAGCTTTAAGAATACAAGCATATAAAAATCCCATCTACATGTAGTGTTTTTGTTTTAGTCATTTCTTTTTTTTCTCTTTGACATTTCAATCACTATCTTAGCTTTTTCTACACCCTACTGATTACTATTTTTGTCTCCTTTGATGGTTCTATTCCCCCATTTGTCTTCTTTAAAATATAACTCGTGTTTGAAAAGTGATACTCCATTCTCCATCATTTCTATTTCTGGATATCAGAACCCCTAATTCCCTCTTCTATGCGTGTATTTGGAATGAGACAATGTGCTAAGACCAAAGATTCAATTTTGATTTATCTGCAGTCTTTTTCATAGATTCAGTACTAATCCTGGACACAGAAGTCTCATGTTTTTTCTTACATATTTTACAAATATTTCTTATTGGAGTCCTTTTTACTTATTCAATCACATTAATTGAGAACTTACCATGTGTCAAGTTTTGGGAATTCATAGTAGGACATCTTCCTAAATTCAGTTGGTAAACAATTCTGCTCAATCCAGCCAACAATTTCTATTAATTTTCACTTCTCTTTTCCATTCTTACCACAACCCCCATGGTCTGGATCTGTACACCTTTATCTCAACTCTTGCCAAAACCTCTTTATTGATCTCTCTTTCCCTTCTCTTCTCCAATACATTCTGAACTTCAGCTTGATCGTCCAACTGTACTGGTTTCGTTGTGTCAGTTTCCTTTTCCAAACATCTTCAGGTGCTAACACCTAACTTATAGCAACATTTCCCAAAGCATGTTCTTATAGAATGTGGTAATTGCCTTTAGCCAAAACAAAGGTGTCGTAGATTTGAAAGCACTGGGGTAAGTAAAGTAAATTAGCTGTGGGGGTGGTAGTTTTCACTGTGGAACTTCTGTGAGCCTTTAATATACTTGAAGAGATGTCCGTTATGGGGTTCCCGTTTCCTATACTTATCTGGCCATAAAACACTCCTCTTGCCGCCCCCACAGTGGGTCTCCTGGGATTAATTTTGGGGGGTATCAGTTTGCAAACTGCTGATCTGTGATGCATATTCTAAATGCCTTGGATTGGCCTTTAAGTCTTTCAACGATCTGATCACCGTGTCCTTTTCCATCCTTTCCTTCTAATACTTCCTTGTATGAGTTTTCTTCGGTCTGCAGGACAACCACACACCTTCTTTCTTCATTTTTGTCTGTGCTGTTTCTTTTTCCTACAACATCTGCTCTGCTTCTACTTCTTGAGAGCTTACTCATCATTAAAGGGAACCATATAGACCCAAAGGGAACAAAAAACCAGAGTTGAACTTGTCTTTGGAATCCTGTGAGGAATGTGGCTGACAAAAAGGGAACGGGGAAGGCAGATTCTTGGAATGGGGAGAGGCTGGTATCACCAATACCTTGGAAGCGCCCATTGTGGTCAAGAATGAGGGAGAGGAGGAAGATAGTCTGCTGCTTAGCCTGGGAAAGTGAAAAAGAATAAAAAGCCCCATGCAGGCAACGCCCAGGTTTACACCCGAGACCCAGGCTGCTTGGCTTTCTGAGAGAGCCCTCTGCCAATGACCCAGGAGAAGGAAAGGACCTTAAAAGAACTCTGTGGGCCATGGGAGGGCGGTGGGACTGGCTATACACTGTAGGTGTCTTACGAGTCTTTCCTTGCCAAGATGGTGGAAGGAACAGTGCTGCAGAGGCTGGGCAAGGAGGATAAGGTGTTGGTAAATGAAAGGACAGCGGGGCCTGGGCAGCAACAGAAACTGTGATGGAGGAAGAGGTGCTCACAGCAGCCTGGACTGCTCTTGGAGCTTTTAGCAGCTGATGCATGCATCCCAGAAGTTTGTGTGCTCAGCTCAGTGGTTAGAGGAAAGTGTTGGTGTGAGGTGGTGAAGAGACAGTTGGTCCCCTTAGTTTTGGGGAGTGGACTGCAGCTGTTTTGTTACTGATTTACTCCCCAGTGCACCCACGGGCTGGTGTTGCCATGTAAAACATTTGAGTAGTATTTCACAGTTTGCAAAGTGCAATTTGTTTACATTATAGGTAACCCCTGCTTTTGAAAGTTTGCTTTATGCCATTTCCATTTTATGCAAGACCTACATTACAACCTGTCTTTTACTAACTAAAAGAAATCTGAAGAGGATTTTCATTTTTATGGAAAAAAGCAAAAAGCAAAAGTAGTATTCAACATCTATTCTGCAGGAGACCTTAGAGAGGCAGCACGCACCCTGATCGGCAAGAGTGGCCCCGCCAGGCTCCTTCCCTGGGAAACACACCCAGCATCTCAGCACCAAGCCGCCGGAGCTCCGAGTTGTGTCTGTGAGCAGCTGTGCTTTATCTCAATTTATGTGGTGCATCCGCTAGCAAGATGTGTCCTAAGGTCTTGGAAACGCCTAAGAGAGGTTAATTTTGGGGTCTGGGAATGCTCAAAAACTTTTTCATATAAATTAATGGTAATTCCTTCTTTGCTTCAAGCCTTTCCAGCTTATGGAAGGTTTCAGATCTTGGATAATGGGGGAAACCTGCATCTCCTTTCTTGCCAGATTCCTGGAGGTCAACTTTGTGATTTGAAGCAGTTAACTGGGGAGTAAAGGAAGGAAGCCTGAGCAGAGAGAGGAGCTCTGCAGCTGGGATGGTTCTGGAAGTTTGCAGGGATTGGGGCAGGGACTTGGACTTGACTGTAGTCTCTCCCTATTAGCTGCAAGTTGCTCCCTCCCCCTCTCCATCTAAGAGCTGTGTCTTTGGGCAAGGGCACCTCTCTTCAGCCTAGGACAATCTCTGGAGTGGAAACTGGGTGAGCTGTCAGTCCCCAATTCTCTCAGCAGCTGAGGGAACTAAGGAGTGCTTCCATCTTATGGGCAACGGGGGCAGATCAGGACAGCGTATCACAGCGTCTACCATATCCTGTTATCCTTGGATTAAACTTTATAGAGGATCCTCATTTCATAGAGGAGGAAATGGAGGCCCAGAACTATGGGGGAATTTTGTATTTTTATGTAGCCATTAAATACCCAATAAAGCCAGCAACTACTCAGAATTAGTATTCAGGGCTTCAGAATCCAAATGTAGTGGTCATTGTACCTGTGGTACATGGTTCATCTCACCTGTAACTACAAGGCTACCTTCTTCATCGTGGGCTTGGCTGCTGTGCATCGGAAGGGACCTTGCACTTTTGGAGCACTTTTATTTGGTACCATGAATTGGTAATTATATTCATACTTATGTTTTATCTGTTGGGAAGACTGAAAGAAAGGAAACATCTCTTGTAAATGGGGCACTATGATGGGCTTACCACTTAAAGAGGCCTTAACCCCTGGGAAAAAATTCTCTTTCTTTGTCTTTAAAAATTAGTCATTTGATGAGCCTCTTGTCATTTTGCATTAAGAAATGTCTTAATTCTCTGTGTTTATCTGTTAAACTGTGCCATTCAGAGATCGCCTGTACTCCTCGCTTTCTTAGAATATATGCCTTTACCTCTGTTACATGTAGGATAAAGATAGACATTCCTTACCCTAGCAGATGCATAGATGTTAGAGACTTGCAGATTTCCCTTCACAGGTTGATGTTTACCTGACTGAGTCTGTATTAAAGAGGCAGCCTATGTCATGTCTTTGGAGCCTCATGAGATGTTCAGTGTTTGGGGGGCATGCTAAGGGTCATGAGATTCCAAACACAGAGAAAAGGGAGTGAAGGACTGCAGAAGACAGTCATTTCTGAATTTTAGGTGTGTTTGAATCCTCCTGCTCTTTTGATAATAGCCTTTCTCCCCAACAATTACAGTGATGCAGAGGGTCCAAAAATTGGGAAAGGAGTGTAAAATATTGTCCTGGGGTTTAGGGTTTCTTGTGACCTAAGTAAGTTTTGGTCAATAATGTACCCTATGAGCTAGGCTGCCTTCTCTTGTGGAACATCTTGAGGATAATTAAACTGTCTAAACTCCCACCTTGATGTTTGCTTAAATTACCCCTGGTGACTCTAGAGGCCAAAACTAATGACAGGGCATCCCAGGACTGGGGACACATTATCCAATATTGTTTTATAACTTCTCTGAGGGCAGAGACTGTGTCTTTTGCATTTATCTTCTCTACACATAAATTGCTCTGCAATAGCAGTATGCATAAAAAAATTGCTAGATGATCTTTTGAAATGTAGATTCTGGTCTCTCCCTGTACCTCTTTTCTTTGGAATCTACATTTTTTTTTTTTTAAAGATTTTATTTATTTATTTGACAGAGAGAGACATAGCGAGAGCAGGAACACAAGCAGGGGGAGTGGGAGAGGGAGAAGCAGGCTTTCTGCGGAGCAGGGAGCCCGATGTGGGGCTCGATCCCAGGACCCTGGGATCATGACCTGAGCCGAAGACAGACGCTTAACAACTGAGCCACCCAGGCGCCCCTGGAATCTACATTTTACTAAACACCCAGGCTATTATGTCAAAGTCCCTTGTCACCTAATATGTGTTCCTTAATGTATATACGGTGAGTACAGTTCTTACTGCTTTCTTTGCCCTTATCTTTAAAAATAATGTTTTATTTTTTAAAATAAGTTTATTGAGATATAATTCACATACCATAAGTTCACCCTTTAAAAAGTATACTTTAGTGCTTTTTTAGATTACCAAAGTTGTGCAAACATTACCACTAATTCCAGAACTTTTTTTTTTAGATTTTATTTTTAAAGTAATCTCTATACCCAATGTGGAGCTCGAACTCACAACCCTGAGATCAAGAATCATGTGCTCTACTGACTGAGCCAGCCACGTGCCCCCCAGTACATTTTCATAAACCCAAAAAGAAAGTCCTTATCCATTAGCACTTATTTCCCTTTTCCCCGTTTTTGTTTTCAGTGTATGAATTTTGTACTTCTTTTGTTGAGTTTATTCCTAAGCATTTTATTCTTTGGGATGCTACTGTGAGTGCAATACTTAATTATATTTTTGGTTTATTCATGGTTAATGTTTAAAAGGTCATTGATTTTTGTGTATTGATCTTATATCCTACAACTTCGCTGGAATTGTTGACTAGCTGTATTAGTATTTTGTGGACTCCTTAGGATTTTCTATCTTTAAGGTCATTTCATTTGTGAATAGAGATAGATTTACTTCTTCCTTTACAATCTGGAAGCCTCTCCCTCCCTTGCCTCGTTGCCTTGACCAGAACCTTCTGTAAAAATGTTGAATGAAAGTATTCAATGAGAGTGAGAGTGGGCATTCTTGTCTTTTCCAGATCTTAGGGGGAAAGTATTCAGGTTCTCAGCATCAAATACTACCTTAGCTATGGCTTTTGTTTTTCAAATAGAATCTTTTATCCAGTTAAAGAAATTCTCTTCTATTTTTAGTTCATAGAATGTTTTTATCATAAACAGGTGTTGGATTTTCTCGAATATTTTTTTGCATTTATTGAGATAATCTTGTGATTTTTGTCCTTTATTTTATTTATGTAGTATATTTCTATTGATTGATTTTCACATGTCAAACCAATCTTGCATTCTTGGAATGAATCCCTGGTCATGGTTGTAGTGTATAATGCTTTTTATATGTTTCTGGATTTGGTTTACAAATATTTAGTTGAAGATTTTGCATCTGTATTTATAAGGAATATTGGTCTGTAGTTTTCTTGTGATATCTTTGTCTGGTTTTAGTATTAGTGTAATAGAGTAAGTTGGGTAAATTTCCCTTCTTTTCTATTTTTTTTCTTTTTCTGGGGAAGGATTTGTGAAGGCTTGACTTTCTTCTTTAAATGTTTGGTAGAATTCACCAGTGAAGCAATCTGGTCCTGGGATTTATTCTTTGTGTAAAGTTTTAAATTATTAACTCAAACTCTTTAACTTGTTATAGCTTTATTCATATTGTTAATTTCTTCCTAAGTCAGTTTTGGTATTTTATGTTTTTCTAAGAATATATTCATTTCATCGAGGTTATCTAATTTGTTGGTATGCATCTTTTCATAGAGTTACCTCATATGGTTCTCAAAGTGGGAAAAAAGGCAGGAGAATCAGAAGATGTGACCACAGAAGCAGAAGTCAAGTGATGGGGGGGTCATGAGCCAAGGAATACGGGTAGCCCCTAGAAGATAGAAAGGGAAAGGAAATGGATTCTCCCCTAGAACTTCCAGAAAGAACAAAGGCATGCCAACATGTCATTTAAGCCCAGTGACACCCATGTGAAACTCCTAACCTCCAGAGATACTAAATAATGAATTTGTCTTGTTTTAAGCTAGGAAGTTTGTGGTGATTTGTTACAGCAGCAATAGGAAACTAATTACAGGATGCCTTCAATGCCTAGCAGTTTCCAGCTCTCCCTTAGTCTTCACTTCCTGCTTGTGCAGAACATAAGGCAGCCAGAACAGGAGATTAGAATCTTTTCAGGTCTTTCTGGTGGGCACACAGACCTACCTGTGTAGATGGCTTTCTTGGTTTCCAGGAATATATTTGAATGTTGTAAAGCCCTCTATGGATGTCTTATTCCCTAGATTTTCCTTTTAAATTGTTTAGCCAGTCTCTTGTTTATGTCAACTGGTTTCACTGCCTTAGACAGCTGCAATTTTAAATAATTGCCTATTTTATCTTTAACACCTTAGGGATAGGACTTCTGCTGAGTGAGCCCTGAGTCAGGTCAAGTAAAGACAAATTCTATTTACCGTACTTTTCCAGGGAACTTCCAGACAGGTCAAATAGTGACAGTTCTTTGGGGATGGAACTTTTGGGAAGCTCTAAATTCATTTTTCCACTAGCAGCTGCTAGTCTTGCTGTTCATAATGAGAGTCAGTCAGGGGTGTGTGTGTGTGTGTGTGTGTGTGTGTGTGTGTGTATGTGTGTATGTATTAAATAAATGCTCCTTGGATTGTTGGAGGTCTTTGGTTAATTTCCAGAGTCCTGAAAAAGTTGATTTTGACCAATTTTGCTAGTGTTCTTGTTGCTTTTATGAAGGGGTGAATTTTTGGAGTCCCCTACTTTGACATTTTGGGAGTGCTCTCTTTGTCTTTACTTGTTTTCTAAAAAATTGTCTTCTGTCATTTAAGTTTAGATTCCCCAAGGCTTTCTTTCTGGATTCCCTTGGTAGAAAGGAAGTCAGCTTGACTCAGCTTGTGTTCACCTAACTTGAGTATATAGTTGGCCTTTCATGAAGAACCAAAGAGGTGATCCCTAGTTTACTGTGTGTTAGAAAGAACAAGGAGGCTTTGTGGAAAAAACTCATGCTTAGAGCAGCAAGAATCAAGACCCATCAGCTTGAGGCAGGTCAGTATTCACTGAGAAGCCATGTGGTTTAGTTCTGTAGCATAGAGACCCAAGTGGGGAATGTTTCTCTCCAGTTCTGAGAGCTACAGAATGGCAGCCCCAGCAAATGCCAGTGTTGGGCAGTTCAAAAGCAGCAAGGTGGGTGGCAAAGGCTCTGCAAGATACAGTTTGCAGTTGAGGTGCGCTGGCTTCTTTAGGGTCCGAGACCTCATTAGCAGTCCACCATAAGGAGTTCTACTGAAGGAAGAAGTCTGAGTTCAAGTTATCCACTAGAACACTTGAAAATAGTTCTGCAGGGGGCAGATAGGGACCTTTGGAGGAGGTTGAAATTCCTTTAATAGAGGATGGGGGCAGGATAAGAAAAATGCAGTTGTACTATTGTGATCATGTTGAATTCCCCTAGGCTGGGGTGATATGGAGAAGAATGGAGTACACCTAACTCTTCCATCGGTCTTTGTCACTAGTAGAGAAGGGGTGCTGGTGGCTTCCTTCCCCGGCCTTTTGCAGCCTGTCCCAGGGATATCCAATGCCCAGTGTGGGAAGTGCCCACTTCCTCCAAGTAGCCTAAAATTATTTTCTTCATATGTAACTCAAATTCTTTTGAACCTTAGCCTAATCTGTTTCTTAAATTTAGGAAGAAGATTTATACATATGACTCATTTAAAGTGTTATCAATGGAAAGAAGTTCTCAGTTTTCCTAGAATCTCAAGTGGGGTGGAATTTCTTGCTGACAGAGGCTTCTTTTAGCTAATGAGTTTTCTCTTGGGCCATGTGTGTTTTCATGCTTTATGTCTACTTCATCTATGCTTTTCAGAGCTCCTCATTCACTCTCAGGATTTAGACTTGAAACCTTTTTCCTTCCCCCGCCCCAACTATGGAGTTGGAGTATTTACACCAAGGAAACTGGCAAATGCTGCACAAAGAGTGTGTGCTATAGATTGAATTGTGTTCCCCCATCCCCAAATTCATATGTTGAAGCCCTAACCCCCAATGTGGCTGTATTTGGAGATGGAGCCTCTAGGGAAGTAATCAAGGATAAATGAGGTCAGAAAGGTGGGCCTTGATCCAATAGAATTGGTGTCCTCATAAGAAGAGACAAAGAGAACTCTCTCTCTACAAGCATACAGAGGGGAAAGGCCATGAGACCACACAGCAAGAAGGTAGCCATTTGCAACCCAAGGGGAGAGGTCTCATCAGATGTCGCCCACTGTCACCTTGACCTTAGACTTCCCAGTCTTTAGAACTGTTAGAAAATAAATTTCTGTTGTTTTAAGCCCCCCAGTTTATGGTATTTTCTTATGGCAGCCCTGGCAGACTAATACTGTCTGTTGGAACATAAAATTTGGGGCTCACTCATGAACATAGGAAGGAAAAAGTTAAACAATAAAAGGAAAGAAACCCACTCAAAAAAGGAAGTCAAAACCCTGGGAGAACCACACCCAGAAGGTCAAATGATTTTCTTTTGCTGCTGGCTAATTTCTTATGGATTAAGTGCTAAGAAACATGGGGACTAAGAGCCCTCTGCCAGGCTCTGGGTATTTCTTGCCTCTTAACATCTGTCCTACTTAGGTCTTGCTATCAATTTGGTAGGATTTCTTCCTGAACTAATCACAGAGCCTCCCAGGGCAGCAGTTAGGATTGCTTGACTCTGTGGCTTCGTAGAGGAATCTGACTTTAGGATGTTCTCACCTGTTCATCTCCAGTGCATTTTCACAGCTTCCTGGCCCTCTCGCGGTCTGAACGCTGGATCTGTGGTGCTGCAGGGCAGAGTGGCTTCCCCTTATTTTTTCCCACAAGTATAACTGTTAAGCATTACTGTTTGCCCAGCAAGGGGAGATGCAGAGAAAAAGCTGTGAGCAAAATTGACAAAAATCCCTGCCCTCATGCGACTCATATTCTTGTGCTTTTTCTTTACATTATGGCTGTACTTTTACATTGAATACTTCTTTTTTTTTTCAAGTGGGGTGTCAGCTCTGTCTACTTCTAGATGGTAAGCACTTTAAAGAAAGAGACTTCAGCTCTCTTGTTCACTGTAGCCTTGTACCTGGTACATAGTAGGTATTCAATATACATTTGTACAGTGGATTAATTTATGGACCATATTTATCTTCCACCAGGTTTTTGTGCCTCACCTCTTCATAAAGTAACTCAGAATTTCTAAACGAGGGATAGTCCTCATCTGCCTAGGATGATTTAAACCAGTAGTAAGATGTGCCCTTCATCCAGAGGCCTTTGATAAAACACTGCTGACTTGCCATGGATCTACAAAGCTGAGGACTCCCATGCTCAGAGCACTGTCATCCTTGCCAGTGGTATTTTCCCTTTACCATGGGATCACAGGTCTATATCCAGTGGCGTACTGGAGTCAGCTCGTACTGGCTTATGAGATCTGAGTGTTAAATTTTCAAGAATTTTGCAAACTGATTAGCATCACATTGGTAGATTAAAATTAACTATTATGGGAGCATTTACACCATGGAAACTGGCAAATGCTGCCAATCACAATGTTACAAATCAGCAGGTGCCTCGACCCTAGCCAGCTATTAAAGTTTATGAGCACACTACTTGAGTGGATAGAAAGTGTGGGATGATGTCACTCAGCCACTGAATCAGTCCTGAACTGCCTGCTTCCGGTCTTCCTGTTAAATAAATTACAAATATCTTTGTGGTTTAAGCCCAGGCTAGTTAAAAATGGGGTTGGCGAACCAGAGGCAGTGGCATCACCAGGGCCCGCCCCCAGACCCATGGAATCAGGATCTGCGTTTTAATAAGCTCTCCAGATAATGAATATAAACACTGACATTTGAAAGCATGGGTTTACATCAATAGCTCACAAATATTGGTGGGTATCAGAATCAGCTGAGTGCTTGTTTAAACACAGGCAGCCTGGCCTACTCCCTGTGCTTCAGATTCAAAACATCTTAGGTAAGCCCTGAGAATTTGTTATTTTTT
>NC_138371.1:146697148-146723974 GCF_054177405.1 Leptonychotes weddellii | reverse complement strand
TCTATCACTTGCCAGAAGCGGCTGATGGAGGCCCCTCCCCCGCTGTCTATCCTCCCGAATATCGCCTCTGATTCACTTCTCCGCACGTCCTACCTTCCAGAAAGTGGTCGCTTTTCTGTTCAGAGAGTTGTTGCTATTCTTTTCTTCGATCTCCTGTTGAGTTTGTAGGTGTTCAGAATGGTTTGATCCCTATCCAGCTGAATTCCTGAGAGGAGACGAAATCCAGGTCTCCTACTCCTCCACCATCTTGCTCTGCCCCAAGAATTTGTATTTTTAACAAGTTCCCAGATGCTGCTGCTGCTGGTCGTCTGGGACCACATTTTAAGCAGCACTTGTGGTTTATCTATTACTGGTTGCATTTTCTGTTTCTTATAGCCGAATGTATTGTAGAAGACCTAGGCGGTCCTGGGCTGGTAAATGTTTAACAATCAACTTTCCAATGAAAAAAAAAAAAGGCCTGGATTTATCGTGCTTGCTGATTTCTTATGGTGTAAATATTCCTACCTTGACCAGTTTCAAGTTACCAACATTGTCACCGAATGCTGTGCTGAGAAGAGGCACGCACAGGTGGCTCTCCTGAGCTGCCTTCTGCACGGTACCGAGGCACATCACAGCCAGCCTGCACATGGAGCGAGGAGTAGGTTGTTTAATTATCTGTAAGCGAAGTGACTCAATTAGATTTGGGTTTTAGATGGGTGTGCCTCTCCAGGCTCACTTTAATAGGGTCAGATGGAAGTGGAGATCCTCTCAGAAGACTATGGCGGTATTTGAGCTAAGAGGTTCAAGCAGTGCAGCCAAAGGAGAGGGGTGAATTTGAAAGCTAGTTTGGAGGTGGATTTGTGGCCCAGTGAAGGTGGGGCCTAAGGGCAAAAGCAGAGTCTAGGATAGTTTCCAGAATGTCAGATCGGATGATTTGGTAGTGCCATTCATTAAGATCAGGAAAACAGGAAGAGAAGATTCTGGCAGAGTTGAAATAGAGGTGATTTCCCAGTCCTTTATAAAATTATATTCAGCAGCAGTTTATATTTTTTGCATCTTCTGTGGGCTCTTGCACATTGTAGAGCTTTTTTTTTCCCCCAGCCCTAAAGCTGTCAAAATCCAAACAATTTGGAGACCTTCCAGGTTAAATATAGGATATATAGATAAAATATAGGATACCCACTTAAATTTGAATTTCAGATTAACAAACAATTTTTTGGTAAATATATATATATATGTGTATATATATATATACCAAATATATATATATATATATGTCCACATACTGTATGGGATGTCCTTTTTTTTTTTTTTAAAGATTTTATTTATTTGACACAGAGAGTGACAGCTAGAGAGGGAACACAAGCGGGGGGTGGGTGGGAGAGGGAGAAGCAGGCCCCCCGCTGAGCAGGGAGCCCAATGTGGGGCTCGATCCCAGGACCCCAGGATCATGACCTGAGCCGAAGGCAGATGCCCAACGACTGAGGCACCCAGGCGCCCCTGCATAGGATGTTCTTGTATGGAAAAAATAGGGTTTATTTGAAATTCAAATTTAATCCTAGCCTGCCAAATAATTAGGGAGTCACTTTTGGTCAGCTGTGCTGAAATGAGAGTACATGCAGTGTAGATCCTGCTGACAATATATTGTAGTGGCCACAGGTTGTTTGTAATAGGGATTCTAGGTGATCCCTACACATGAACTTCCCAGAAGGCTGGAGTAGGGAAGGCAAGAGAGGAAACGACTAAAGAATTGGGTGCTGGTCCGCAGACAACTGGCTGCATGTGAAGCATGATAGTAAACATGTAAGTGGCTCTGTAGCGTACTGCACTGGCCTGACATGTCTCCTCTAAGAAAGGGATTATCTGAATTACTCCTCCCTAGAATTTCTCTAATGTTTCTGTAACAATTTATCACTTCCCCTGACTGCCAACCGAAGTCTTAAGGGAGTATCCTATGCATTTAATATCAGACCCTGGGATTCCTTTACTCTAGATTCCTCAGTCCTGCCTTAAATCAATTTTTTGGTCTCAGTCCTGAGTCCTGCTGAGCAGGACCCAGCTGGCCCAAACCATCCTGGGTGAAGTACAGACCACATCTGAGCATGCTTCCCACACCTGGGGCCTGCCTGGCAGGCATTCCCTTGTCACAGCCTGGTCTCCTGGATCCTCTGGGGGAGATGAGCAGGAGCCTGGAGTGCAGATGGGCCTCTGCCTCCTGAACTACTCTGGCTAGAAGTATGGCCCCACACTGGAGGGATAATCATATCCAGGTGTGAGTTTAAAAATGTGAAATCAGGAAAGTTTGTGCAGTCCAGTGCATTCCATGATGTATTGGGGTGATACTGTGAGCAGAACAAAATCAAGGTTTAAGTAAATGAGATCTCTATGAATCTAAAATGCTTTCCAACTGTTTTGCAGTTTTGTAAAGGTGCTATCTTTACAGTGTTTGTACTTTTTAGGCAAATCATGTCTTAACATCTATGTGCTTTTTAGCCTGTGTAAAAGTAAGTCATCACCTCCACTCCTTTCCTGTCAAAATTCACTCTTATTCCTATATTCCTAACCTCTATTAAAGGTGCCATCCTCACCCAGTCAACAGCACTAAGAATATTGGAGCCATCCTAGGCCCTGCTTGCTTTCTTAACTCCTCCCCCGACCAAAACAGCACAACCTTTCCATTCTAGTTCTTAGAGCCAGTCTGCCTTTACTCTGGATCCCTACTGCCTTAATCTCACCTCTCAGCTGAAAGATTGCCATGGCCTAGTCCCATTTCTGAATTAAATAGTATTTCATTGGTGCAGGGAAGAGACAAAAAGACTAGTTTCATATTTGATGTAAATATGAGTTGTCTCATAATTTGGCTTGTGTCAAATTATCTTTGTCTTCTTTCTTGATAGGGTGACTATAATAGCCACTGGGTGGTCACAGAATGGAGAGTCAGTGTAGCATAGAGAATAAGAATGTGGACTCTGGAGTCAGCCTGCCCAGGCCTGCCACAGTGTGACCTTGGGCAGGTAACTTAACATTTAGGTGTTGCTTCATTAAGTGACTCTGCTAGAGATAGCTAAGATTTATTCCTAAAAAAAGAGGGTCTTGAATATTGTAGAGTTTTTGAAAGTAGGAAGGGACATGGCGTCATATAAAGAACAGGTGTTTCTCAGGTCACATGGGTGGCTCAGTTGGTTGAACATCCAGCTCATGGTTTCCACTCAGGTCATGAGCGGCTCTGGCATCTGACTCAGGCTCAGGTCCGGCTCTGTGCTCAGTGTGGAGTCTGTTTGAGATTCCTTCTCCCTCTCCCTCTGCGCCTCCTCCCTGTTCACACACATTCTCTCTAAACAAACAAACAAACAGACAAACAACAACCAAAAAAGAATAGGTGTTTTTCACTTTCTTAATGTCTTAAGTGTGCTAGAACTTTCTGTTGTAAAAATCATCCCTGCTTAATTCTTTCACATAGAGTTTGTTCCTGTGTGATGGGTAATTTAAAACCCAAACCCAAGCAGTTAGATTGTATGGCTCCCTCTCCTGTTTTGTAAGGTTGAAAAATACATCAGCAGTGTGCTTCTTTGCTTTATTTCTTGGGATTATTTTTATTTTAAGAATATTTGGCAAAATGAAGACAACCTAATGCAGAGTCTTCTGTCTCATTTTTAGAGAAACAATCATCACATCTTTCAAAAACCTGTGGTTTTGGTTTTCTTTGAAAGATTCTCATCTTTTTTAGGGACTATCCTGTCTGTGGAGTTAAAGAGGTGCCAGCCTCTGAGATTTACTCTCAGAAAAGCAGGGTGGGTGATGGGGGCTGGCTTTCGACTGCCAGGAGGCAGGACAGTTGGAGAAGAGCAGACTGAAGTCATAGTGTGAACTGTCTTGCTCATGTCATACTTGCTAACCTGATGCCACTGGGCTTTGTGTGTGTGAGCAAATGGCTCCTCATTTTGACAGTGCCACATCAGAAACCTCACAGAAGGGATCTGTTGTACTATTCATTTAATATGAGAGCTAAGAAACTCTTCCTAATTTGAGTCTTAGTGTGAAATTTGGCTTTGCTTATGCCAATCCTTTGAAATAGAGAGTTTGGTGCTCCTTTGGATTCGTTGGAAGTGGGAACTTAACAAGGGAGCTTCAGTAGGCAGTAGAAAAGGTGTTTTTGCCTGTGATGGAAAAATTTCCCTGGGTTGGAAATCCAGGCAGGTGGTGAAGATCAAACTCTTCTGGGGTTGGAGTACAGACCTCTCTATAGAGAGACATTCATGGGCTAGTTCTGGGAGACATTAGGGCTGTTCTTCAGCTGAAATCTGGGATACAGGGGAAGGTGGGGCTTTTGCTCCGCTTTGGAGTGAAAGCACCTCTAGTCCAGGGTTTGACAGGGCTCACAGTGCAGCCCCAGGCCGACCTGCCTGCAGCCCAGTTCTACTGTCCCTTTGTTCCATGTCACCCCTAATCCCCCAGTTAACCAGCATCCTCATTAGCTAGCTGAGCCCAACGGGTAGATGGGAGGTGGAAGCATAGGTTTAAGTCTACTTTAAAGCCTGGTTTGCAGAGTCAGAACAGCCCCATTTTCTCCCCTCTCCCAGGCAAACCAAATTCCACCACTCCTTGCTTTTCTAAGGTAATGTTTCTATTTCTTTTTCTTCCTCTGCGCTTACTGCCCAAGGATATTTGGGGAAGGAGAATTAGAGAGAGGATGGAAAGCTCATATACTTTGTCATTTGTTTTTGGATCCTAACTTTGGAGCAGCTGGATTCCAAAAGCCCTGTTAACAAAATGATGCATGTTTTGTTCCGAGGCTCCGCTCTGGAAGACGTGTGGGGCGCTCCTTGCACCTGTAGTCAGTAGATGGCGCTCCTTCCCCGCTCAGCCGCCCGGGGAGCCCAGGCAGCTAACTGGGCTGGGCTCTTCTTTTCAAACTGAAAACCAGTGTTAACCCGCGCACAGGCAAGAGGCAAATATTAAACCTAGCATTTTATGCATTTTGACAAAAAAAGCCTTTCTATTTAGGTTCACTCCAGATTCTCTGGAGATGTGTTTGGAAACCCCCTCTGCCACTGAACTCATCACTGTGGCCTTTTATTCACTTACAAAATGCTTCCCCAGAATCCCAGCTCAATTACCTTTTGTCTCCCCTTGGTCCTAATACTCTGGTTGAACGCATGAAAAACAAAGCAGCAAGGTCAGACATTCCCTTCTCTCCCACAAGGGTTTGTCTTTCTTGTTTTCCAGAACCAAATGGAATGAGTGGCTCTGCTGCCCAAATATATATGTGTGTTTGTGTGTGTGTGTGTGTGTATGTATGTGTACCACAGACATTTTACTTTTGTCCAAAGGAAAGAAATACATAAATACATATAAATAAATAATAATAAACATATATTTCTTTCCTTTCGGCAAAAGCAAACATTTATGGACAATGTTTTCACCAGTTTACTCAAAGCATATGTTTACATGTCATTTCAGAGGTCCAGTATCTGAAAACCTATCATGAATGTCTGATAATCAATTCAACAACTAGTTACTGACTGAGATGATGTACAAATTCCTACAGTCTGTGTTGTGGAGAAGGCCCAGGTAAGTAAGGTCTTACCCTCAAATGATTTATTACTTGGTTCTAGAAAAATAGCCTTTGGACACTTAGATCCAAAGCATTGTGTAGATGGGTTTGAATATATGCCTGTAGACTACATGTGCATGTTAGTGTTTGTGCTGTATCCAGTTCAGACTGAGATCTGGGGGCTGTTATCAATTTAGAGCAATATTTCTAGATAAGTGGGGTGATTTGGTTGTCTCAAATTGCCACTCCTGGGTTCAGTTGGTACTGTGTTCTATCGATGAAAATGTGAATTGGACTCCAGAAAGGACTAAATTTACCTTAGGTTGATTAGAATAATTTACCTTTTCTAAAGTACTTCCACATGTATTATCTCAGGAATAAGACTTTATAAATATTTTATGTTGTGACTTGCCTTCAACAATATGTCAGCATGAGATGAACAGACACAGATAATAAAGAATAATGCAGGATCAGAACTCAGAATGCCAACCATAACTTCATCTGTTTTGTTTCCTATTGCCTATATTCCGCCCCCCCCAAATATCAGGTTGATTTAGATGGAAAGGATAAGTTTCTCTGGTGGGAAAGCAAGTGGACGTGTGTGTGTGTGTGTGTGTGTGTGCGTGTGTAGGCACGCACTTGTGCTATTAAATGTCTTTTCAGAGGTCTTGGTCTATTGCAGTAGCCCTGCCAATCCTTCAATTACTGTTTTCTTTCATGAGAAATTGTTACTGGAATGCACTCACCCTTTTAGGGAGCTGTGAATGTGGTTATAATTGCTTGTTTCTAAGATAATTGGTCTGACTGCATAGCCCTGGAAAAGTTACTTGAACAAATGGAATGTAGAGGAGAGCATGAGCTGCATTCAGACTCAAATCCTGGCTGCAAGCCTTGCTGCCACCATGGACCATTGTCCTTGAGTAACCACAGTAGATTGTAAGAGATATGAAACTGGGAAGTTCTACAAACAAAGCCATCTCAAAGTGTAGTAATGACCCCTTGATTTTTGACATTTCCTTGTAGGAAGAATTTTCTTTTGCTGATTAAGTTTCCCATTCTTGCTTTCAATGGGTTCAAATCCAGTAGCTATAGAGTACTAGACTCTCCAGTGGAACCTACTCCCCTCTTTAGAGGAGGTTCTGATGATTCAGAATCTGAATGTTACCCAAGTCTGCAAGAGCAATGGAAGGGAAATAGAATGGTGAAAGGCTGATTGATTTCAGGCACTAAATCAATGCAAAATTTTCTAACATCTATATTGTTGGTGCTATCAATAGCCTTTGATTCCATTGATCAAAGAGTTGTGCTAATTCATTACAAGCTGACATGAAATGATTACCTTCTTTTCTCCTGGGGAGAAGCTAAAATACACTTTGACTTAAAAGTGCAGGATCCTGAGGTGTTATAGAATGCAGTTATATAGAGTGCAGTTGGTTGTTTTTTCCTTAAACTTCAGTCTTGTTTTACTTTCTTAAAAAGAAAAGGAAACTAGTAGGGAACTCCTCATGACCCACATCTGCTGCAATGCCTGAAATTTAGTTACCAAAAAGGTTAAAGAATCTTTAACTTGCTTAGCGTAAGCCAAGTGATAATTCACAAGGGAAAATAGAGACCAATGTTGTAACAAGGTGAGTAACCCAATCAACCCAATATAATTTAAAGAAAGATTGCTTAACCATTCCAGAATTTATGGAAAGTAAGTTACCACTGTCAGGAAAATCAACCTAACAAATCAATGTTGCTCTTCTATTTCTTGTTTTCATTTTGTTCCCCCAACAACCTTCTCTTTCTATTAAGGAATCACAGGATCAAAGTTTAATACAGTTTATATGTAAAGGATTATCAGGATTGGAAATTATTTGCACTTGGTCAGTTTCAAGGAGTTATTGCCAAGGGTTGCTACCCAAAGAGCTCCCTCAAAGTCAGATTACAAGGCAGAGTCCATACCAGGCTGCCTCTGTGAGCATTGAGCTCTGTGGTTCATTTTGCTGAGCACTTTTTTCAGTGACTAGAGTTTAAATATTCCTCTGGAAGCTACCATTTAATTTTTCAAGATGTCACTGCAAAACCAGGCAAATCATATACTTCTTTTTCAAAGTTCTTTTTAGCCATGACGACACAATGATAATTTTCTACTGTATCAAACCACAACAACTATGTAGCCATTAAAGAGGATGAAGCAGACCTTTATATACTAACATGGAAGGACCTAAAAGATGTACTGTTAGTGAAAGAGGAACAGGCAGAAAAATATGTTGGGGCGCCTGGGTGGCTCAGATGGTTGAGTGTCTACCTTCGGCTCAGGTCATGATCCCAGGGTCCTGGGATCGAGCCCCGCATCGGGCTCCCTGCTCGGTGGGAAGCCTGCTTCTCCCTCTCCCTCTTCCTCTGCCATTCCCTCTACTTGTACTCTCTGGCTCTATTTCTCTGTAAAATAAATAAATAAATCTTAAAAAAAAAAAAAAAAAGAAAAATTTGTTATTTACTTCAATATATAGAAAACTGACTAAAGTCATTCAAACAAAACTGTAAATTTGGTTACCTTTGGGGAGAAAAATGGGAATGGGTGAGGGGTAAAAAAATGGACTTCTACATTTTACTCTGTATAATTATATACTGGCTCTTTTTTGCTGAAATACATTAATGAATTCTTTATGTAATGTAGTTTTCAAAGACTAATTAGAAATGTGATCACAGGGCTTCAAACACACTGAGCAAAACACCTATTTGATCTTTTGTTTTGTGTCAGAGTATACACACAATTGTTACTGTTCTATCATTTACTGTAACACAGATAAGAAGGGGTTAAGCCATCTAGGTCACTTTTAAACGCCTGCATTCTTGCAATCAAGGCAATCAAAATATGCTTCCACCTTAGCCCTCTGCCACCATTCATCAAATAGGTCTTGCTCTGCTGGGAAGACAATCTGGTTTCACAAGTAGGGAAATACCCAGCTGCAAATGGTTTGCACAGAAGAAAGCTACTAAGGATTCTGCCAGAATGAGGACAGCAGTATCTGGCTCCTACGTGGGTCACTGGGTGTGCTTTCTTTCCTTCAGTGAAGCCTTCCCTGAATAGCTGGACGTCCTGGAGATGAGTGAAAAATGTCCTGGTGCACAGAGAGGTCATTGGAAGCAAGTGTTAAACTAATTCGAACGTGAACAAAATAAGTATCCAGAATTCTCTGGAATTCCAAAGGACCCAGCCTGGGCTGACTGCCTTTCTCATTTCATTTGTGTTGTCAGAGCTCCACTGTTACACCTTGTGATGTCTCACTTTCTTTCCGTGTCTGTTACCAAATCGCATTTTTACAAAGTTGAAGGAATTCACTGCTGGCTCTGGTACATGGCATTCTTGGTCAGCACAGGAGATGTGTTTTTCCCTTCTTTCCTTTTAGCCCTTCGGATCTGTGACTTCCTTCAGCCCGAGCTTTCTGCACTACCTCAAGTAGGCCTGTTAGGGATATGTCATAAAACGGGGGCATGGAGCACCTCTGTCCCTGAATTTTCCTGGGAAAGAGTAAAGTTCATTCCTTTGTCAGTGTCTCACTAAATATTTTGTTTGCTTTTTTGATTTTTCCTCCCTGAATATTATTTTGGGAGTCACAGTTTTGACCAGATCATTCCCTGATGCAGGTGGGAATAAGAACTGATAGAGATATTTGGGAAGGGGTGAAGAGGGAATCACTCCTCCACAGAGCTAGCCTCCTTGTTGAAGGGTTTGCTTCTTTTTCCCTTTATGGACTCCTATTGGAGGGCCATGCAGGTATCCATATGAAAAAGTCTGAAAAAGTATGCTTGCTATTAGGAACTGGAAACAGGTGTAAACCATGCAAAATCACCACATTACTCTCCCACGTGTATCTTTATCAAAGTGTTTATAAAACTCTCAATTTTACACCTAAAATGAAACACTTAACTTGAAAAAGATGCACGTGAAGGTTATAGTTCAAGGAGTTGAGATGTAAAAATCCAATGTGGAAAGTTAAAGAAGCAAGGTTATTTAATTTATATAAAAATGTAGTAGCCTCGAGGCTAGAGAGATATAGTGGCACATTTCTTGTGGGGTACCTGGCCAGGCCATATTCACTTTCTTTTTTTTTTTTTTTTAAGATTTTATTTATTTATTCATGAGAGACAGAGAGAGAGAGAGAGAAGCAGGCTCCCAAGGAGCAGGGAGCCCGATGTGGGACTCGATCCCAGGACCCTGGGATCATGACCTGAGCCGAAGGCAGACGCTTAACCATCTGAGCCACCCAGGCGCCCCCCATATTCACTTTCTTTAAGAACAGATACCCCTCTACCCACCACCAATAGCCCAGCCCTGTTTGCATTACAGTACCTTACCCACTTCTCCCTGGCGATGCTGAGTGACCAAAAGAGTGAACACTTGGCTCAGGAATGTTCCATCCAGACACAGGGTTAGGCCAATAGGTTCTGTAACAGGGATTTTATATGTGAAATACGCCATCCTGTATTTCCACTTTCCAGTGGTTCTATTTCTTTTTCTCAAATCCTTCTGCTATTTTTGCGCAGGGAAGGGCAGGGAGAAGGGAAAAGCTTCTAGCTTTTCTGGGCTAATAGATTCAGGTTCAAGGGTATGTTTTCTGCCCTGCAGAGGAGCCCTTCATTCATGTCACCAGAGCCACAAGGCACTTCTTGGGCAGGAGGGTAGAAATACCTGATCAAGGGGGCAAGGCTGATGGTCGTGAGCAGGGTGCTATAAGCTGGAAGGGTGGCTTTATGAGAATTAGAAAAAGGCACCCCCTTTGCATAAAGGGAGAGTAGTAGGTACAAACCTGGCCAGTTAACCAGTGCCTTTTGCAAAAGTCAGAGACCCTTTTCCTCCAGACTGAGGCAGCACAATGCTAGGGCACGTGGCTTGGTGAATGTAACACAGTTTGGATTTGGGTCCCATTTGCTCTTCTGGCCAGAGGTCTTTGTGCAGTGCGCTTGTGACTCAATTGTAGACAGAAGCAACGTGCATGTGAATCACTTCCCACAGCCTCCATGTTCCAAGGTGGGGTTTTGAAAGTGACTGAGATTTCCTGGGCTGTTAAAGAGGGTGAGGAGTGCTAGAACCAGCCACTTGGCACAAGGCACCCAGAGACTAGGAAAGACAGATTTTATAGAGAAGTTACACATCTAGCCAGGGTTCCAAGATTACCAGTTTGAGAAACAATTACCTGGTTTCTTGGGTTCTCATTGTACCTTGGGTTTTGGAATTTGCTTTGGTGCTGTAAATTTTCACACAAGGGTTTCAGTAAATAGAAGTTATTTGGCCAACATGGTAGCAACTTTTATTCCCACATTTGGATGCAAGCTTCTCCCATATTTCTCTGTAAACAAACTTTCGGCAATGTTACTTTTATGCAGTGCTTTAGTAATCAGTAATCTCATGCACTCACACCAATGTAGTCAAAGTCATACTATGTTCTTGTGAAATTCATTTATTATAATAATCTTCATGAGGTTTCCTGAATTCCTAGATCATCTATACTAATTAACTCATAGTGTTTCTAGTTAAAGATTGACCATGTCAGACCTGTCACATGAAAAGAAAAGATGTGAACTAAAGGAAGCTTGAGTTTCCAGAAATCAAGTTTATTTGGGAATAGCAGAGAAATTGCAATCTAGGACCTATGAATTGCAGCAAGCTACAGGCTACTCCAACGGGATTTTGGGCAGGTTGCTTTTATGGGCAAAGAGTGCCAAAGGGGAGGGGAGTCCAGTCAGGGTCCATGCAGCTTGTTCGTTGGCTAGAAGATGGGGAGAGATTCTTGGCAGATGCTCATTGGTCTGAAGATAAGTTTCGATTTTCCGTAAATCAGGCATTTACAGGAAATCAGCCTCTCAGTCTTAGAAAAACAAAACTTAGAGGGCTCATGGGTAAGATTCTCCATTCTATATTCTTCGGTTCCACTTTGATTAAAATCCTTTCTCGGGGCGCCTGGGTGGCTCAGTCGTTAAGCATCTGCCTTCAGCTCAGGTCATGATCCCAGGGTTCTGGGATAGAGTCCCACATCGGGCTCCCTGCTCGGCAGGAAGCCTGCTTCTCCCTCTCCCGCTCCCCCTGCTTGTGTTCCTGCTCTTGCTATCTCTCTCTCTGTCAAATAAATAAATAAAATCTTTAAAAAAAAAAATAAATAAAAAATAAATAAAATCCTTTCTCACTCCCATGACAGTCTTGGAGAAAAAAATAGTTCTCTTGTCAAGTAAGTTTGGAAAAGACTGCATAATATACTTCTTTCTTCATATTATCTTCTCTTTCACATTATTATAATCATCTTAGGGTTTATGAAAATTACTCTAATAGCCCTTTAAACCCTGCTTAACTCAGAATGACCTAGACTTAATTGACTCTGAAACTCTTTGTTCCTGTGGAACTGTTCTAGGAAAATAATTTGGCAAATGTTGTTCTAGATTTTGGATTCTTGCACCGAAGATAATGAAGGAACATTTTTTTCTGGACTGTAAAAAAGTCATATACTTTCAGAATGGTTTATTTTCTTATTTGGGAAATCATTTCTTCCTCTTTTAAAACAATTGACTGTGGGCTTCCATTTTCTCAAGTGACCTATGCTTGTCTGGCTTTTTTTTTTTTTTCCCCTGACAGAATGGAAGAAGATATTTGCAAATGACATATCAGATAAAGGGCTAGTATCCAAAATCTATAAAGAATTTATCAAACTCAACACCCAAAGAACAAATAATCCAATCAAGAAATGGGCAGAAGACATGAACAGACATTTTTCCAGATAGCCAAATGGCCAACAGACACATGAAAAAGTGCTCAACATTGCTCGGCATCAGGGAAATCCAAATCAAAACCTCAATGAGATACCACCTCACACCAGTCAGAATGGCTAAAATTAACAAGTCAGGAAACGAGCGATGTTGGCGAGGATGTGGCTTTGTTTTTAATACTTGCTCTATTTGAATAAGTTATGATTGTTTACCATCCCTTCTGTTCTTTCCAATGAAAAATAGTTTGGGAGAATATTTTCATCTTTTCACTTATGCTTAGATAGCCCTTTGCCATGTACAGAGTATTTTCACATTTATTATCTTATTGATCATTACTATGACACAGTCATTTTAAACAACCTTGCAAATGGTATTTAAAAATCATTAGGGCCATTAATATTCTATTTAGTCTGCAAAAATTTGAAATGGCTGACTCCTTCATATCACAGAACTAAGAGAATATAAAATTTTGCCTGTAGCAAAAATGCTCAGAGCTTTTATTTAAACACAGATTATTAGACTCCAGTGAAAACTAACGAGAAAGGAAGTTAAAGAGTGGGAGACTTGTTTACTACAGTTAGTGTTAGAATAATGCCTTTTAAAAGTTGTGCTTCTCCTAATTTATTTTAATTTCTGGTCATACCATTTTCCAAGCCCATTATATATAATATATTCTTAAAGATTCTGGGATTCAAGTCATCATAGTCTCTAGTAACCTCCAGCAAATAAATATGTAAGTGAAAATAATTTTTTTGCTATCTTTAATTTACCCAAAAGCTTATGAGAGGGAATATTATATTTAGAATTGTCTTCTAACTATAAAGTCAAGGATTTCTTAGTTGTTTTATTTTCCTGGTTTCTGTTAGAAATAATATATATCTGTTGACTGACTCAATAACAAAGTGATAGTTAGCAAACTGCTGAAATTTATACCTTTTACACCTTTCCTCTGTTGTCTTTAGTACATAATATGTTTACGTTAAGTCTGAACCAGTTGCAGTTAGCTCTTTAAAGATTCCTATTGAATTTATACCATTTTCGCAACTTTATTAAGGTATGTATAATTGACAAACAATAAATTGTGTATGGTTAAAGGGTACAATTGATGGCTTTTGATATATGCATACATGTATGAATTGGTCACCATAATCAAGATAACAGACATTTCCTTTAACCGCCCCCCCCAAAAGTTTTCTTGTATCCCTTTGCAATATCTCTCTCTCCCCTGTCCCCAGGCAACCACTGACCTATTTTCTGTCCTTATAGTTTGGTTTGCATTTCTAGAACTTTATAAAATGAAATCATGCAGCACATACTTTTTTGTGTCTAGCTTCTTCACTCAGCATAATGATTTTGAGATTCCTTATGTTGTTGGGTGTATCAGTAGTTCATTCCTTCTAAAAACATCTTTTGAACATAAAAGGTATTTTTGAGCATATATTGTTGCTGAGTAGTATTTTATTATATGGATAGTTTATCTCTTCACTGTTGCTATGCAATGGTTTTTTTCTAGTTTGTTTTTTGCTTTCATTTTTGGCTATTGTGAATGAAGATGCTATGGAAAATATACCTAGCAATAAGTAGAATGGTTGGATAGTCTGGTAGGTGTATAGTTACCATTTTTAAAAAGAATTTTTGCAATATCACTTGTGATAACATCTCAGTGGATTGTGATCAGAATATTGATCATAAATCCAAAAAATATCTTGAGCATATATTACATGCTGGGTACTACGCCAGGATACAACAGAAATAAAAATAGACATCTTGCCTATTTTCATGTGGCTTATAGTTACATGAAATAACTATAGTTAACTCAATAGCTATTCTAATAACTGTGTAATTGTACAATTACACACATGCTTTGAAGGAAAGAAAGTGATTCTGTGCATCACTATTATACAGTAAACTGAGTCCTATACCTGGAAGTGATAATTTCAGGTATCACATGACTCTAGGGGGAATTGATAATCAAAGATGAATGGGGATAAACTAGGCAATGAGCTGAAGGATATGGAAGGTGGAAGAACATTTCAGAAAGAGGGAGCATCAGGGGCTCCTGGGTGGCTCAGTCGGCTAAGCATCTGTCTTCTTCTCAGGTCATGGTCTCAGGGTCTTGGGATTGAGCCCCGCATTGGGCTCCCTGCTCAGCGGGGAATCTGCTTCTCCCTCTGCCTTCTGCCCCCTGCTTATGCTCTGTCTCTCTCAAATAAATAAGTAAAATCTTAAAAAAAAAAAAAAAAAGAAAGAAAGAAAGAGGGAGCATCACGTGCAAAGGTAAAGGAAAACAGGTACATCTGAGGATCTGAAAAAGTCCAAGTGGCTGGAATAGAAGGAGGTAGGAATCAGATAATGCAGGTCCAGGGAGGTCCTATTCATGATTGGACCTTTATTTCAAGAGAATGTGGAAGTGTTTAAAACAGGAAGATAATATGTTCTGATTTGGATTTTGAAAAGAATACTCTGGCTGCAGTATAAAGAACAGACGATAGGAGGGGTTAGAATGGATGTGGAAGATGAGATAGGATGTGGAAGACCAGTGCCAGCATGAACTGAGGTGCTATGCAAGGTAATAGCACCAAATAGGTGGATTTGAGTGCTGTTTGGGAGATAAAATCGACAGATATTGTAGATAGGTAAGGTAAGGGGTACAGTGTAAAAAGGGCTAAAGGTTTTCGGCTTGTACAACAGTGCCATTTGCTGACATAGAGACCTCTAGATAAGGGCCAAGTTTAGGGGGGAAAAGGCCAAACTTGGTTTTGAAAAACTGAGTTTGAGGTACATTGGAATGATCTTCCCATCCAAGTACTAACCAGGCCCAACCCTGCTTAGCTTCCGAGATCAGGCGAGATCGGGTGCGTTCAGGGTGGTGTGGCCGTAGGCCATTGGGGTGATTATCCTAATGCGCATGTCATACAAGATGAGGCATGAACTCAAAGGAGAGGTCTGAGTTAGGAAACGCATTTGTGAATAATCAGTATATAGAGAGAGATGGTACCTGAAGCTGTGGATCTGAATGAGACTGGGGTGGGGAGGTTGTCTAGAGAAGAGATGAGGACCTTGATAAACATTGAAGAACCTTTAGGAACCCCAGTATTTAATGGTCAAGTAGGAAAGAATGAACATGAAAAGAGAAGACATGGCCAGAGACAAAGGAGAAAAACTAAAAAGTGTAGTCATAGAAGTTCAAGATGTTACTTACATCAAGATTGAAGGCCAAACCAGAACAGACAATGAAGCTGTTAACAAAGCACTTCTGCAACTAGAATGTGTCATACAATTGAAGGAGCACTAGACTGAAGATCAGATGTCAGTAAGACACTTAACAGTCCTTCAATACGTATTCTGTGCCAAGTACTGAGGTTAACTCTTGTCTCTCTAATTATCCCTGCGAAGAACATTGTATTGTTCCTACACAGATATGAGAAGATAAGAATCAAAATGATAATATCAAATAAGGAGGACCTGGTGCCATACACCAGAGAGCTAAATGCAGAATGATTGCTTTTGCGGATTCATGAATCTGGAAGTAATGTTTTTCTTTTGATCTTCAAAATTTTATTTTTAAATTGAATCACAAATTATCTTCCATTTACTTCCTGAAAGTAGTATAAAATCCATGCTAAAACTGAGGTTAAAAATACTCTAATTAGGTAGGAAAAAACTCTAAATGTAACATTTCAAGTATTTCTCTTCTCAAAAATTTAGTGACTGTATCTCACAAATTCAAACTCTCGTCCAGAGTATTGGTGTTAATTCAAAGAACAGATGCTTAAGCTTATGAAGGGCATGGCAATCCGCTGGTTTTGCCATAGGCATGCAGTAACTAATGGTAAAAGGGGCCATATGTTGAAACCTACATGGGTAACATGTGAGGCAGTTTTGTGGTTTAAATGAAAGGATTTGGACCCATATAACCATTTTTTTTAATCCCCCTGTGCATTTTACTATTTCCATGTTCTTCCAGCTAATTACCAGAAGCACTTGTACCATTCCTTTCGAACAACCTCGTCATCTTTTCCTCCTTGATCCTGCTGTAAAGTTGAAATGCTGAATTTATGACATTGCAATCATTTTCATGGCAACAGACTGTGGCATCGTAAAAACAAGATTATGATGACTTCACTGCAGGATCAGACAGAAGGAGAAACCAAGTTCTGTGCAGGAGAAACTCTTTTTCAGACACAAATTGCTTTCATGATAGCAGGGGAAAATATAGAAAATTATTGCCAGTATAGGAAAAGACCCCCAAACTTGTCATACAAATGTTTCTATTAACTGTGCCCAAGTTGCAGGTATATTTGGAAGCTCTGAGTCAACCTTTGATATTTTTGAAAACAGATGTCCAGCCATTGAAACTTTTGTGGATATCAGATATTTTAAGTGATGATTTTTCAAAAATAGATTTTCCTTAGCTACTATTTGATCAATGTTTGAAAAGTGAGCAAAAATATTTTGTCACGTTTTTGAGGCCTGAAAATCACAGTATTTTTGAAAGTTGAAGTTCCAACAATGTTTGTTGATTTCTTTATAACTAAGTTTAATTTTTGGTTCATATATTTGAAAGTTGAAGTTCCAACAATGTTTGTTGATTTCTTTATAACTAAGTTTAATTTTTGGCTCAATTTGAAAAAATGCTTCAGATGAATTATCAAGAAAACCATGTAGTAGTCTACAATTATACTTTGAATCAAATTGTATCCTCTGTGTGCACAGTGATATGTCAGATATATTTCTTTATCATATTACTGCAATAGTTCTTGGGGTTTAAAAAAATTTTTTTCTCATTTTATTTTTTTAAAGATTTATTTATTTGAGAGAGAGCCCAACGTGGGGCTCAATCTCACGTTACGAAGATCATGACCTGAGCCGAAACCAAGAGTTGGATGCCTGACCGACTGCACCACCCAAGTGCCCCAAGAGTTTTTGTTTTTTAATATTTGAGTCAATTTATCTTTTTTTTATACTTAAAATTTTTTCTCTTGAGAGGTATATTTCACATTCCAACAATGCTTTTTGATATAATGACCTCTTTGTATGTATTGTGGTTGAATTTAACTCACAGTATTGACTCCTTTTATGAACCAGGCATTGTCCTTGTCCTTGGATAGCTCACTGTCCAATCTTGCATAAATTGTAGTGCATAGCGTTCCCCTATGAGGGTATATCTGTATGCACAAGAGCTACAGAGGGATAAAATACTCTCTCAGCCTTCTTTATTCTCATCTGACAGAAAGCCAAGGGACCATTGCCTAATTTCTGAGACATTGCCAAAGTGGATTTTGAGGTAGCATGATCCAAAAATTACTGGGAGTTCATATTGACAACCTGCCTCTGCATAAATGTCCTAATGTCTAACTGTACTTGAGATTTTGCCTGTGTAGAAGAAATGGGGCACACCTATAAGAGCTATATTTATTCTTCTCTTATCTTTGCCTACTTTTGGAAATTTTATGCAAAGGAGCTTATAACATAGAAGTTCAGAGAATAGATTTGGTGGTCCAGTAGATCTGTGTCCTGGTTTTGGGTGGCACTTTCTGCATAAATTAGACAAACATTCTCTTAGATATTAAGGTGTTGATCCAGCTTTCTTTTGGTACATATTTCTAATCTTTTCCTTTTGCTTTCCGAGAGAGTTTTTCAGTTTAATCTTCCAGCTTACAAATTTCTACTCTGACTGTTTGCATCCTACTGTTCTTCTCACTGCTCTATTTAAAAATTCCAAGTGTTATATTTGCCATTCATAATAATTCCAGTGGGCTCCTTTTCTTACGACTTTCTATTGATGTTTCGTGTTACTAATAGCTTCTCAAAGATATTTAAAGCCTTGCTTATTTTAAATCTTTTGTCATTCCAACAATTCTACTTTAAGTATTGTTCCTTTTGTTGTCTTTATAGTAGTTGTGCTCCTCAGGTGTCTAGGTATTTTGCCTTTTGAGCTCATGCCCTTGCCATAGATTCTACCTCATTACCACTGATGGCATTTACCTAACACTTGGGCTCAGTTTTCATTGGTAAATATCCCAGAGAAGTAACATTGGGAGAAGACAATTTGGTGCCCTCGACAGGGGAGGATTGAGGAGTGAAGGCTCCAGAGCAGCTGGTTAGTCCCCAGTTAACTTCATTAGCATTCTAGGCACATAAAGCATTGACCTTAAGCTGATGTTAACCCATGAGGCTAGGGTTGGGACCACATCAGTAAAGCACCAGGCAAAGACTGTCCCTGGGGAAGGTTGGGAGAGATAAAAACATAATTTAAGAGCTTTCCTCCAGCTTACCCTCTGGTCACCCACTCCTCCTTTACCTTTTCAAGTCAATTTTCAGTTTCCCCATTACTTCTCATAGTGTTTGATAATGGCAGTTTAATAATTCCCTTCCTCTAGAAGAGTTTTGCTATGGCAGATTTTGAGAAAGGAAGCAAGGAAGCAAGCACTCTGTAGCTACTCTCTCTCTTTTTTGACCTCATAATGTTCCCATAAAACATGAGTTGTGGATTCTCCCTCTAGACTATATGTCTAGAGGGAAGGGATCATGAAGGCAGGAATTGTGTTTTCCTTTCTGCCTTTTTTTTTTTTTTTTTTGCATTCATGTCTGCTCCTAGCCCTTTCTTCTTGATTCTGTGAGTTAGGATGTAGGTTTAAGTATGACTGTCAAATAAGGTAGAAGTTTATTTTCTTCTCATGCAAAAAGGCTGGTAGTAAGTGATCTAGTTCTGATATGGTGGCTTTGCTTCACAAAGTTCTCAGGTATCCAGTCTCTTTCCAGTTCCCCTCTCTGTCATCCATAGGATGTAGTCTGAGATGGTGACACCAGCTCCCATGCAGCAGGATGAAGGCAGGGATGAAGAAGGATTAGCGAAAGATATAATCCAGCTCTTTCTTGGGGGAATGTTCCAGGGAGCTGGTTCACAAAACTTGTCTTACATATCAGCCACAACTTAAATGCATTGTTATATCTAGCTGCAAGGAAGCTAGAAAACTAGTCTTTACCATGGCCAGCCACGTACCCACTAAAAATTTTATAATCATGGAAGAATAGGTATCAGGAACAACCTGTAGTTTCTGTTACATCTTCTTCCCTTTCTGTCTTAATTTATCTTGTCTTCCTATTTTCATTTGTTCCTTCCTCTCCTTCATTCCTTCCTCTAATATTATTTAGTGCCTAGTGTACACCATGGGCTGTATTAAATGTTTTATAGCCTCAGTATTTTATTCTGCATTGCCATCATTCATTTGGAGAACAAAGATACCTTGCTATATTATTAGGAAATCTCAGAGAGAAAAAGTACAGGTTGGATGCAGAAGTTCTTTTTCTTGTATGAAAACAATTTGCTATTTTACAGATAAAGAAACAGACCCAAGGCAACTATGTCAAAGATTCAGGTTGAATTTTACTTCTGCAACTTACTAAGCTGTTATAGACATTCAACATTTATTCATTCACCAAGTATGTCAAGCAGTCTGTCAGGTAGTAGGAATTCAACAATAAATAGGTAATCACAATCCCTGCCCTCAACTAGGCAGAGATTGCAACCTAGTTGACCAGCCAGGCAATTAAGCAATTAGAGAGAGTAGATATACTCCACTGTGGTAGGTTGGGAAGCTTCATACTTTTCCCACTAGACTGCATTACATCTCAAACAAAACAAAGTAAAATCTTTCTTTCATTTATATAGTACTTCCCAGTATAGCAAATGTTTTCAATATAGTAAGTATAAATAAAAAGAAAAATCAGGGGATTTCCAGGCCAGGGGAAATCATGACTTGAATCACAGAAGTAGAAATAATTTTGGAGGAAAGCGATCAATTTGACCAAACCTAGCTAAATTTAGGAGAGTGGGTGGAGGTAAATTTGGAGACATGGGTATGAAACCATGAAGAACCTTTAATGGCAGATTAAGGTGTTTGGACTTAGACAATAGGGACCTTTTTCATGTTGACACCCAGAGGAATGGCTTATGAGCATGGTATTTTAGCAATCAGATGGAGAGGCGGGGGCCTGGAGACATTTAGTTTTAAAGACTGGAATGTTGACGATGTAAGGGAGGTGGCAGGTAAGTGGTGGATGTGAGTGTTCTTAGGACAGTTGGAGAGTAGCTGTGGTTCCCACTAGTGACAGACTCTGCTATTCCGGAGTGTAACATCTGGTACACTCTGTAAGGGAGGAAGTGTATGTCCTTGGTGAGGACTTTCCAGCATTGTATGGGCTGCCACAACCTGGAGTGCTTTTGTGTCCTTCAACTGTGGCTACCCTTGGCTAGAGGGGGAAAAAGTAGAGTGATCTTAAGAAGGGCACCCGGTATCATCCTGGGTGTGCAGGAAAAGTGAGAGGCTAGTGTGGTTTATATTGGGATCAGATTATGCAAATGTTATGCTATGCTTGTTCATTACTTGGGCATTGTGTCTGGGAGAGCCCTGACACAGTTATGCAATAGGAACTCCATCATTTAACACCTGCACTTATTATTCCAACAGTAAATTATTAGGTGGCCTAGAGAAAAATCTCTTGAACTTAGTGATTTTTTTTTAAATGCTGATATCCATGACAGAACCATCTATAACTTGGAAAACATATTTTTTCTTTTTTATTGCAATATAATTGACATATAACATTGTGTTAGTTTTAGGTGTACAACATAATGATTTGATATATGTATATATTGTGAAATAATCACCACAATGAGTTTAGTCAATGTCCATTACCATATATGGTTACATTTTTTTCCTTATGATAAGAACTTTTAAGATCTACTCTCGTAGCAACTTTCAAATATACAATGCACTGTAGTCACCATGCTGTACAGTATATCCACAGGATTTACTTATCTTTTTTTTTTTTTTTTTAAAGATTTTATTTATTTATTTGAGAGAGAGAGACACAGCGAGAGAGGGAACACAAGCAGGGGGAGTGGGAGAGGGAGAAGCAGGCCTCCCGCCGAGCAGGGAGCCCAACGCGGGGCTCGATCCCAAGACCCGGGGATCATGACCCGAGCCGAAGGCGGACACTCAATGACTGAGCCACCCAGGCGCCCCAGGATTTACTTATCTTATAACTGGAACTTTATACCTGAAAATATAATTTCTTTATCCACTGTCCTGAGGACAAACAACTGGTTTGAGTGCCTTATTCAAAAATGAAACAAGGGGTACCTGGCTGGCTCAGTCGGTGCAGCATGTGACTCTTGATCTTGGGGTTGTGAGTTCAAGCCCCACGTTGAGTGTAGAGATTACTTAAAAATAAAAACATCTTTAAAAAAATGAAACAAAAGTTCAGAATCAATTGAAAGGATGGTCAATCTTTGTGGAGAAATATTTTCCATCCCAATTTATTTTGGGTATTGAATTGTACATCCTAAATTACAACAAATGAAGAGATTATCAGATTTCATTGAGAGATTTAGAAACTTTGATTTTAGCCATTTTGAGGCTGAGAGGAGGGGTAGAAAGGGCAAATAGCCAAAGCAGTATTAGTATTTGTGTGGAGAGCATAGAATTGGATAAAATGAACAGAAAATACTTCCTCCTCTGGATATGCCTTGCTTGGTTTTTGCTCTGTATTTATTTTTTAAATTTGAATCATTCATAAAATATCTTAGCTGTAAATGAGATCTGTTTAGTATTAATGAAATGGAAATCTACCGTTGAATTCATCTGTCTTCCTTAGCACTGAAGAATTGTGTTCAACTGTGAGAAATAGAGACTTGAAATACAGTGGGTTCAAAACACAAAGGTTTTTTTCTCTTCAAGAAAAGAATTCTGAAGCAGGCAGTTTTGGAAGCCCCTGGGGACTGACTTCTCTTGGCACCACCATATTCAGAAAATGGCTTTAATCCTTGAGTTTACCTCGGAGTCCAAGTTGGCTGCTGGAGATGTAGACATCACCTTCACATTTTAGGCAGGAGGAAAAATTAGGATACTCTGAGTCAGCATCCTTTAAGTACACTTCTTGAGAGTTGCCTGGAATACTTCCACTTTTGTCTCATTGACCAGAACTTAGTTATGTGACCACACCTATCTGCAAGGAAAACTAGGAAATCTAATTTTTTTGTTTTCTGGGAGGCTTTGTTCTCGGCTAAAATGTCAGCATTCTATTATTTATAAGGTAGAGCCAAACGTTATTATTAAGAAAGAAAGACAATATTGGAAGGTAACCAGCAGTCTCTACCCCATTTTGGGATAATCTAATTAAGGGAAATATGTCCCAAACTCCATGACTTGCAAAGCAGGATAGAGGTAAGGGATTTTGTGCCAGGTAAATGTTATGAGAAGAAAATTTGTGGAGTAAGAAAGGAAAAAAGACATAGATTCTGGAGGTTGAGCATTAGAATATTTTCAAATTGAGCAATCTAGGAAGTCTCCCATCTACAATGTGGACAATTTGTGACAAGTTCATGCTAAGGGAGATTGGTAGGGCTGTTGCATGCCACATACTTCCAGAGAACACCATTCACATAGACTATATGAGTGGAGTAAGTCAATCCGAGGAAGACAATTATCATATGATCTCACTCATCTGTGGAATTTAAGAAACAAAACAGGGCATCATAGGGGAAGAGAGGGAAAAATAAAACAAGATGAAACCAGAGAGGGAGACAGAAAGAGGAAGTGTGTAATACAAACTGAGGCAGCCAGTATAATAGAAAAACTAAAGAGCAAGTGCAAAAATCTGACATTTACCCTAAACTGGATTTAGTACTTCTTGCCAATATCCTCAGTCTCCCCCACACCATTTACCTTTCATCCCATGCGCCTAATGGAGCCCCAACTTAGCCTTCATTCACTTCTAGATCTGTGTCCTGAGTGGAGGTGGGGGAAAAAATCACACAATTGTGAATATTGTTACCATAAAGTTTTACAGTTACCAACCTCAATTTGGTCCTCAATACTGCTTCCTGTCTTTTCTATGACTTGCTCTCCCTGGTTCTCTAGAGTATCTTAAAAAAAAAAAATGTCCTCCATGCTCCCAAACACCACTTCCCTTTTCCCTTCCTTCCCTGTGTTTCCTTTCTCTGGCCCTTCCAGAATGACTTCACTTCCCATTTCACAGAGCAATTAAATGCCGTCTTGACTCACTGCTCTCTTTACCTGCAAACTTAACTTTTTTCACATCCATCCTTGCCTCCTTAATTCTAGTTAATGGGAGAGGTGGCCTTCATTCAATAGACAAGTTGTCTTCATTTGTTCTAGAGGTCAATACCTTTCTTCCTTCTAAGGATTCTTGCCTCTTTGATGATCATCTCTTCTGTATCTTTTAAGCTTTTTCTTCATACTGGCTCTTTCCTATAAGCATTTAAATATGTCTTACTTTTTCCCATCTTAAGAAAGAAAATCTTCCTGGGAAAAATTTCCTATTCCAACTATTGTCCCCCCATTCTATTCACTATTCCACTGCCCAAAGCCAACCACATGACTAGGCTCAGTGTTAGGGATTAGTAAAGGAAGTGAATAATTTAAAATGTAATCTACCACATGCTCTTTTTTGCTGGACTTCTTTGAAAGAGTTGTCTGCATTCAAGCATCTCTATTGCTAGACTTTTTTTTTTTTTTTTCCTTAAATCAATCTCCTCAATCTAGTTTCTGTCTCTGCCACTCCAGTAAACTGCTCTTGCCAAGGCCACTGACTATTTTCTTGTTGCTAACCCAGAGGGTGTTGTTTTTCAGTTCATACAGTACTTGACTTTTGCCAGCATTTGAGAACATAGAGCATTCCCTTGTAGAAATTCTTTCCTTGGCACCCATGATTTTACTTTCCTGTTTTTCTTCTATACCTGATTGCTTATTCTCACCATCCCTTGTGGGCTCTTTCCCTTGGGCAATCCCTCAGACATTGGTCCTGTTTTGTCTCCTGTGCATCCCTTTCTCACTTTACACATATCTCAATGATCTTGTCTATTTCCAATTTTCCAGTCATGCTCTACATGCTGTAGTAAGTTAGAAGTAAAACCTACATTCACAAAAGTATAGCTTTCCTTATTTTTTAAAGATTTATTTATTTATTTATTTATTTATCAGTGAGAAAGGGAGAGAGAGAGAGAGTGCACTTGTGCACAATCAGGGAGAGAGGCAGGCAGAGGGAGAAGCTGGCTCCCCGCCAAGCAAGGAACCCAATGCTGGACTCGATCCCAGAACCCTGGGAAAATGACCTGAGCCGAAGGCAGACGCTTAACCGACTGAGCCACCCAGGTGTCCCTAGCTTTCCTTATTTTTAATAACTGATACACTTGTGCTCAAATTTCTTTCCCCTAGTCTTGGTATTGATACCAAGGGTGGGGGGAAAGACTAGCCAATTAAATTAACTCATTCTCTTCAAGCTCTAATGTCCTTTTCAGGTAAATATTATGTCAACTCAATCTTTCTCTTTTTTTTTTTTTAAAGATTTTATTTATTTATTTGAGAGAGAGAATGAGATAGAGAGCATGAGAGGGGGGAGGGTCAGAGAGAGAGGCAGACTCCCTGCTGAGCAGGGAGCCCGACGTGGGACTCAGGATCATGACCTGAGCCGAAGGCAGTCGCTTAACCAACTGAGCCACCCAGGCGCCCTCTCAATCTTTCTTTTAATGCTGTCTCTTCCCTCTCAAGGAAGCTTCCTTTCTTATCATTGCCTACCTCCAAGAGGGAATCTGGATATATGTGTAGTCTTTTCCTGTTGATAGAAGCTTGTAGTAGTTTATTAACAAACTGGACTCAGTAGGATGGAGCTGAAAGCTTCTCACCACTATCCCACTCAATTCTACTCTCTCTTGTTATTCTCCACTTGTTGGAAGAAATGTTGGGCAGGACTCAAGATTTCCCTGGTCGTACTTAGATAATAAAAAGTTCAGTCCAGTTTATTAATCATATAACACCAAACTCCAATCCAATTTGTTTTTCTCCACCCCTAATTGTTGGTTATGCTTTGATCAAGTGAGTATTAATAGTTTTATAACACACTTCAGAAGAAATTTTCTAAAGACATAGTACCTTATGATCACGGGAAATAATAAATTTAAATTTAAATATGTATTTTCATTGAAGAAAAGTATGGGAATAAAAGATTGGAATATTTTATTGAATATCTTTATTGAATCTTTTAATGACTCTTGGAATCTTCCAGTGAAAGGAAGGAATAGTTTACTCTCTCTTTTTCATTCATTGGCCGGCTGTTTTGAAGGCCCTCCAGGGAAGGAAACAGGTAAGACAAAAAGAAAAGAGACTTTATTCTGGTTCTTTTTTTTTTTTTTTTTTCAACTCTGGTTCATTTTTTATTGGCGTTGATACTGTCTGACTATGAGAGATGCCAAAGTTGATCCTTTCTCATAGGGGTCCTTTGTGTGTTTTTAGAGACCTTCTCATGACTGGGAATTGTCAAGTTGCATTTCCCTTGACTTCAGGCTTACCTGCTGTGGTGGCCACATGTGCCCATCACCCTCCGTCCCATCCATGCCCCACAACCCTTCGTTCCTGCGATCTGCTGCCCTGTGTTTCTCTTTCAGTGTTTCTGGAGACAGTTTCTCCCAGAATGACCCGGTGCAGCCTTCTCCTATGAGGTACACATCTGGCTGGTAGAGAATTTGCCCAGCATTCGCCTTGCCAAATTCTGGAAGTGTGACCAATTCCCCACACTGCTCTTTCTCTTCTCTCTGTTGTAGTTGGAGCCACAACGTCTTACTTGGTCAAGTGAGGAAAGAAAATCTTCTACTCTCCCTCATGGGGAGTTAGGGGAAAGAAACGCTTCATCTTGAAATCTCTCCAAAGACTGACCCTCACTCAGTGTCCCCACTTTCTCTTAGACAGCCTGGCAGTTGCTCACGGGCAGACACTGGCACAACTGTTCACAACCTTTTAGGGCACTGATCTCCCAACTCTCAGATCTGCCGGCCACTTAAACTTATTTTGAAAGTTGAACTCTGTGCTCTTTATACATTTTAATGTTGATATCTAGAATTTTTAATCATAAATTTAAATAGTACCAAAGGATGTGATTTTTTGCTTATTGTAAATATCAATATTTTAAAATAAAAATGTTACATTATTTTTTTAAACATACCTAATGGAACTTAAATACCATAGTAATTTGATTCCTACTACCATCTTTTAAATAAATCATCATGACCTACCACAACCTCCACAAGTAAATAAATAACTCATTTTATTTATTTATTTATTTAATTTTATTATGTTATGTTAGTCACCATACAATACATCATTAGTTTTTGATGTAGTGATCCACGATCCATTGTTTTCATATAACACCCAGTGCTCCATGCAGTACATGCCCTCCTTAATACCCATCACCGGGCTAACCAATCCCCCTTCCCCCCTCCCCTCTAAAACCCTGTTTGTTTCTCAGGTCCATAGTCTCTCATGGTTCATCTCTCCCTCCAATTCCCTCCACCCATTTTTCCCTTCCTTCTCCTAATCTCCTCCATGTTATTCCTTATGTTCCACAAATAAGTGAAACCATATGATAATTGACTTTCTCTGCTTGACTTATTTCACTTAGCATAATCTCCTCCAGTCCCATCCATGTTGATGTAAAAGTTGGGTATTCATCCTTTCTGATGGCTG
>NC_138371.1:146617853-146696648 GCF_054177405.1 Leptonychotes weddellii | reverse complement strand
GTAGGTTACATATCTCTTCTCCCGAGCCGCTTTCAGGATTTTCTCTTTGTCTCTGAGACTTGTAAGTTTTACTATTAGATGTCGGGGTGTTGACCTATTCTTATTGATTTTGAGGGGGGTTCTCTGCCTCCTGGTTTTTGATGCCTGTTTCCTTCCCCAAATTAGGGAAGTTCTCTGCTATAATTTGCTCCATTATACCTTCTGCCCCTCTCTCTCTTTCTTCTTCTTCTGGGATCCCAATTATTCTAATGTTTCGTCTTATGGTATCGCTTATCTCTTGAATTCTGCTCTTGTGATCCAGTAGTTGTTTATCTCTCTTTTTCTCAGCTTCTTTATTCTCCATCATTTGATCTTCTATATCACTGATTCTCTCTTCTGCCTCATTTATCCTAGCAGTTAGAGCCTCCAGTTTTGATTGCACCTCATTAATAGCCTTTTGATTTTGACTTGGTTAGATTTTAGCTCTTTTATTTCTCAGGAAAGGGTTTCTCTAGTATCTTCCATGCCTTTTTCAAGCCCAGCCAGTATCTTTATAATCGTCATTCTGAACTCTAGTTCTGACATCTTATTAATGTCCATATTGATTAGGTTCATGGCAGTCGGTACCACCTCTTGTTCTTTTTTTTGAGGTGAGTTTTTCCGTCTTGTCATTTTGTCCAGAGGAGAATAGATGAATGATAGAACAAAATGCTAACACGGTAACATTGACCCCAGAAAAATATACACTAAACAAATCAGAAGAGACCTGAAATCATGGGAAAAGAAAAGGAAAGAAAGAAAAAAGAAAAATAAGAGAAAAAAAAAGAATATGATCAAATATGATCAGGCTGGTGAACAGATCAGTGCCACTCACTAGATTTTGGGCGTATTTTTGTCTGTTAGAAGAAACTGCCTCCCAAAATTTTAAAGAAAGAAAAACTTATATATGTACAAAAATAAGGGTAATATGATGAAGGGATGGAATATGACTGTAAAGATGAAAATTACAAAAGATCTTATAAAAGGAATTGATAAGAAGTTGTTTGAAAAAAGAAAGAAGAGATATTTAAAAAAACGAAACAAAACAAAAGGGGGGAGAGAATGTGATCAGGCAGGAGACTAGAACAAAGCCATACACTAGAGATTTAGGGTATATTTTGTTCTGTTAGAAGAAACTGTATCCCAAATTTTAAAGAGAGAACAACTTTTATAAATATATATAAAAAAATAAGATTAACTGCATTGAAGGGATAGAATATGACTCTAAAAATGAAAAGTAAAAAGATTTTTTAAAAAGGGATTGACAAGATGTTGGTTGAAAAAGGGAAAAAGAAAAACTCAAAAAAAAATAGAAAAAGAAAAAAAAGAAAATTAAAAAAATTAACTTTGAAAGACTAAAGAATCATGGGGAAAAAAGCTATGAATTCTATGTGCTGTGTTCCCCTAATGCTGGAGTTCTGCCATTCTCAGTGATCGGTAAACTTGGTCTTGGCTGGCTGTTCTTGCTGATCTTCTGGGGGAGGGGCCTGTTGCCGTGGTTCTCAAATGTCTTTGCTGGAGGTGGAATAGCCAGGCCCCCGGCAAGGGTGGGGTTTGCTCTCGGGAGCTTTTGTTCCCTGCAAGCTTTCCCTACCGCTTTGGAGGATGAGAGTGAAAATGCCGGCCTCCCAATCTCTGCCGGGAGGAGCCGAGAACTCGGGGCCCCCTCCGCAGTGAGCCCCCAGAGAAAAGCAGTTAATCACTCCTGTCTCCCCAGTCTCTGGCCACACTCTGTGCCCACCCGGCCTGTGACCAAGAGTTTCTAGTTTCTATCTCTGGCACAGGACCCTGTATGGAGTCTCCAAACCCAGCAGATTCCTGTGGTGCACTCCCGTGATGCTCCTCCTGGAGGAGGAAGGGGAGTCTCCCCCATATGCCGCTTGTTGGGTACCTGCTTGAAGAGTAGTGGCCTGACTGTGCCGCAGATCACAGTTTATAGCAACCCCCAGCTGAGAGCCCACTCCTCAGCTCCGTCTTTGCAGCCGGATTCCCTGCTCCAATACCTGGGAGCTCTGCCACACTCAGGCACCCCTGGTCTTCCTGTGACCCCTAGGGTCCTGAGACCACACTGTCCCAGAGAGGGTTCCACCCTCCACTTAGCCACCGGAGCCATGTCCCTCAGCGGAGCAGACTTTTAAAAGTTCCGATTTTGTGCTCTGTGGTTCTATCACTTGCCAGACGTGCCCGACGGAGGACCCCTCCCCCGCCGTCTATCCTCCCGAATATTGCCTCAGATTCACTTCTCTGCATGTCCTACCTTCCAGAAAGTGGTCACTTTTCTGTTCAGAGAGTTGCTGCTATTCTTTTCTTCGATCTCCTGTTGAGTTCGTAGGTGTTCAGAATGGTTTGATACCTATCTAGCTGAATTCCTGGGACCAGACAAAATTTAGGTCTCCTACTCCTCTGCCATCTTGCTCTTCCTTCCTGTTTTCTTAATTTCTTTTTCTGCTACTTCATCTCTTTTTGCTACTTCATTATTGGTGTATTGAAATACAATAGATTTCTGTATATTGATTTTGTATCCTGCATCCTTACTGAAATGACTTATCAGTTCTAGTAGTTCTTTTAAAATATTTATTTATTTATTTTTTTGGTGGGGGCAGTAAGGGGTAGAGGGAGAGAATCTCAAGCAGACTCCTCGCTGAGTGTCAAGCCCAGGAAGGGGCTTAGTCCCATGACCCCCAAGATCATGACCTGAGCTGAAACCAAGAGTCAGACACCCAACTGACTGAACCACCCAGGTGCTCCTCTAGGAGTTTTTTGATGCAGTTCTTAGGGTTTTTTTTTGCATATATAGTATACATATATAGTGAAAATTTTAGTTCTTCTGTACCAATTTGGATGCCTTTATTTTTCTTGTCTGATTGCTGTGGCTAGGAATTCCAGTATTATAATAAATAAAAGCAGTGAGCATGGGCATCCTTGCCTTTTTCCTGACCTTAGGAGAAAAGCTCTCAGATTTTCACCAATGAGTATAAAATTAGCTGTGGATTTTCATGTATAGCCTTTATTATGTTGAGTTATGTTTCCTCTAAACCTACTTTGTTGAGGGTTTTTGTCATGAATGGATGTTGTGCTTTGTGAAATCCTTTTTCTGCATCCAGTGAATTGATCATATGGTTCTCATCCTTTTTGTTATTCATATAATGTATCATGTTGATTGATTTGTGAATATTGAACCACCCTTACATCGCAGGAATAAATCCCACTTGATCACAGTGAATGATTTTTTTAATGTGTTGTTGGATTTGGTTTGCTAATATTTTGCTGAGGACTTTTGCATCTATGTTCATCAGAGATATTGGCCTGTAGTTCTCTTTCTTAAAAAAAAAGACTTATCCATTTATTTGAGAGAGATAGAGAGACTGTGCATGCATGAATGGTGGGAGGGGCAGAGGGAGAGAGAGGATCCTCAAGCAGGATCCCCACTGAATGCAGACCCCAATGAGGGGCTTGATCCCAGGACCCTGAGATCATGACCCCAGCTGAAACAAAAAGTTGGACACTGAACTGACTGAGCCATCCAGGTGCCCCATGTAGTTCTCTTTTTTATGTGGGGTCTTTATCTGGTTTTGGTATCAGGGTAATGTTGGCCTCATAGAATGAATTTGGAAGCTTTCCTTCCTCTATTTTTTGGAATGGTATGAGAAGAATAGGTATTAATTCTTCTTTAAATGTTTGGTAGAATTCGCCTTTGAAGCCATCTGTTCCTGTACTTTTGTTTGTTGGGAAGTAGGTTTTTTTTTTCCCTTTTAATTACTAATTCAATTTTATTGCTGGAAATTGATGTTTTCAAGTTATCTATTTCTTCCTATTTCAGTTTTGGTAGGTTATATGTTTCTGGGAATTTATCCATTTCTTCCAGGTTGCCCAATTTGTTGACATATAATTTTTCATGATATTCTCTTATAATCCTTTGTATTTATGTGGTGTTGTTTGTTGTATCGCCTCTTTCATTTCTGATTTTGTTTATTTAAATCTTTTTTTTATGAGTCTGGCTAAAGGTTTATCAATTTTATTGATCTTTTCAAAGAACCAGCTCCTGGTTTCACTGATCTGTTCTCTTGTTTTATTTAGTTTTTATTTCATTTATTTCTGCTCTAATCTTTATTATTTCCTTCCTCCTACTGGTTTGGGGTTTTGTTTATTTTTCTTTTTCTAGCTCCTTTTGTTGTAAGGTTAGCTTGTTTATTTGATTTTTTTTTTCTTCTTGCAATAGGCCTGTATTGCTATAAACTACCCTATTAGAACAGCTTTTGCTGCATCCCCAAAATTTTGGGCTGTTGTGGTTTCATTTTCATTTGTCTCCATGTATTTTTTGATTTCCTCTTTGATTTCTTGGTTGACCCATTCCTGTTTAGTAGCATGTTATTTAATTCAAAAAACATGTATTTGCGTTCTTTCCAGATTTTTTTCTTGTGGATGATTTCCAGTTTCATAGTGTTGTGGTTAGAAAAGATGCATGTATGACTTTGTTGAAGCTTGTTTTGTGACTTAACATGAGATCTATTCTGGAGAATGTTCCATGTACACTTGAATGTGCAATCTGCTGTTTTAGGATGGAATGTTCTGAATATATGTTTAGATCCATCTGATTCAATGTGTCATTCCAAGGCACTGTTTCCTTGTTGATTTTCTGTTTGGATAATCTATCCATTGATGTATGTGGGATGTTAAAGTCCTCTACTATTATTGTATTAGTATCAATTACTTCCCTTATGTTTGTTAATAACTGCTTTATGCATTTGGATGTTCCCATGTTGTGTGCATAAATATTCATGACTGCTATATCTCTTGTTGGATTGTTCCCTTTATCATTAAATAGTGTCCTTCTTTGGTTCTTGTTACAGTCTTTGTTTTAAAGTCTATTTTGTCCAATATCAGCATTCCTACCCTGGCTTTATTTTCACTTCCATTTGCATGATAAATGCTTTTCCATCCCTTCATTTTCAATCTGCAAGTGTTTTTAGGTCTAAAATAAGTCTCCTATAGGCAGCATATAGATGGGTCTTTCTTTTTTAATCCATTGCATCACCCCATGTTTTTGATTTGAGTGTTTAGTCCATTTATATTCAAAGTAATTATTGATAGGTATGTATTTATTGCCATTTTGTTACTTGTTTTATGATTGTTTTTGTAGTTCTTCTCTGTTTCTTTCTTTGATTGCTTTCTTCTATCATGGCTTTCTTTAGTGATATACTTGGATTCCTTTGTCTTTATTTTTTGCATATGTATTCTTGGTTTTTAATTTGTGGTTACCATTAGGTTTGTATATAACATCTTAGACATATAGCAGTCTATATTAAGTTGATGGTCACTTAATTTTGAACCCATTCTTTACTCCTCTCTCCTACCACATTTTATGTATATGGTGTCACACTTTACATCTTTTTATTTTGTGAGTCCCTTGACTGATTTTTACAGATATACTTATTTTTACTGCTTTTGTGCTTCCTACTTTTCTTACTCCTACTTATGATCTTTCTTTTCCACTCAGAGTCCCCTTTAACATTTCTTGTAGGGCTAGTTTAGTGGTCATGAGTTCCTTTAACTTTTATTTGTCTGAGAAATTCTTTTCCTTCTATTTTGAATGATAGCCTGTTGGATAGAGTATTCTTAATTGTAGGTTTGTTTTTGTGTTTGCTTTTCTTTCAGCACTTTGAATATATCATGCCACTCTCTTCTGGCTTTCAGAGTTTCTCTGGAAAAAATCCACTGATAGCCTAGTGGGGTTTCCTTTGTATATAACTGCTTTCCTTTCTATTGCTGCCTTTAAAATTCTCTGTCACTACTTTTTGCCACTCTTATTACTGTGTGTCTTGGTGTGGACCTTCTTGTGTTGATTTTGTTGGGGGCTCTTTGTGCCTCCTGGATCTAGATTTCTGTTTCCTTCCCTAGATTCAGGAAGTTTTCAGCTGTTATTTCTTCAAATACATTTTCTGTCCCCTTTTCTCTCTCCTTTCCTTCTGGGATACCTAAACTGGCAAATGTTATTATGGTTGATGGTGTTGCTGAGATCCTTTAATCTCGTTTCATTTATTATTATTTTTTTTCTCTCTCCTGTTCAGTTTGATTGCTTTCCTTTGGTCTGTCCTCCAGGTGCCTGATCACTTGTTCTGCTTCCTCTAGTCTACTATTTATTCCTTCCAGTATATATTTTAATTTCAGTTATTGAATTCTTCATCTCTGATTGGTTCCTTTTTATGTTTTTTATCTCTTTGTTGAAGGTCACACTGAGGTCCTCCACTCTTTTCTCAAGTCCTGTGAGTATCTTTATGACCATTACTTTAAATATTCTGTCAGGCATTTTACTTATCTCCATTTCATTTTGTTCTCTTGCTGTGATTTTTTTTTTCCTATTCTTTCATTTGACACATATTCCTCTGACTCCTTTTTTTGACTTTCTTTGTTTCTCTGTGTTAGGAAAGTCAGCTATGTCTCCTGCTCTTGAAAGTAGTGGCCTTATGAAGAAGGGGTCCTATAGCGCCCTGCAGTGCAATGTCCTCTATTCACCAGAACCTGGCATTTTAGAGGTGTCTCTTATGTGTGTTGTGTGTGCCTACTGTTGTGGCCAAAGCACGTTTGCTTTTAGTCCAGCCATCTGTAGTGGCTTTCTTTGCCTGTTGTGGGCAGTGTTTGGTCCCTATATTGTTATTGGGCCAATCTGGGGACACTTTGGCCTTTAGTTGAGTCAGACCAAGCGTTTGCCAGAGCTGTGGTAGCACCAAACTGCAGGGCACTTTCTCTGTGTTGTCCCCTGAGAAGGTTTCGTTGGATATTGGGGAGTGCAGTCAGACCAGATGCCTGCCTCCTGTCACTGCTGGTGTCACAGTCAGACGGTGTGTGTAGTTATCTTCCCCTCTTCCTGGGGCAGGAGTCACTTTGGAAGTTCTGTCCCTTTTTGGGGCTACTTGCATGCTGCCAGGCTTGTCACACCACTTAATATGGATTCCTGCTGAGGGTGGTGGTGGGGGGCATGTGGTGCCATCAAGGTCTGCTGGTCTGCTGTGGGAGGGGAGTTATAGCCATCCAGGAAACTCTTGCCTAGGCTGGGAAGGGAGGGGGGTGCATGTCCACAGGAGAACAGGGGGTGGGGCATGCTTTTGACAAGGTAGGTGGAGCATGTTTGATCTGTGCTGGTTCCTGCAGGTGTCTGTGTATCTAGGCTGGTGGTGAGGGAGGAAAAGGTGCCTGCTAGCTCTTTTGTTCTTGGAGAAGTCTCCTAAAGATCCCTGCCCCTGGAGCACAGGGTTTAAGATTAGTAAACAAATCTCCTTCCCATATACCACAGGTGTTTTTCAAACTATTGCTTCTATGCTGTATTTCAGCAGGGCTGTTCGTTGTGCTGTCTCTTTAAGGTGGGGACTCAGATTCCCCTCACCCCCTTGCTATCCCAGAGATGAGCCCACTGATTTTTTTTTTTTTAAGAGAGAGAGAGAGAGCACGTGTGCATGAGAATCCCAAGCAGGCACCACACTCAGCACGGAGCCTGATGTGGGGCTGGATCTCACAACTCTGAGATCATGACCTGAGCCAAAATCAAGAGTCAGAGGCTTAACTGACTGATCCACCCAAGTGCCCTGGACTTATACCTTTTTATATAAATTTTAGAATAAGTTTGTCTTTGGCTACAGAAATCCTTGCTGGGATGTTCATAGGCATTGTATTCTATATGTTCATTGATAGTACATAGAAATTGGATTGACTTTGTATGCTGTAAACTTGTAATAATTTATTAGTTCTAGGGGGCATTTTATAGTTTCTTTGGAATTTTCTTTTTTTTAAGATTGATTGATTGATTGATTGATTGATTGATTTATGTTAGAGAGAGAGCGGGGGGCGGGGAGGAAGAGAGAAACTCCAAGCAGAACCCCCCATTGAGCACGGAATCCAACATGGGGCTTGATCTCACAACCCTGAGATCACAACCTGAGCTGAACCAAGAGTCGGATGCTTAACTGACTGCACCACCCAGGTACCCTTCTTTCGAACTTTCTACATAAATAGTCATGTTATCTGCAAATAGAAACAGTTTAATCTCTTCCTTTCTTATCTGTATGCCTTTTACTTCCTTTTCTTCTCCTGTTGCAGTGACTAGACCTTCCAATACTATATTGTGTAAGAGTGGTGAGAATAGACATTCCTGCTTTGCTTTCAATCTTATTGAAAAATCATTCAATTTTTTTTTATCATTAAATATGATGTAACTTCTAATTTTTTTTTTTTTTTTTTGTAGATGGTTTTATCAAGTTGAAGTAATACCACTGTATTCCCAACTTGCTATATACATTTTATACATTGTTGGACTTAGGCTGCTATTATTTTGTCAAGGATTTTTGTATCTATGTTCTGGTCTGTAGTTCTCTTCTTTCTTACTGCTTTTGGTTTTGGTTTCTATTTCACGTTGGTTGAGTTTTGGTAGTTTTTGTTTTTTAAGAAATTGGTCCACTTCTTCAAAGTTATTGAATTTATGAACAAAAAGTTACTCATAATATCCCCTAATTATCTTTTCAATGAATGTAGGATATGTAATGATATTTTGATATTGGTGATTTGTGTCATTTCTCTTTTTATTTTGTTCAGTCCTATGAAGGATTTATTGATTTTCTTCATATTTTAAGAGCAACTGGCTTTTTGCTTCATTGATTTTCTTTATTGTTTTTCTATTTTTAATTTTGTTATTTTCTTCTGTTGTCTTTATTATTTTCTTCCTTCTACTTATTTTAGGTTTTCTTGCTTTTTGTTTTATTTTTTTAGGTAGGAACTTAGATTATTAATTTAAAAATTTTCCTCATTTCTAATGTAAACAATGCTATAGATCTCCCTCTCAGCATTGCTTTAGAAACAATATGTTGTATTTTTGTTTTCATTTGATTCTATACATATTTTTAAAAAATTTCTTTTAAGACTCCTCTTTGATTTATGGCTCATTTAGTGATGAATTGCTAAATTCTACCCCTGAAACTAATAATAGACTTCATGTTAACTAAATTGAATTTAAATTAAAAAAAAACAAGCATGTTATTTCATTTCATTTCTTTTTTCTTTTTTCTTTTTTCTTTTTTTACCTCGAGTTTGTTTCGTGACCTAGGATATGGTCTAAGTTGGTGACTATTCCACAGGCGCTTGAAAAAAAAATGTATTCTGCTATTGTTAGGTGCAATGTTCTACATACATCCATTCAATCTTCTTGTTGGTTGTGTTGTTCAGATCTCCTATATCTTTGCTGATTTTCTGCCTAATAAGTGTATCAGTTTCTGGAAGGAGGGTGTTTAAGTTCCCAACTATATTATAGTCTGTTTCGCCATTCAGCTCTATTAGCTTTTGGTTCATGTATTTTGATGTGTTATTTGGCAAGTACACATTTAGGATTGCTATGTCTTCCTGGTACATTGATACTTGTATCATTATGTAATATCCTTCTTTCTCTCTAGTAATTTCCTTTGTCTGAATTCTACTTTATCAAACACTAGTATAGTCCCTCCTGATTTTTAAATTTAGCGTTTGCATGGTGTAAGTTTCTCATCCTTTTACTTTACATATAGTTATGCCATTGAATTTGAAATAAGTGTCTTACAAACAGCATGTGTTGGGTCATTTTTTTAAATCCACTTTGTCAATCACTGTCTTTTGATTCATGCATTTATACCATTTACATGTAAGGTAATCTTGATATTTTAGTCCTTAAGTCTGCCATTTTAACGTTGTTTTCTCTCCCTCTTGTTCTTGTTCTTCTGTTTCTCATTTTTACCTTCTTGTAAATTACTTGATTTTTTTTCTTTTTTGGATATCATCTTGATTTACTAATGGTGTATCTCTGTATAGTTTACATAGTGGTTATTTTGGTTATTACAATATACAAATATGACTTATCACAATGTATTGGTATAGAAAACAGAATGGCTCCTCCTTCAACTGCTCCCCAAGATGTCCATGTCTTAAACCTCAAAACTTATGAGTGAATGCATTACCTTCCATGACAAAAGGGGCTTTGGAGATATGATTAAATCAAGGATCTTGAGATGGGAAGATCATTCTGTATTGCCTGATTGGGCCCAAGATAATTACAAGGGTTCTTACCAGAGGTAGGCAGAGAGTCATAAAAAGGGGAGCAGAAGTAAGAGAATCAGAGAGAGAGATAAAGATGCTATGCTGCTTGCTTTGAAGATGGAGGAAGGGCCCACAAGCCAAGGAATGTGGTTGTGTCTTAGGAGTTTTGTCTATTGTGTTAGGAGTCTCTGGGTTCTAATTAAAAGTTTTCAGTTTAGTAGGCTGTTTAGTAAGTCATCCTATTTAGCATGCAGACCCTAGCCTCCTTTTTGGGGTCATTGTTACAATGACAGATTAATTTTTAGAGTCTTTGCTGTATTGTTTGAGACTGCTTGATTTATCTTTTGTTGCTGGGGCTCTCACCGGTACTTGCTGGTACTGGCTGAAGAGAATGAGGGGTTTTCTTGGGCTGAGCTGCCAGGTGTTTCCCAGTAAGGAAGAGAAGTATTAAGTCTGTATAGTTAGAGGGGCTTTTTGGACTGTGCTGCTTGCTGTGCCTGGGTCCCTCTTCCAGACCCCCTGGCATCTCTGGTATCTTTCTGTGAGAAAAGGGAGTCTTAGGACCACTAAGCAAGAGGCACAGTTCCTCAGGACACTAACTGTTAGTGGGGCTCCTGAAGAATCTCTCTTGCCTGTTCTTCCAGGTTTGCCTGAAATTGTCAGAAGGGCTCCCATTGATTCAAGGCGAGGAAGGAGCCTTTCTAGGCTGACTTTTGTTGCTGGGTTGGGGGTCTGAAAATGCTGGGTCTGAGTGACTTACAAATTCTGTTGTGGAGGAGAGGGGCACACAGCACTCTGCTGCAATGTTGTTCCTCCAGCCCTAGGGTTCTAGGCAAGTTTGCCTTTTTACCACCTTTCAGAGTTCTCCTTTGCTTGTCCACTGCATTATTCCCAGGGTTTATAGTGTCTAGTGGGAAGGAACAGGGAAAAATGGGTCTGTGCCTTCTTATCCAGACCAGGAGTCACCATTAAACTTCTGATAATACCAAATTGTTTTTCTCCTTCCCTTGGAGAGGATCTAGTGTATTTGAAGAACTGGAAGAAGATATTTGAAGTGGAGTGAATGGAGTATGAAGTGAGGTCAGAGAAGTAGGAGGGGCTAAGCATGCAAAACATTATAGATCATGTTAAGGAGTCTGGATTTTATTCTATGTGCAATGGGAAACCATGTTAAAATTTTAAACAATGGAATGGCTTAATCTGTTTTTTTGTTTTTTTTTTTTTAAATTTTAGAAAGATTGTTTCAGTTTCTATGTGGAAAAGAGATGTTAGGGCTTAAGAGTGGAAATAGTGAGACATACAACTATTGCCTGGGCACATTGGTTACTTGAACAAAGAGACATGATGATTACTGGAACAAAGACAGAGCTAGGGAGAAGTAGACAGATTAGAGATAGATTTGAAGGTGTCAACCTGTAGATTTTGTAATGGATTGACTGTGGACATGATGAATGAAAGGGACATGCCACAAATGTTTCTCAAAGTCTTGGCTTAGTGAACTGTGTGGGTAAGGAAATACAAGATAGGGAATAGATATGAGAGGTGTAGCTAGGATTGACTTTGAGATGGATTTTACATAGCTAAATGGAGATGCCTAGGAGATGTCTATAAATATCAGAAGAGTGGAATGGACTAGAAATACAAATGAGGGAGGTATCAGATCATAGGTATTATGGAAGTTGTAGGAGTAGATCAGATCACTTAGGGAAAATACAGAGTAAGAAGAGTCAAGCGCTGAATTCAGTCATGAGGCAAACCAGCATTTAGTTGCTAAAGGAGGAGGAATGTGCCAAAGAAAATAAGAAGCAGCAGCCAGAAAGAGATAGGGAGAAAGCCAAGATATATTTCCCATCTCTATAAGAATTTATTTCAAATTCCCAGCACATTAATCCCTTAATGACGATAAACAAAGCACAGAGTCACAAAAACACTCCTCCACATAATATAATGAAGTTCCCTAATCACTCAGTTATATTACTGACAATTCATATTAAAAAATTATCTGTAGGAGAAATTTCTGCATACATACAAGCACTCAAAAATTTGGAAGATAATATAAGAAAATGTTAACAGACATTATATCTAATGATGGAATTGTGAATAGTTTTTACTTTCTTCATTTCACTTTTCTAAATTTTAGTTTTTTTCTATAATAAGCATATCAGAAAACATTGTCTAGATATATTCTATTTATTTTCTTTGTGAGAAAGTAATTTTCTATTAGTTAGAACAGGGGTAATTAATCTGAGTGTTATGGTGCTGCCTGATTCTGTGAAGCATCCCACCTGTTTTTTATTTAGTTAGATATATGTAATTTATTTGCTTCTCTGCTATCTTCAGGGCTCTTTCATACAGATGAGCACGTAGTTATTTATAAATAATATTGTGAGACAGTGATGCATAGAGTGAAGAATGTGAAAACGGAAGTTAAATTATTTGTATTTGAATTCTAACTCTGCCACTTCACAGCTCTGTGACATGACATATGTTGAAAGTGAAACTATTAGTATATATCTTGAAGTGTTATCTGGAGATCAAAATTAGATAAATAAAGGGGTGGCACAGTCCACTTCCTGGCATGTGGTAACTTATTGATATATGATGGTTGTTAACAGCTTAGGCTGTGGAGATGGAGAGTCTGGGTTTGAAATTAACCCATCACTTACTAAATGGGTCACATTTTGCAAATTATTTAACTTCTCTGTGTTTTTTCTTTTCCTTACATGTCAGGTCTTAAAGATACCTACTCAAAGGTTATTATGAAATTATGTGCAACACTTAGAATACTGTCTGGGAGTATTCACAAGTACTCAACAAATGCCATTTTGCATATTTCTTTTATGATTAAGGGTCTTTCACTTCAGTGACTAAATTTTAAACTCCCATAGGGCAGGAACCAGTCTTGCACATTTTTTAATACACAATAATTCATGTGCTGAAAAATGTTTATAATTTAGAATTATCATTCCAAATATTAATTCTCATGACATAAGGCTAGAGTAGGAGCTTTCTTAACAAATCTTCCCTGAACTGTCTCAACAGGTTGATTGATGTTTTCATTCCCCTATGGCTCATAAGTGCTGATGCCCAGATGATACTGAACATTCCTTGTACACTGCAGGCCTCTATTCCATGCATGTTGGCATATTTCTGCTCCTAATAGTTGAGTTGTTTTCTTAGCAAGGGACTCGTGTTTATTTACAAACCAGTGATTCCAGTTGTTATGTACTATAGTGACATATTTATTTAAATATTGGATAAACTGCTAAACTTTGAGTACAAAAAGAAAAAGTATATCTTGTGAAAATTAAGTGGAATACTTTGGAAAGAGTTGACAAAAGGACTTCCTGAAAATTGTTGTCAAGTTAGGTGTGGGCAATGCAACAGCAATATACTGGGAAAACCCTCTGTACTCATATTGCCTTACAAATGGATTTAGGTTCTCTTTCCTCTTTAAGAAATACAAACTAAAAATCACAGACAACGGATGATGGGTATGATTTATGTGTGTGATTTGTGAAGGTGCATATCTCCCTCTGTGGGCCCATACTGAAAGAAGAGCTCCTGGCCCAACATCTAACCATTGATATGTAGATATTTTTTCAAGTTAAAATGAGGTATTTAAGGTTTATAGGCAACCATTTTTTAATGATTCCCTGCTTTAACCAACAACTCTTCATCTTGAAAAATAAGTCTCCTAAAATACTTGGATTCAGCAGAAATTAAACTGAGTATCTACTGATTTTGAATTCTAGTTTAATCACTTGCTAACCTTATGATTTTGAGCAAATTAGTTATCCTCCTGAATCTTGGCCCTTCATTTGTAAAAGGTATTTTTTTTAATTAATGAGGGTTTTAAAAAAATTAAATGAGACCATATATCTAAAGTACATAGCAGAGTCCCTAGAAAGGGAATGAGTGCTTAATAAATGTAGTTTTCTTTTTTAATTTAATTTAATTTAATTTAATTTATTTGACAGAGAGAGACACAGCGAGAGAAGGAACACAAGCAGGGATAGTGGGAGAGGGATAAGCAGGCTTCCCGCGGAGCAGGGAGCCCAATGTGGGGCTCGATCCCAAGACCCTTACCTGACTGAGCCTCCCAGGCGCCCCTAAATGTAGTTTTCTATACTGTAATGACCATTGAGTTTTTTCTCTGAAACCATGACCTCTTCTAAGCTCTAGAAACACATTTCCAGCTGTAGACTACACATATCTAACTGTATCTCCTTAAGACACCTTCACCATTCTCCTAGACTGAGTCTTAGATTAATTATCAAGACATCATTCTCTTGCCTTTTCACTCATTCTCATACACCAAAATGACTATGAAATAGATTTGATTTTAAATTTTAGAAATTCTCTCCATTTTCTTTTCTTTTTTTTTTTTTTAAGATTTTATTTATTTATTCATGAGAGACAGAGAGAGAGAGAGAGAGAGAGAGGCAGAGGGAGAAGCAGGCTCCCAAGGAGCAGGGAGCCTGATGTGGGACTCGATCCCAGGACCCTGGGATCATGACCTGAGCCGAAGGCAGACGCTTAACCATCTGAGCCACCCAGGCGCCCTCTCTCCATTTTCTTTTCTTTTTCACTACTAATATTTGTCTTTCCCTTCCTTTCTTCTTAATTGCTCCAGTTTATTTAGTTTAATAAGAGCTATTTTATTTTCATTACTCAAAAGTGGGTTTAAGTAGTTTCTTTCTATTTACTTAAATAACATTCCCAGTTACTTATTCGGCTTAAGACTTCATTAGTTCTCATAGTACATTCCTCTCTCACTTCTTCCCAGTACATTCATTGCCAATATTATCTTCCCAAGAAACAAATTTGATTTGCGTACCAACACACACACACACACACACACACACACACACACACACACACACACATGCGTGCTGAAACATTTATGCCTTGCCATTATATCCCAGTTAGGACCCAGCCTCCTTATCTTCACATGTAAGCCCATCACAGTTGTGCTGGAACTACTCTGTAGATTTAGCTCTGCCTCTCTCCAACCAAACTAAACTTCCTGCTGTTCTCAAATATAATTTTCACAATTCTGTGTTGTTCTTGTGTTTACTCTTTCATGTGAATTGCTCTGTCCTTTGGAGCACCCGTTTGGGTGGATCAACTTTTATTGCCCAGGAATTATTCCCATTCCTAAATATACAGCTTTGAAGTTATCTAGGGGATTTGGGGAACTAATGCTGTATCTCAATCACTATCTACACACACACACCCGATTTGCGCATCTGTGGGCAGAATGTAATTCTATCAGAGTTCTCTTGGGTTGACTTAGTGTCTTCTCACTAATTACTACACATAGAGCCTCAAGTGACAAAACAGCTGGTTAGGCAATTAAAACCTTTCAGCTGTGAGTGGAGAGCTCAGTTAGGATGACTGGAAGGGTACAGTGTATAATGTACTCATTGGTTTAATAAGTTGGAAAGTATGTGGCTGCTCAGTTATGCAATTCATTTTGACTCGAATGGAGAAATCAAATTAACTGCAGGTAGGTATTATAAGAGCTGACAGGTCTGACATCCTCAGTGTTCCATGAAACCGAAGATTGTCCTTGTAGAGTCACAGGTATTTTTTTTTATTCCTTCTTTTTCTTTGAGCATTTCTACAAGCTAAAATAAATGTTCAATACATACTCCTTAGCAGCTAAAAGGATATTTTGGTTTTGGCTCTATCAAGTGTAGAATTTGCAAAAAAAGTAATAAGTTTTTTACCCTCAGTGGCAGAGGGTAAAAAACAATAACCTGCGGAAACATTACTGCATTGATCAGTGTTCTAAATTGCTGGGTATCACAAAAAGAGCAGAGATATACAGACATCTCATTTAGACTCATTCAGATAATTTTTGTTTCACAGAAAAATACTGTCCCTGTTTTCTAACATTATTTTGGTAAAGGCTGGTATGGTGGATTTGCTTTCAAGTGACTCAAAAGGAGAAAATAAAGAACACACTTAAGTTCCTTTAAAAATATTCCTTATTTTACCTTTAGTGTATAATTTAAGAGAACAAATAAGTGGAAGTGGGAGAAAAACAATTATGGAAAAATCAAACCACTGACACATTCATTTTAATTGTTGAAACATTTTATGTTGATATAAATTTACTGAAATATATTAATTTTCATGGCTGGCCTTCCACACCTGTGACTGTTGCTCAATATATTTGTAGCTATGCTGTGTGAAACATATCAGTTTTGTCTGTGTTCATTGCCCTACTCCTCCCTCTCTTTCATTGTGAGCTACTTGAGGTCAGGGGTTGTGTATTTGTCATCTGTGTAATCCCATCACATACCAGGATGCAGTTCATAATATCCATACTTTTAATGAAGGAATTGATTTTATAAACACTAAATAGTACTTAGCTTGTGGCACATACATTTTAAGCACCTTCTATATTAGTTAAAATATTAACTAATTCTGTTCTCATAACAACTGTGTTAGTTATTCATTGATGCATAACAAGTGATCCCAAAATTTAGGAACTTAAAGCAAAAACAGATATTACCTGACACAGTTTCTGAACATGAGGAATTTAGGAGCAGCTTAGCTGGGTGGTTGTGGTTTCAGGGTCTCTCTTGAGGTTATAGTCAAGATGTTTGTTGGGGCTACAGTTATCTGAAGACCTGGAGGGCTGGAGGATCAGCTTCCAAGGTCATTCATTCCCATGCTTGATAAGTTAGTGCTGATTGTTGGCAGGATGCCTCAGTTCTTACCATACTGTTCAAAAGTTCAGGTGGTTACCTGTGCTTCTGACCTACTGGCTATAAATTGGAGGTTCCCAGCACCCCCTTCCTGAATTCCATTAATTTGCTAAAGTAACTCACAAAACTCAGGAAAACAGTTTACTTATTAGATTACCAATTTATTATGAAATGACACAAATCAGAAACAGTCAGATGGAAGAGATACAGGGCAAGACATGTGGCAAGGGGTCCAGAGCTTCCAGGCCTTCTCTGGCACCACCCTGCCAGCAGTTCTGCATGTTCCCAAAACTAGAAGATCTCTGATATTTGGATTTTTATGGAGGCTTTATTATGTAGGCATGATCGATTAAATCATTGGCCATTGGTGATCTATTCAACCTCCAGCATCTCCCTTCCCTTCCCTGGAGGTGGGAAGGTGGTGGAACCTGAAATTTCCAACCCTCTAATCAAGTTTCATTCCCTTGGGAACCAGCTCCCATCTTTGGGAATTTCCCAAAAATCACTTCATTAATGTAAACTCAAGTGTGGTTGAAAGGGGCTTGTTATAAATAACTAAAGACACCCGTAGTCACCTTTATCACTGAAACTAGGAACCCAGCACAAAACCCAAATATTATTTAAAAAAGATGCCCTTATTGCTCCAATCATTTAGGAAATTCCAAGTGTTTGGGGAGCTGTGTGCCAGGAAAGGGGACAAAGACCAAATATATATTTCATAAATTTATAAATCACAATATCACAATTGATCATTGGGGATGATCCTGGGAACTGGTGACTACAAGAGTATATGAAATAGGTGCTTCCTCCTTTTTTAGTTGGGGGAAGTGAGGCACAGAAAGGTTAAATAATTTGGGTTATGATGAAAATTAAATGAGATACCCACACACAAGTTACAAAACATTATATGGCACATATGAAGCAATGAATATTAGCTGTTATTTTCTCTGTAAGCCAAAATAATTGCCTTTGGTAGTTATTTTCAGGTTTCAGTGGGTCCAGGTGGCAGGTTGTAGGTTCAGTTTCCAACTTAAGGGATCACATTTTGTGACTTGAACCTAGGAAAAGCTGGCATGTGATGTATGTTGGTTTCCTGTTGCCGCTGAATGAATTACCACAAATTTAGTGGTTAATGCAACATTGATTTATTATATTACAATTCTGCTGGTGAGAAATTTGACACAATCCTACTGGACTAAAGTCAAGATGTTGGTAGTGGTACATTCATTCTGGAGGTTATGGGGAGAATACATTTTCTTGACTTTTCCAGCTTATTGAGGCCACCTGAATTCCTTGACTCATGGCCCCGTCCTCCATCTTCGAAGTCAGTAGTGTAGGATCTTCCAGTCTTTTTTTCTCTTGTATCTTCCCAGCCTCTGCTTCTATGGTTATATCACTGACTCTGCTTTCTGACCTTTGTGCCTCCCTTTTAAAAGGACCCTTATGATTGGGTCCATCTGGACAATCCAGGACACTTTCCCCATCTTAAGATTCTTAATCACATCTCCAAAGTCTCCTTCGTCAGGTAAAATATCATTCACAGGTTCTAAGGATTAGGATGTGAACATATTTGGGAGGCCATTACTCAACCTACTACATGATGAGTGCTAAGTTTTTATTTGAATCAAAGCTTTTGTTATAGCCATAGAACTCTCTCACACTAGAGAGTGGAAATTAAATCCACTTGCCTCTCTCTTTGGGGGTGATTTTAAAGTTTATTCTATTTTCTGAGAATGGTCTAAGCCTCTTCTTGCTGAAGGATTGTGGGAGGCAAGCAGAAGACCCACTGGACCAAGTATCAGAGGCTGAGTTCTTGCACAAACTCTTCCTCTTTCTAGCTGTGGTACCTTGGAAAAATCACTTAGCATTTGAAAAAATATTTAAAGTATGTGTTGAACAAAAATAGTTGTTTGTGTAGCTTACAGGATTGCTATGTTCATCAGTTGAGTAATACAAAAAGGCATGCTTTGTAAGCTGCAAGGAGCCAAACAGACATAAAATCCTATTGGTTATCAATGTATGCTGTTTGAGGGGTTTAGTTTAACATAGAACACTGGGAGCACAGTGAGGCCAATAGAGTCTTTTTAAAAGAGACCTCCCTTTGCCCTCCTTGACCTGGCCCCACACCTTGCTTACTGCTGCTAGTGAGTTTCCAAGCCCCCCTCAAATGGAGCCAGCATAGCTGTGAACACAGACGAGGACAAACTTGGACATTCTGCGGGTCTCTGTGAGTGGGCAGAACTGTGAGGGGAGTATTATCTTATCCCTTGCTTTGGGGAATTATATCATTTCTTACTATGTGGAGATAGATGGAACACTGGAGAAATTTTCTGATCAAAAGATATTTATGTTCCTTAGGATCTTCCATACTCAAATGAAAACAAGACTTTAATTTGTGAGGCGGAGTTTAAATAGCATGTTAAGCAAGTTAAAATGTTATTAAGGGGCTTTTGTATGCCAGTTGGGAAGGAGTTAAGTATTGAACATTCCTCAGAATTTTGTTTTTTATTCACTTATGTGTATGTCTTGCAAATAGGCATTTGGGGGCTGATGGAGATACGTGAGATAACAGGAGAGTCACAAAGTGGAGGGTGAAAGTCCCCGATGGTGATTACATGGTGTTTGTGTTATTCCTTCTTTTGTAAAAATATCTCCGGGCTGCTTTGTGTGTGCCTGTGTTAGGACCCTGACAGAACCCCAGGACTTCCATTTAGTAATCCTTTCAGGGCCCACAGATACAAATAAAAGATAGCTGGGTCTACCCCGTTTGCTTCTCTTCTCTAAGCAATTGTTTATACAGTGAAGGCCCAGAGCCCTGTCATCTGAGATAATGAGCTGATAAGGAGTTAGAGAATGGTCACACAGAATCAAAATGCTCAGGTCTGGGAAATCACCCAAGAGATCCTAAATTTAGCCCTTCCATTGCTACTTAAAGCCTTAGAGCTTTCAAAGGTGCTTTTCACCCCTTTCCAGCCAGCATTTAATTTTCTTAAAATCATTATTGATTCGTCTCAACAATCAGTCCGTTTTCTATAGCTGTCGATTTTTTCTACCCATGAATCCATCCTGCTCTGAGGCACTGTGGGGTTGGAGCTTCGGGCTTCTCCCCAGCAGCGTGCCTGTCTTCCAGCCCACCAGGCCACACACACCACGGTGACATCAATCACCCAATGGGAGGCAACTGCAGATGACTGCAACCTCTACCCAGTCAGTATCTTTTAACAAAAGACACAGAACACTTTGAATTTGTGGGAAACAACCTGGATTTTTGCCATGTCCTCCTTGAAATAGAGATTTCACAGAACTAAATCTCTTTCAAATAGGGGAATTACTGTCTACCCTGAAGGGGGAGTTGGGGAGACTCCGAGTCCTATGCCTTTGTCTCTATATAAAGGAGAACGAGGAAAGACCTGCTCTTGATAATCTTGAGCAGTCATATAAAGATGTGTGAGAAAAAAAATTCTGTTCTTTTCAAAGCCTGCCTTTCATACTGTATGTCAACCCTCAATTTTTCAGGGAGCAAAAAAATCTTGATAAAAATTATCCTGAAAAAAGAAGAAAAAAAAAAGAATTATCTTGATCCTTTGATTTTTTTTTTCTCCTCCTTTTTGCTGCTGGACTTTGAGACATTTCAGTACTCATTAACGCTGTTCTTTCATACAAAGCAGAGAAAATAGGAGATGTTATTCAAACTAGGTGATTTGACTCTGATTTGAGATAGTTGATGTGTGTACGGATGGGAGATGTTCATTTAATCTCTGTCTCTCACACATCATTGTTCACATAGAGATTTTCAAAAAAGTCACACCAGGTTTCTTTGATTAAGCACTCAGCATAATTAATTGGTGTACATTATTTGCATGAATTCTAGTGTACCTGCTAAATAATACATCTCTAACTGTGACATTCAGAAAACTTTAAAGCTTGAGATGCCATCTTTGGTTTTGAGGAACAAAGTCCCACTTTCTTAGCTAAAAGTATGCATCTTTTAATGGTTGAAGTGGTTGCCCTCTCAGGCATCTCTTAGAACAGAGGATGTGTTACTTAGGGGACAATCCCATTGGATATACAGGATAAGTAACCTCATTATGGATGTAGAATGAAGGAGATAACCTGCAAAATATATGTATATTTTTTCATATATATGAAGGGGTCTTTAAAAGAAAACCAGGGGAATTAACTAGCAGTATGGCAGGCTATCTACCATAGTCATTTGCTGGATTGCTTTTGTTTTTGTGCTTTACAATTCCCCATAGTCAATTTTAAGATTTAGGAAGCATATTTGTGTGTGCGGATGTGTGTTTGTGCATATAAGGAGAGTCAGGGCAGGGAAGGGACAAAGAGTGGGCACGGCCAGCCGAGGAGGAGGAGCCATTAACCTGGGCACTGAGCCTGTCCCAAAACAGTTCCTTAAGCAAGTTCAGCTCAAGGTAAGAAAATGAGAGATATTAACCTAGGTCTGGGGAAAGAGGAGATACATTTTCATGATTAACTATGGAGTATAGCATGCTGCATGCATTTAACTTAGAATTCTACATATATTTGCCAAGAAGTCAAATGGATACCTAGAAATCTGAAACTACAGCTGACAAGGTGAGGCGCATGTGCTTATTAATGCTCCATCCATATAGAACATAAATGTGAAAGAAACACTTACCTAAGAGTTATTTAGAAGAAGTTACATTTAATTGATGGCTGAGTACCTATCTCTCAAAGACTGGGCAATCTTGAGAAGAGTTCAGGGCAATATTTTCCTGAAAAAATTTGGGAGTATGGTATCTCCCTCATGGGTCTATCCTGAGGGTTAAATTATGTGATGGGCAGAATTCATTTGTTCTCCTTTTTCTCCATTCAAGAATTTTTTACCCTGCCTTAGAGAGTACCAGCATGGCACCATGTACCAGGGTTATGGGAAGTGATCGGTGTAAACTTTGCCACTACCCTCAAGGAGTGTACAGATTAAAAGAATGTCTAGATCCTAGCAGATTACTTTGCATATCAGAGGCTCAACAAATGCTATTTTCCTTTCTTAATTTTTATAACCTGGGCTGTCTTTTAAAGAAAAAACTTTTGAAAATGGTGAAATTCTGAATGATCCTTAATGTGTGAAAATGTTTCTTTTATTCATCCACTAAATAGTTATCGAATGCCTGTTGTGTAATATGGCATTATTGCTAGTATCTAATGAAATACAGTATTATTCTTTGTTTAAAATTCATAATGTGTCTACTATGTGCCTGGCACAATTGTGTGATTAAGAGGGTACAAAAGTTATTTGAAATGGTCTCTGTCCTTAAGATAAATCTACTCTAGTGTTGTGCAGAATTTTGTTGAGTTGTTAAATGCAGTGGTAGGCTGTCAGGAGTTTTCTGTTTTTACTCTAAAAGACCACTAATGATCTGTTTCTTGTCTTTAATCTTTGTTCTCAGTGCTCCTTGCCTTGTCTTGTGCTACCATCAGATGGACTTGGTAGCTGCCTGGGTGGGCTGGAAGAGGTTTCCTGGGAGGCCTTACCTGTTCTCCAGATTAGGTAAACTCTTGCGAATCAATGAACCTAAAGAAAACACCCAGAGGCAAATCCTGACTCCAGGTAACGTCTCACTGCATCTCATTATAAGTATTTTCAGATGTGCATCTTTCTGGTTTAAGTATAAGTTGTGACCATGTTACTGGGATACTTGGATTGCTTCTATATCCCTAGTACCTGGCACTCTGCTGGGGCCAGTAGGGGCATGGTTAATGTTTTTTGAATGGAGGAAAAGAATAAATGAATTCTGCCCATCTCATAAAATACATGCTGTATTCTAACAACCACAGAAAATAGAAGAATTGGAAGACATTTGTCCCCTCTTGTGCAGCCCATGCGGGCTGCCCCAGGGCTACCAAGCCCTTTTGATAATTGATGGTGACTTGCTGTGTTCTGATGATCCCTTTTCTGGGTGCAAGTTACACAATTTACAGATTGAAAAGTAGCTGAATTAAGTTGAATTCTGTATTCTCCTAAATTTGGGAAATACTGAGTTAAACCATGTTAAAGTGATTGCTTTTCGCTGTACTTCTCAGGGGTATCACTACTTAATGTGCATGGTGCATCTCTAAAGATATGTGATGTGAAATATTTTCAAACGTATTTGATTCTGAGACCCTTTTTTCTTGGACCAATTTGTCCAGAGTTGAGGTTTGCAACACACTCTTTGAGATGCGCTGTATTTGGCTGTTCTAAGGAAAAAAACACAATTTACTCAACAGTAAGGAGAGGTAATTGAACTCAGTTTTACTTTCTGCTAAGTTCCTGCTAAGGATAACTCAACTATCTACTATTGTCCTCAAAGAAAGAAAATCTAATCAAATGCTAACTCTGGTTAAATGGTAGGAAATGCGCTCCCAAGTGTTAAGAAAAGCCAGACAGCCTCCCCGCAGCATCCTCCCTGCATGGCCGACCTCAAGGCCAACCTGGAGTTGCCCACAAAATGCCTGGGGAGATTCCTGTGGAAGCAGATGGTGCTGCCTGGAGACAGTTGTCCACAGCTTGGCATCTGGGCTCGTGAGTGCTGTCCAGCTGAGGATTGTGCAGGCAGAATGCTGGGTGATAGGCTTCCTGCTGAAATCCATTAGCACTCCAGCATAGCCCATTCTTCTTTTCCTTAAAAAGGATTTGTACTCATTCTGAAATCATATCAGAAATAGCTGCCCATAAATATGGACAAGGCATGTGGCCTTTACAAGAACAAATTTAAGGACAGAAAGATATTAATAAAGATGGGGTCACCCAGTCAGTGAGAGCTGATGCTAGGACTTAGTATAGCACCTGGAGAGAAAGGTTTTCCATGTTGCTTCCCTACATTAGTTACCTTCTCAGTGACTCAGACTCTTTCCTTGACCAAACTTTTCTTAGGCTCCTCTAAGCCTTCTTTTGACTGGGTCTTGACCTTGGGCTTCTGTGTCTGTTTTTGCCAAGTCTAGTCTTAGGAGGAATCCTGCAGAGTCAGTTTAGAGAGAATCCCCTCACCCTTGATTTCTGATCACCCTCATATCTGATGAAACTTCTTAGTCTTCACCCCTAATATCTGATCACTCTGGCCTGAAATCAGTAAGAATCCTGTTAAGTCAGTATAGCAAAACCCCTGTTCTTTATGTCTCCTTTAAGTCATTTTCCACCCATTGACTCCTTCATTCTGCTCTTCGGCTATAAATCCCCACTTGCCTTTATCATATTTGGAGTTGAGCATGATTTCTCTCTATTGCAATAGTCTTGAATAAAGTCTCCCTTACCATTTTAACAGGTGTCAGAATAATCTTTTTCTTTAACATTGAACATGCTTTGTACTTAGTTATAATTGGCAAAGGTAAAAAGTGAATGTTTTCAGAAGGCATTCAGAAGGAATACCTTGAACAGAGATGCTAATCTTCTCTTTAGCTGCTTGAAAAATAGCTATAACTTTAATATAATGAAAGCTAGAAGGTAGGATCACTGGGAGGTGAGAGAAGGGATGGTTCCTGAAATAGACCCACGGCCAGAAGAGATATTTATATTGTTCATAATATAAGGGTCAAGAACATCAGTAAATACAGAGTATTATACATAATGACCTATTATTTTATAATTTTATCTGCCTAATGACTATTTTTCAAAATTAAGCTTAGTGTTAAAGTAAAATTTAAAACTTTTTAGAAAAAATAATAAATACATATTGAAAAAGCCTTCCCTATGCTTCATCTAGATAACCATTCAATTTTTATGTAGTTCTTCTAGCTATATCTAAAGAAATTAAACATTTTGATTTGTCTGGGGACGCTCCAGTTTATAGCAGCTGTCCCAGAACCCTGTCCAGTTTAGCATTTATCTTAGAAAAAAAATGTCCAGTTTGAATTGTGAATTATATAAATTCTCTAATCCTACCTGATGTTGGATATAACCAGATGTTTTAGTGCATGCACCTGTGTGAACCCCTACTCATCATTAGACTACATCAGATACTTCTGTACCCCCTTGTGTTCTCTTGGCTTCAGTTGTCTTCTGAGCCTCTGGCCACATCTTTTATTTCAGCCTCTGAATGGCCACATGTTTGTGGCTTGACTCAGCCACTTGTGAAATAACTGTTCCATCTCAGTGCAGCCCGACGGTACCTTTTGTCATGCCAACACCATCCACCTCTCTCCTCCTGCCCTGAGTTTTTTCTGTTGCCTTTGAGATTCGAAAAGACCCATTCTGCTACCACACATGGGCAATATGGAATGCGGGGAGTTTATGCCCATGTGGCTAATACTTGACCAGTGTAAGAGAGGAGCAAGCAGATAAGTTCTACTATTGAGACCCAGCAGTTCCTAGGCTCTTTGGAAGATAATCCCAGGAGATGGAGCAACCAGTTTCACGTGATACCAAGTGGTGGCCACCTTGATAATATGCCACTATTTACCTCTTTTTTTCTGCCTCATTCTGCATTTCCTCACTCTTTTCTTCCTGGGATTGAATGTTCTAAGAAAATAGCATCACATAAGGTTTTGGTTTGGGCTCTGCTTTCTAGGAACCCATGTTAATAAATATAACCTTAAATGATTTAGCTCCACACTACCTTTTACTCCCCCACCCCCACCCCACTCCCCATCCCCTGATTCTGGGGCTGAAACTCTGAAAATTACATTTCCCAGACACCTTTGCCAGTTTGCTTACACGTTCTGCCAATAGGAAAACTGGAGGGCAACTGGAAGTTGGAAGAAAAGAAGCAGGAAGAAGGGATTTCTGATTTTTTTTCCCTTATTTTTGAAAGTGTGGCCAGAATAGTGGCAGTTAACTCCAGTAGTGGTTAACCCCAGCCTCCACCTTCTTTTGCCATTCCACAGACCAGCCTCAGATAAATAGAGGCAGCCGTACCTGGGTGATGGCCCCTTCTGAGACACACTCCATGTGCTCTCCTTCACATTCCTAGGTGCCAGACTCCAGAGATTACACTTCATCCTTTATCTATGTGCAGCCTTGGGGAGGTAGCTGTTTCCTCCAATTTTTATGTCACTTGTGTTTCAGAGGATTTGTGTGAAGATGAAATGAGTCAGTACACAAATATCGGATTCTTACCATTTGTGGTAATTAGATAAAGTCCCAGGAACACCAAATTAGTGAATACTGAACTATCAACCCTAGGGAAAACATGTGTGTGCACGTGCACACACACACACACACTCTCCCTCTCTCTCTCTCTCGTCTCACATAGATTATAATCCTAAATCTTAAAAACAACTCATCCTGGTAGGTTCTGTCTTATTTTACAAAAGAGAAAATGTACAGATCTAAGTGGTTTGCCTTGACTTACTTGTCACTCATAGTGCCTACAGTTGTGACTCAAACCTTCTCCCACTGGCCCCAGATGTGGGGCTTCTTGCACTAGCCCGTACCCCCTGCCTCTTTATCCTCTGCTTACCTCCATATTAGCTGAACAGGAAGGCTGTGCTGCAAATTTCAGGTACCTTACATTGTTTTTTGCTGCTCTGTGCCTGTCCTGAATGACCTTGAAGGCATCAGGAGTAGTGATTTTGGGGTTACAAATAAATGTTATCAAATAGGAGTATTGTAAATATGGGATCCCATGGGTAATGAGGGTTGACTATACTAAATTTAGAACTTTAATTGTCACACAGCAAGTGGTCAGTTAATGTTCACTGTTACCCTGTTATTTCCATTTTACAATTGAGAAAATTTAGTTCACATAATTTGTGTATGGTAGAGACAGATTCTTGCCCTGGTTCATTTGATTTCAATACTTGCATTTTCAACCATTAGGATATATTATTTCTACTTTTCTCAAAAATTCTTAAAGTTATAACCTTTAGTGACTATATAATATTTTATCATTCTGATATATAATCATTTCCTTAAAGTATTCCCATAATATTAAGGATATAGGTGTAAATATATAAATTCTGCAGTGAATTTCTATATGCTTCTGTCATTTTGCTTCTACTGAAATTCTCAGCAATAGTAATCTCAGGTGATATAAACATCCTTAGGGCTTCTGCTACATGTTGTAATTTTGTTTCTCACAAAGGGGTTGTTTTAATTCATTTCAAGGGCCTAGATTCAGTGTATCTCTTTCACCAAAATGACACCAGGTGTTCTACAATTGTTGCTGCTGTTATCAACATGAAATGATTTCTCAAAGTTGTTTTAATTTTCATTCCTTCATCGTGGAGAAGTATATTCCCCATATATATATTTTTTCTATTTGTATTTGAAGTATCTGTGATGTCTTTTCCTCCTGTAATGTTTGTAGTCTTGCTGTTTTTCTCATACATTTGTATTTTCTATATATTAAAGAGAAACTTTAGTATGTTGCATTTAATGCAATTTTTTTGTCTGTTATTACATTTTTAGTGTTTTTTAAAAATTTTTAATTTTTTATTGTAAGTGTGACTGGGCAGTTTAGTTTTTCACTGACTACATGATTTGTTTTATTAGCTTGTTGACATCAGAGGTCCGAACATAACTGGTAACAAACCAGCAACATGAATGGATCATGGGGCCTTGGTGGTGATGTGAGGGAGAATAATTTGTTTGCCTTTAACCATTTCATTTTAAATTGTAACTCTCCTCATTTGTAAAATGAGTGGATTGAGAAGATGATCTCTAAGGCTTCTTCTGCCACGAAAATGATTTGATTCTAAGTGAACCAAATGTGATTCTAGATAAATATTTATTTAAAAATTTTAAAAAATCTGTTTTGTAAAATTTGCTTGAGATATGGTAATTGCTACTGTCCTTGGGCTGCCATAACAAAACACCGCAGACTGGGTACTTGCACGACAGAAATTTATTTTCTCAGAGTTCTGGAGGCTGGAGGTCCAAGAACAAGGTGCCAGCGGCATTGTTTTGTGGTGAGACCTCTTTTTATGGCTTGTAGATCGATGCCTTTTCGCTCTGTCCTCACCTGGCCTTTTGTTTGTGTGTATGCAGAGAGAAAGAGCTCTCTGCTGTCTCTTCCTCTTTCTTTAAGGACACCAGTCCTACTGAATTAGGGCCTATACATATAAACTTATTTAATTTTAGTTACCTCCTTAGAGGTCCTATCTCTAAATAGTCGTATTGGGAGTCAGAACTTCAACACATGCATTTTGGGGGATGCATTTCAAACCGTGATAGTAAGGAATTTCATTCGGAGAATGCCGCCACAGCAGTACAACAATGCTTTTAGAATTCGGATTTCAATGGAGCTGGCAATTGAGGATTACAAAAGTTGAGAAACTTTCTAATCTCTCCCCTAGCTTTCACACTGTGTTCTGGGTATGCTGACCTTCCTTCCATCTTTCCTCCACCAGACCACCGGATTCCTATCTTGGGCCTTCCATCTGTTTTCTTTCTGCGTGGATGGACTACTCTTTCTCTTGGTCTTTGACGGGCCAACACCTTCATCATTCAGGTTTTAGTTCTGCAGCCTAGCCAAAACCATTTCCCTCAACTCTCCCCTGCCGAGGCGCTGTTTTGGTCTCTGCATAGCACTTACTGTCTCCTGTAATTAGCTTCTTATTAATTTACTTACTTGTTTACTGCATGTCTTCCTATCTGTAGAATATGATCTTTATGAGAGCAAGGGCCTTTCCTAGTGTGTTTCTTCAGCTCCTACTACATTGCCTGTCACATACTGGCTTTCCAAATTATTTGTTGAATGATGGAAGCCATTATGAAAATTTCAAGTTGTTTCTTTTCTTTTCTTTTTTTTTTTATTATGTGCAGTTGTTTCAAGTACAAAATGGAAAGGGATAATTTTGCAACAAATGTAACAGATATTAAGGTGATCATTTATACCAAAACAAGATTTCCCTTTGAGATTTAATCTGGTTACAGGCATGCAACATACACTAAAGAAATACTTGAATTATCCCTGAAGAATGCTCTCTCACTTTCTGAAATGTCAAGGCATCATACTCAATTTGTGGACTACATGATTTAGTCTACTTTGTTGTTTGGGAAAACAAGAAGGAATTAACTTTCTGAGGTTAAGATTTAAGAAAATGAAAACTTTCTTAAGATCACAGATATTGCCATGCTAAGATTTTAGAAGATTTGAATTCTGCAGTAAGCTTTACTACACAATGAAGAGCTCCAGCCTGTAGGTGTCATTCATTGGCAAATTATTCCCTAGGAATTAGTTATCGAGTCCTGGAAATGCACTTGATCCTACACAAACATAAAGAGACTTGTCTCCATTTGATGGCTGTTCCTTCTAGATAGAAAACACAAAACAATTAAGGTGGCAAAATACAGTATATGAGAGAAGAAAACAATTTAAAGGTGCATGACGTTGTCATTTCTTTTATTTGTATCAAACATTTAAACAATAGACCCTATTTACTTTTTGATATATAGAATTGAATCATCCTTTCTTCTAATTTCATCAATATTTCAATGGCTGATTTGGTTTTATTCTGCAATCTCTATTATATATATTAAAATAATTATGTTTTGAGGACTAAGCCATGTGTGTACATGCAGAGAATTAATACTGTCTGTTACCAAAATCTTTGGTTTACATTATATTCAATTTTGTGTATGCATTTTTTTTTTAGCTTTTGTAGGCTAGGAGATACAAGAAATAAAATAAAACATATATGCATTCCAAGTAAGATATTTAATCCCATCTTTCTATTTATATTTTTTGTGTTGGTTATAAGCTTTTACTAATCTAAGTTAGGCTTGTAAAAAAACAAAAATATATACCTTATTTTATGAAAATGAAAAATGCTTAATTATAAATTATAGGAAGTACTAATTCTTTCCTAACAGATTTTTGAGGTGATTAAATGACAACATAAGTTGAATATTTTTATATTGTTAGCTTAAAATGCTTTTTATATTGAGAGGGAAAATGGGGAGATAAATGTGAAAATTTTGAAATATTAACCTTGTAGGTTATTCTAACTAGAATAGTTTCCTTGGATATAGGTTCAGACCTCTCTGTTATTGACTTGTTGGGAATTCAAAGATAGTCATTTCATCAATTTTCTTTAAATTTGTCTCAAGTAATGATAAAAGTATGGCAGCAGAAAGAGTTAAGAGCTCAGGTGTGAGGGGCTTGAAAATCTGAGGAACATTCAAAAGTCTATGAGATTTCTCCCCCTTACAGTTCTTGATCCTCACAGGCTGAAACTATATAAAACATAAAAAAACTAGTTAATATGGTAAGTTTAAATAAACAGTTGGTTAGTTTAACAAGAAAATAAAGATTAAATTATAGCTTGACTAAATTGAATCATCTTGTTAATTCGATCAAAATAGCAGTTAAATTGTTTACTCTGATAAATTCATCAGTGGATGCCTAGTGTTGCTTGGGCTCCAACCTATACACCTTACTTCCTCACTATTGCTGTTTCTTTGAGGGGGATCCCCTGATGGTGCAGTCACTCTGGCTGTATTTGGGTGTGTATTGTGACTGTCCTTCTCTTAGAAAACCTGATCCAAATGTAGGGTAAGATCTTCTTTATCCTCTCATGAGCACTAGAAGTCAGGCTATAATTTTACCCAACCTCCCAAAGTTGTGGGGTCAGGGGAAGAGAAAGTCTAGATAGAGAATCATTTTTAACGGTTACACAGTTGAGATCTCCTCTTTGGCTGCCCCCTGCCTGGATCCATAATGTAGAGGCAGGCATTCCATTTCTACTTGCCTCTCTCTCCTTCTACCAGAAATACTCCAGGTGGCTTCAGACTTTGGAATTCCCAACCATACTGACTTCCACACCCAGATAAAGGGGCATGAATTGCCTTATTTTAATTAAAGTTCCACTGAGTTCTCATTTCTATCTTATGATAGACTTCCTCCCAGGAAGACTGGTAGTAGGATTTTTTTTTCCCCAGAAAAAATCCTGCCCTCACCCTTCGAAGGTTAGTTTGGTTTCCAACAACACAATTATTAAGTGTATATCAACACATTTTGTAAGAATTGTTTTATTCATATTTGAATGATACCACGTATGGGATAACACTATCTCTACAATCTGAGTTGTGGTTCAATTTTAAAAAAAATATTTCATCAAATTTTCAAAAAATGTCTTGGTGTATGATCTCACTCATTTAGTTAATATTGCTTGAAGTATCAGCATATGTTTGTATTATTTTATCCAAGAAAATCTCCATTTCCCATCTATACCACTACTTTCAATTTTTCATTATGCTCTTCATCAAAGGTGCTCAAAGAACTTTCATATGTTAATTAGTATTTCTATTATGATTCTTATAAAAATGGGTTACTCTTCTAATTCAGTGCGTGGCGCCTAAAAATGTTTGTCTTTTGATTCAATATGACAGGGCAAGGAAGATAATTATTGAAGTAATAGAATTCCAAGATGCTGATTTTAATTTTTGGATTTACAGTGAAAATTACTTTTCACTTTAGAAAATTTTGACAATGATTCATTCATACTCAAATACACTACTTTATTAAAAGATAATTGGGAATGATTATTGAAACACAAAATGTAACAAAAATAGCAAAGGTATACCAGGAAATGTTGTTACCTTGTATCTGGCCAGGTAATTATGCCACACAAATAATCTGAAGCCTGAGCTGAATGCTCTTTGCAGCCTACTAAATAAGATTCTAAAATCAGAATCCCGTGATTGTGATGGGTAAAAACAATTTAACTGGTTAAATTTGCAATCAAGAAGGTGCCTTAAATGGATTCAGATTCCTTTAAAGTGGAGTAAAGGTGATTCACCACAGCATAGCTATCACAAAAACTCAGTTGTAAATCTGAATAAAAGCTAAAGAAATAAAAATCTTTTCAAGTCCGTTGTCTCTGCCCTCTTCAGTGTTCAGTGAGGATACTGCTGATGTAGCTTAAGAAATTGCAGAATTAAATATATTCAGAGGTTTAAAGATGTTCTCAGCTATACCAGATTCAGAAGGAGGACAGGGCAGGGCAGATGCACATTTGCATTTCTCACATCCAAGGCCAATGAGTGGAAGCTACTTTGAAAGACAAAGAGCCTCAGTTGGAAGGGCAAACCACAATGTGTGGGCAGTTCATGAAGTAAAAAGATCTGAGCCCTCTGGAGAAGGGTGAAGAGGCAAAGATGTGAGCAATCTGTTTAATAATAGTATGTGCTTAACAGGGGGTCTAGGTTTCTTCCTGCCTCTACTTCCTGACCATCAAGAGAGAGATGTGCCCTGCTGGAACACAGTATGAAGTGGGGCAATGTGTCTCTGGAGACTTCTGCATCAATCCCACCTCTATGCAATGGAGTTTAGCTGCCAACATTTTCCTATAGGATAGCCCTGGAAGTCAGTTGGAGGAGACCAGTTTATGAGATGTGGTTGGGAAATGTTTATTAGAACAGCTTAAGTAATAACAACAGCTAACAGTTGAGTGTTTACTGCTGTGTTAAGTGTTTCACAAACATTATTTCACTTAACTTTCATAACCCCATGAAGTTGGTATGATATCCCCATTTTAAAGATAGAACAAATTTGGCTTACAAAGGTTAGAACATGGATCCTTGATACAATGTGGCGTTGAGATTGAATTCTAGGTCTGATTGCAGATGCTGAGTTTTTAACAACCATGGTCTACTGTCTCTCCTTGCAGCAACTAGACAAGTTAATGAACTTGACTACTTATCTGATCCCAGAGTGTGTTTCCTCTCCCAGAAGATTTTAGCTGGAACATAGGTTTCTTGGGGCTTGTTCTGTTCTTTTGCTTGAACCAGGTACAAACCTAGGTAATTAAGAACAAATGTAATCAAGGGGAAATAACTCTGTCCCCCAGGCTTCCTAGGAAAAGATAAGTTTCAAAATTGGTTACAACCTCATGAATTTTTAGTATAGTATTTGAAAAAAATTAATTTTAAGACCATTATATTATTCCATAAATATAAACTGAATGACTAAGAAAAGAACTGATGGTACTATTACTATAGTTGCAAAGTTTAATAAGGTTATTGAAAGGTAGACAATTTTTATGGATGGATAATGGTTTTAATCTTAATTTGTAAGTCTTTCTTTTTTCTCTGTAATTTTTTAAAAATTTTAAATCCAGTATAGTTAACATACAGTGCTATATTACTTTCAGGTGTACAGTATAGTGATTTGACAATTCTATATCTTATTCAGTGCTCATCAAGATAAGTATACTTTTAATCTCCTTCACCTATTTCACCTGTCCCTCCACCCACCTCCCATCTGTTAACCATCAGTTTGTTCTCTATAGTTAAGAGTCTGTTTTTTGGTTTATCTCTTTTTTTCTTTGTTTTGTTTCTTAAATTCCACATATGAATGAAATCATATAGTATTTATCTTTCTCTGACTGACTTACTTTACTTAGCATTATACTCTTTAGATCCATCCATATTATTTCAGATGGCAAGATTTCATTCTTTTTTATGGCCGAGTAATATTCCAGTGTGTGTGTGTGTGTGTGTGTGTGTGTGTGTGTGTGTGTGTGTGTTATATCTTATCCATTTATCTATTGATGGAAATTTGGGCTTTTAGTCCATTTACATTCAAAGTAATTATTGATAGATAGGTACTTATCACCATTTTGTTCCTTGTTTTTTGTAGTTCTTCTTTGTTGCTTTCTTGCTCTCTTCTCTCTTGTGGCTGGTTGGCTTTTTTTAGTGATGTACGTGGATTCCTTCCTCTTTATTTTTTTTTTTGCATATCTATTACTGGTTTTTAATTTGTGGTTACCATTACATTTGTATATAACATCTTCTGCATATAGTCTATATTAAGTTGAGGGTCACTAAAGTTTGAACCCATTCTTTACTCCTCTCCCCTCCATGTTTTAGGTATAAGGTGTCATACTTTACAACCTTTTATTTTTGTGAGTCCCTTTACTGATTTTTATAGATATACTTTTTTTTTTTTCACTGCTTTTGTGCATTCTACTTTTCTTACTCTTATGTATGGTCTTTCCTTTCTGCTTAGAGTCCCCTTTAACATTTCTTGTAGGACTGGTTTAGTGGTCATAAATTCCTTTAACTTTTGTCTGAGAAATTCTTTATCACTCTCTCTATTCTGAATGATAGCTTTGCTGGATAGAGTATTCTTGGATGCAGGTTTTTTTCCTTTTAGTGCTTTGAACATATCATGCCACTTTCTTCTGTCATGTAGTGTTTCTATTGAGAAATCAGCTTATAGCCTTATGGGATTTCCCTTGTATGTAACTGTGTTCTTTTCTCTTGCTGCTTTTAAATTCTCTTTTTATCACGACTTTTTGTCCCTTTAATTACTTTGTGACTTGGTATGGATCTCCTTGGGTTGATTTTGTTGGGGGCTCTCTGCCTCCTGGATCTGGATTTCTGTTTCCTTCCCCAGATTCAGAAAGTTTTCACTTATTATTTCTTCAAATACATTTTCTGCCCCCTTTTCTCTATCTTCTCCTTAGAATCCCTAAAATGCAAATGTTACTACACTTGATAATGTCACTGATTTCCCTAAGACTATTTTCATTTTGTATTTTTTCTCTTACCATTCAGATTGGTTGCTTTCCATTAGTCTGTCCTCCAGGTTGCTGATCCATTCTTATGCTTTTTCTACTCTTCTTTTCATTCCATTATGTGTACTTTTAATTTCATTTATTGAGTTTTTTATTTCTGATTTTTTTCTTTTTTATGTTTTCTATCTCTTTATTAAGGGTCTTACTGAGGTCCTCCACTCTTCTGTGACTTTCTTTATGACCATTATTTTAAATTCTCTATCAGGCATATTACTTATCTCCGTTTTGCTTAGGTCTCCTGCTGTGATTTTTGTCCTGTTCTTTCATTTGGAACATATTCCTTTGTCTCCTCATTTTGTCTAACTCTCTGTGCCTGCTTCTCTGTGTTAGGAAAGTCAGCTATGTCTCCTGCTCTTGAAAGTAGTGGCCTAAGGAAGAAGAGGTCCTGTAGGGTGCTGTAGTATAGTGTCCCCTGTTTGCCAGAACCTGGTGCTTCAGGAGTGTCTATGTGTTGCATGCACCCTGCTGTTGTAGCTGAGCTGCTTTTTTCTTGAGTCCATTCATCTGCAATGGCTCTCTTGCCTGTTGTGGGCAGAGTTTGGTCCCTGTAGTGTTAGTGGCCTAGTGTGGGGCTGCCTTGGGCTTGAGTTGAGTCTGACTAGGCATTTGCCAGAGATGCAGTAGCATGGAACTGCAGGACACTCTCTCTGTGTTGTCCCTGAGAAGCCTTCTTTGGTTGGTGGAGCCTGCAGTCAGACCAGCTGTCTGCCCCCAGCTCACTGCCGGGGTCATAGTCTGATTGTTGTATGTGGTTATCTTTCTCTTTCCCTGGGGCAGTGGTCACTTTGGGGTGGTGCTGGTCCCTGTTGTAGCTGCTTTCACACTGCCAGACTTGTGCCATGCATTGGATGGGCTTTGGCAAAGTGAGAATTGGAGGGGTTGGATCTGCAGAAGTGTGTAGGGGCTGGAGGTGGGTGTTAGCAAGATTTGCACTGGTCCTCTGTGGGAGGGGACCTGCAGCTACTGGGACTGAGGCAGGCTGGGTTAGAGAGAGTGGGTCTGCAGAAGTGTGCATGTAGGGGGGTGGGGGAAGGTGGAGGGCGGTGTTTGCAAGGTTTGTAGGGGTCTGCTGTGGGAGGGGACCTGGAGTGGAAGCCTGGCTGGAGGGGTCATGTCCATAGGTGATCATGTGGGCGAGATGTGTGTTAGCAAGTTAGGTAGCAAGTGTTGACACTTTCAGGTGACCAAGTGTTTAAAATGGGGGGCAGGAAAGAGAAATGTTGCCCGCCAGCTCCTTTGTTCCTGGAGAATTTTCCCAATGATTCCTGCATCTCCAGTACACACTTCTGTATACCCCAGACATTTTTCAAACTGTTGCTTCTGTGCTGTATCTCAGTGGGGCTGTTGGTTGTGCTGTTTCTTTAAGGGTGGCTCATTTCCTCTCACCCTGCCAGCTCTCCCAGATTGAGGCTGCTGATTTTTCAAGTTCCAGGTTTTAAGATGGGGATTATAAAAACTTGAAAAATTAGGCCCCTCTGGTTTTCAAAGCCAAGTGTTATGGGGATTACTTTTTCCTGTGTGGGCTTACCAGTGTGAGAGTCTGTTTCTTTCCCCTCTCTGGGTCTGCAGCACCCTCCCCACTGTGGAGGGCCCACAGGTCTGTTTGCTCCTGACCACAACTCCATCCTTCCTAGCCTCTTTTGTGTGGCCTCTTCTCTACATTTAGTTGTGGAGTTTATTCTGCCAGTCTTTGGATCATTTTCTGGGTTAGTTACACTGATGTGGGTGTTATCTAGTTGTGTCTGTGGCATGAGGTGAGTTTAGGATCTTCATGCTCTGCCATCTTCCCCTTACATCTCCTAATTTGCAAGTCTTTTATCATAATCCCAAACCACTCAAGGTGACAGTAGTTGCCACTTTTGCTAAATTCGCATAAGCACATTTTTGTGATGAATTATGCAGTACTTTATGTCATCTTCCATGGGTGTAAACAGACATTTCTTTTCTTCCTTGCTGGTAAAATCTCAATTTTCCTTAGGCATCTAGCCCTTCCCTAGCAATGATGGTTATCTTAGTTTCCTTATCAGGGTTTAATTTAGGATGTGTTACATGATCCAGTTTTGGTCATTGAGATGCAAAGGGAAGTCTGTTGGGTGCTTCTGGGAGTGGTTTCTTTGCTGTTAAAAAAGAGACACACAGGAAGAGAAATGCTTTTCTTCCACTGGATATTCTTTTGTCTGATTACTGGAGTAATGTCAACTACCTTATAATCCTGAGGGAGCTATTCTGAGAAGAGCAGAGCAGAGTAGAAAGACAAACTGTTGGGTCCTTGATGACCTACTTAAATGTCCAATCCTGAAACCAACAGACTTACTAATATATGAAATATATCCTTGCTGTGAATCGTACGTTCCATTTTTCTGTTATTTGCTGCTCAAAGCATCCTGATATAGTTATCTATTCCTTTTATCATTTAAACACATTTATATCATAGAATAAACTTGTATTTGTTTTATATTGCCCTTCAAAAATGAGTCCAAGTTTATAATTGTTTTTCATTCTGTGAATTATGCATTCCTTTAGGTAGGTAGATGATAAGATTACATGACCACATTTCTGCTAAGAACAGAAGAAGAAATTCAAATGAGTTAGAGAAATAGGCAAAAATCAAAACGTAAGATCTGACATTAAAGGATAGTATAAACTTTATAGTAGTTCATACATTTAGAAAAAGTTAAGTGATATTTGCTCTTTGCAATGATTGGGAAAATTGTCTTAGTAAAATCATTTATTCAATCACTGCCAATTAGCATTTACTGCACATTAGCATTTCTTGTGAATTATCATTTACACTTGGCACTGTGCTCACACCTAGTTTTGTATTTGGTGTCTACCTGGCAGAGACTGTATAGTTAAGCAGGTGAGGCAAGAGACATGTATTTTATTCACTTATGTGCAACAAATTACAGCCCCCCACCCCGCACACACACACAAACTTAGCAGCTTAAAGTAGTTATCTCATAGTTTCTGTGGCTCAGGAATCCAGGCAGAGTTCAGCTAGGTCTTGTGCTTCAGAGTCTCTCACAAGGCTGAAATCAAGGTGTCAGCCAAAGCTTGGTCTCATATGAAGGCTTGATGGGGAAGGTTCCACTTCCCAGCTCACTCACGTAACTGTTGGCAGGATTCAGTTTCTCTGAGGCTGTTGAATTGAAGGCTTCAGTTCCTTGCTGGAGTTGAGCACATCAAAGTGTATAAGCTGAGACGGCAGTAGAGAGATTCTGCTAGCAAGGTGGAAGTCACAGTTCTTTATAATTGAATCAAGAATGGCACCCCTTTATTTTTATTTATTCTATTATTAAAAGCAAATCACTATATCTATCCCATACTCAAGGGGAGGGGATTTTACAAGGTCATGTATATTAGGGAGTAGGAATCATTGGAGGCCATTTTCTGATTCTGCCTACCACAATACATATATAAATACTTTCAATATACAGTAATTGGTGATGTGTTCCAAGTGAGTAAGACAAAATAGAAAAACACAAGGGAGAGGAAGCAGTTCTGGCTGGAGGTGTAGAGAGAAGGTAATATTTGAAGAACAGAGTTCTAGTTCCAGACTACGTATTTATTTATGCTCTAGCTTGGATGGCACACACATATGTCACAGTGGAAAATCAATTTGGAAAATCACTGTTCTTGGCCAGAGGGACTCATTGAATCATATGAATAGGGGGGTAACCCCTCGCAGAAGTTCTGTGTGGGATTCATAAGGCAGAATGGAGGGAAGTGTAGAGGTGGAGAGGCCAAGTGAAAGGGGACTGCAGAGTTGAGAATGGAGAATAATAAGTGAAATTGTCTTTGGGTTGAGGGAGTGTAAGAAAAGGGTGTGTGAGATGGACAATGAGAAGAAAGAACTGGTCTTGGTAATAACTGAATTGTGAGCTCACTGAAAAGAATAACTTGAAGATAACTCATTTTGACCCTGTAAGCTTGGGCTAATGCTAGTCCTATTAATGAAATAGAGAAATCAGCCAGTTGATTTGGGGTGGGAGGGGGTGAGGTGGGAGGGCTAGGTGGCAATTGGAGTTTGAGGTGCTGCTAGAGAACCTACCAAGTTGCTACTCAGGGTAGGTTTATTTCTTGACCAAACTAATATTAGTGAAAGCTTATTTTAGGCAGATGGGCAAAGACAAACCTAGGAAACCACACCAATATCTGCTCTTCTCGAGGACTGTGAAATGTATTACCATCATCATTGCAGTGCTGAGATTTTGTTTCTCAAATTCCCCAGACTGAATTTCTGCCTAAATAAATAACCATCAGATGACATTATGGGTCAATTTATCATAGGGTATTATAGATAATCAATTTACAAAGCATTTGGGAAAATTTTCCTGTAGCTGTTTTATTGGCTGCTATTAGTGTCACATGTCAACCATCTATTACTTTGGATTGCAACGGCAGCTACTCTTTTACAAGAAATCTAATCAATTTGATGCATGGAGGTTTATTTTTGAGGTAAAATTCACACAACGAAGGAATGCTTCTTTTGTTCCAATGAGACTATACCATGGTTTTAGGTTCCATTAGTGTAGCAATATATAGTTACAGTTGTACATAAGTAGGCAGAACGATTCTGATCGATAAACTATGATGGTTTAATTCAAGAGTACGTTAGAAAATGAAAAAAATAGAGTTTTGGAAAACTGCATTTTGTCCTTACAGTTGTAATACTATACATGGAAACAATCATCTCAGCTTTTTATAAAAGGCAAAACTGTCAGCCAAACTAAATAAACTCCCCAGACTCCAGAGCAGAACCTATGCCAGGGCTAATGTTGAGAGCAAATGTATCCATCTTGTTCCCAGACTGGTAACAGAGTCCATGTGTTTATTGGAACTTTGCCTCAGTCAAAGCCAGGAGTCTCTGGAATCTATAACATGGGCAGTTCTTAAGAGAAGCTTAATAGAATGAAATAAAATGAAACTAATAGGATGACATTTAATTTGTAGTTCTTGTTTTGCTTTTAGTTATGTGAATTAATTGGCATGCAAATAACAAATGGAGGCCAAAAACGTAGGAACGGTCTGGAAAAGTCTCAATCAAGACCTTGGATATAGACGCAGATATGGCTGAAGACAAAGGTTTTCTTTCAGTGTCCTAGGTAAAGAGCCCATACTGTGGCAGTTACTTGGAAGGCTGAAGAAAGCTGACTGGAAACTATTTGCCCGATCAGTTGTGAGGAGACAGGAATTGAGGAGGTGGATATGTGGGGTTACTTGTTGGGGTGATGCAGGGAAGATATGAAACAGTGGAGGGCACTGTGTACACTTGAAGAGTAGATTAGCCTGGGAGGAAGAAGGAAGTGGCTGTGAATACCCATGAGTGTGGGTTGCTGCTTGGCGTCTAGTGTTGACATACTTTTTGCATAAAGCAATGCTCTTTATTCACTTTTGTTCTTGGTTCTCATTTGACCACCCTGGCTCCATCCAGTTCTTGTGAAATTTTCTCTGAAGATGGAAGGATTAGTATTCACCATTTTCTAAAACTTTTCTTAAGGAGAGTGTTTAACAAAATGTGACATCTGGTAGATTTATATTTTCATGCGAGTTTTGCTAAAATATTATCTTACAATTATTTTCTTACAAATAGATCTCACTATTTTTTCTTTCTTCAGAAATTCCCAATTTTTTATAGAATTTGAACTGGTGAAATAGATGTGGAAACAAATGTGTCTAGTGGGTTTGCTGACTATAGTCTTATGTGAGGAGAACCATACATTGAGGTGGCTGGGAGAAACCCCGATGACTAGGGAGTCTCACAACTGTGAACTTTATGCCATATTTTCGTTAAATTTCAGTCCACCCGCCCTCATCCCTGCCATGACATGACATATTTAAAGTACAGCTTCTAGAAATCAAGGACATGTTAAGTTCCAACTGTAAATTGAGACAAAATCCTTAATCCACTAAAATATATTTATACATTTTCAAACTAGAGAGAAAGAGTAAGTTTTTTTCCTTAGAATATTACTTTCACTTTTTAATGATAATTTTTGGTTTATTTTTAATAGTTCTAAGAAATGTAGTCTCACTGTAGAATATTTGAAAAGTATAGAGTGCTGGAAAGAGGATTAAATTTAATCATCCCACCCCTCCTTCATCAGAGATACAGTGTTAGGGCTCTTATGTGTTTTTTCCTAGTCCCTTCTCTGTTACATCAAGTTTCTCAAGAGTTTACAAAGTTAGCTCCATATTTTATAAACATCTTTGTGTCTTACTTGTTTTTCTATAACTTGAAAAAATTCCAATGTCATTATAAAGCTTTAGAATAACCTATTGTATAGAGGTAATATAACTTATTTAATTGTGCCCCTTTTGTTGGGTACTAATTATTTTCCGATTTTTGACACTTACAAATAAAGCTGCCTATTTTTTCCCCATTGCTAATGTTTCTGATCATAAATTGGAGACAACATTCTTTCTTTTAGATTTTTTTTTTAAAATTTGAGTATAGTGGACACACAACGTGAAGTTAATTTTAAGTGTACAACATAGTGATTCAGCTTCTCTATACATTATGCTTACTCACTGCAAGTGTAACTAACACGTGTCACCATACAGCGCTATTATAATATCATTGACTATATTCCCTATGCTGTGCATTTTATCCCTGTGACTGTATTCATTCCATAAGTGGAAGCCTGTATTTCCCACTTCTTTTCATCCATTTTGCCCAACTTCCTCCCACTCCCCTCCCCTTTGGCAACCATCAGTTTGTTCTCTGTATTTATAGGTCTGATTCTGCTTTTTGTTTGTTTATTCATTTGGTTTTTTTCTAGATTCTACATATGAGTAAAATCATATGGTATTTGTATTTCTCAGCCTGACTTATTTCACTGAGCATAATAGACCGCATTATTTAAGTTAGATTCCTAGAAGTAGATTACTGTATCAAAGGATGGAATCATTTTTAAGGTTCTAGATACCTATTGCCAAATCACTGTCTAGATAAGTTTTATCTATTCTCTTTTGTAGTGCATGAGAATTTTCATCTCACTGCACTTTTCTGAGAATTTGTCATTAAATATTCAAATAAAATTATATTTATTTGGGTTTTAATTGGTATTTCTTTAATAGCAAGTAAAATTGAACATTTTCTTCTCATAAAAATGTACCATTCAGGTGCCTGGGTGGCTCAGTCGGTTAAGGAGCTGCCTTCGGCTCAGGTCATGATCCCAGGGTCCTGGGATCGAGTCCCACATCAGGCTCCATGCTCAGCAGGGAGCCTGCTTCTCCCTCTCCCTCTGCCTGCCTGCCTGCCTGCCTGCCTACTTGTGATCTCTCTCTGTCAAATAAATAAATAAATCTTAAAAAAAAAATGTACCACTCATATTTCTTCTTTAGCAACTGTTGGTCTTATATACTTATGAAGGCTCTTTCAATCTCCATTTTACTTTTCTGTTCAGAATAGTTGGGAAGCTAAAATCTGTATTTTTCCTAGTCCCTAAATGTGAGTTAGGTTGTACCAATTAGATACAGGGGCATGAGTTTTGAAAGGTGGAAGTGGAGGCTGATGCCACCTTCCTGTAACGAGGCTGGTGAATTAGAGGCCTCCAGGAGGAAGGAATCCAGGAGATCCCACATTCCATTGTTGTTACCACCTTCATGAATGTGGGGCACTTGTGATGTCAGCAGCAAAGTTCCTAGCAGAGCAAAACTTGGATCCTGGCCTCACTAATATGATCTTCAAGGCAGAAGCTGTATTGTGGCTCCGTTTCCAATTTCCCCAGCCCTTTAAAATATTTTGAAAGTATCTAGTATCCTCTTAAATTTTTTCTGCTGGAAATATCTCAGATGGTTTCTGTTTCCTGCATTGAGACATGGTTGATACATTGCCTGTTCCTCAAGTCTTCAAGATTCTCTCTTTGTGGCATGTTTATATGGGTCTATGTTCATATTTTACTGAAGACTTTTAGTGAAAGTCTTTTGCAAAATATTTTTTGCATAGGAATGCAAAAAAATTGAAATTAAGTATTTAATAACTCCTTCATTTTAAGGGTTTTTAGCCACTATACCCTACTGCTAGTATTAGTATATCTGTTAGTATTCTTTATTCATTCCCAATTTATTTCTATTTTCTGGATTCCATCTCTTCTTTTTAGGCTGCTCATTAATTCCCTTTATTACTTTTCAAAATTATGAAACAGTGCTTGGCTTTGGCAGCACATATACAAAATTATGAAACATATTTTTGCTTCTGACACATTTACAAAACATAAAAGTTATAGTCATTTAGATTTTAAATATTTTTTACTTTTGTCATTATTATGTTTTTATACCTGTCAGAAAAGAGGTCCTTATTTTTCTTTTACTTCTTTTTTAACTCCTTATTTTTCTTTAAAAGTTTTTTTTTTGTATTCATATAATTTATTTTTTTCAGATGAACCTGAGAAATATGTTTTTAAGTTCTCAAAAGTAAGTCATAAGTTAGTTTTGGAATCATTGACCTCTTTATATTGCTGAATCCTTCCATCCATGAATATGGTCCACTTGTCACTTACTCAAATCTTTTCTTCCTGCCTCTCCATAAAATATCATGGTTATAATTTTCTTAAGATATTTGCCTTTCTTAGGATTATTCACAATCTTTTTAACATTATATTTTAAATCTGTTTATTTCTGGCATCTGGGAAAGATTGGCTTTAGTGTATTTACTTACATCTGACTACATTTTTTTCCAGTTGATTCTCTTTATTAGATTAACTTTTTAAAATCTTTAACAAACTTTTTCTGCCTCACACTGGAAAGCCGATTCTTCACATCAAAATGTAGGTATTCTAATAATTTTCCTAAAGAAAAAAGAACCTGAATCCACACTCATTTAAATAAAACCAATGCATACTTACTAAAGTCTACATGTGCATGGTTCATTCACTAGTAAATGCTAATGGGAATATAATGAGGATTTTCCAGTCTATACAGGGAAGCAGGGCACAAGTGCATGGACTTTGGAATGGTAGTAGGATATTTAAAAATAGCTGAGGAAAACATCCTGGTAAAGGAAAAACTATGGAGATAGTAAAAAGATCAGTGGTTGCGAGGAGTTTCAGGGAAGGGTAGAGAGGGATGAACAGATGAAGGACGGGATTTTTAGGGCAGTAAAGCTCATCTGTATGATAGTGTAATAGTGTTTACATGGCATTATGCAAAACTCATAGAACTGGCTAACAAAGGGTGAGCCTTAATGTAATCTATGGACTTTATTCAATAGTTATGGATCAATATTGTTTCATCACTTGTAACAAATGTACCACACAAATGCAAGATGTTAATAATAAGGGAAACTGAGGGCAGAGGAGACAGAGAGTATATGGGAACTCTCTACTTTCTGCTCAATTTTTCTCTGGACCTAAAACTGCTCTAAAATGTAAAGTCTGTTAATTAAAAGTAAATTGAAGAAGAACACAGTAGGAAAGATTTCACAGAATAGTGTTGCCAAATGCATAGTTTAGACAAAACTTGCAGTAGAAACTCAGAGGAAGAAGGTATTACTTCAAGTGAATGTGGTCAGAAAGGATTGTACAAAATATGTAGTCTGAGTGAGATTTTTGGAAGATTGAGTTAGATTGATGGAGATTTGCTGATGTGGCAGTGCTTGGTATGAGAAAAACATGGAGGTAGAAAGGTGTGAAATTTGAGACAGATGGCTACCAATTTGCCTCAAATACATTTTTTTCTGAGGTGGAAAGTAGGCCTTGTGTGGAGTTTAGGATAATATTTTTGAAGGTCTTGGATGTCAGACTGAAGTGTTTAGACTTGAATCTCTAAGTAACAGGAGCCACAACAGGAAAATAACATGATCAAGGTGACATTTGAGTGTTTAAAAGTAGAATTCTGTAAGGTAATTGCAAAAATTCTATGAAAGTACAAAAGGGGAAAATATCCTTCTCCCATCTCCTGCAACAGGATGACACTTACGGAGTTAGAGACAGAACACCCAGAAATACCGTTGATGCTGGGCCCGGATTTCTTCAGGTCTTTTTTCCTTCTGTGCACACTGGCCCCCAGCTCCTGTGTGCTTTCATTGATAGCCTGCCCCTTCAGACCACCTGTAGCCAGCAGCCTGGGGGCTCCTGGAGCTGCTTTGCCTGCACATGTGCAGAGAGCCAGAAGCCTCTGTGAGGTGCTGATTCCTTCTGACCCTCACCAGCCAGACCTTAGTTACACCCCTTACCAGCTTCTGGGAGCATTTCTTTATCACTTGTATATGAAACCTTGTCTCAGAATCTGCTTTTGGGGTCTCTGACCCTGGAAAACTCTCTAGTAACAACTTTTGTGAGAGTTTTCTTTACAACTCTGGAAAAACCTCTCCATCTTTCTGGGCATCCATCTTATCTGCATGATGAGATGGCTGGTCTGTGATTGTGATTTCTAAATTTCCCTTCGGCTTTAACATTCTAAGATCCCAGCTCTAACTCTTCTTCTGGGGTTCAGGATGGGGACTGCAGGCCTCAGAAGATAAATCCCCATCTTTTTCCAAGGTTGGCTCCAATTCCAACACCCAATTTTTAGGAATCATCTTTAGTACCAGCAGAAATGAGAACAGTCAGTGTGCCAGTGATTAATAATACATTGGCTTTATTAAAACCATTTGTTTAAGCAGTAAAGGTAATTTGTGTGAGAGAAAAAAATATATACAAGTAAATAGGGGATTGTTAAATTAGAGGAGAAGAAGGTGAAGGTGGAGAATTTTCATCATGAGGTGAGGAAAAAGACATCTGAGCAAAATAAATGGAAGTTGGCCTGAAAGATCAAAAGACACATTTAAAATTTAAGCAATAAACGTTTCAATGGGAAAAGGATGATTGGAGGTCAGTTTTAGTCAACAAATACAACCTACTTTACTGTCACTTTATTTTCCTCAAAAAATGCATTATAAAGTTTCTTAGGATGTAGTTTCTATCAGAACTTAATCTTACTGGAGCTTAGTGACAATAGAAGTGAAAGGAAAAGATAAGGTCCAACATTTGAGAAGCAGGATCACTCTTGGAGAAAAGTGTGAAGAAAGCTGAGAGCCCTGGGTATCCTCCTACCACTTCTTGCAATATTTCTCCTTCACATTCCTTCATGGTATCTGCTCCTCAGATGCCATGGCCAACCAAACATTCTCTCTCAGTGACAGTTTCTCCTTCATACCCCAATGTGGCCTCATCCTATTAGGGTTCTTCCTCTCTCACACACTGTTTTTCCTTCCTCTGGGCCCCACTTTCTGATACATATTAGTGGGTGGCAGTGGCTTATTAATTACCTTAAGAAATCTATGCTAATGTGTTAGCTAGGTAACTAATTATCTTCTTGCAGAGCGAGTTTTAATCCTTAAAAGTGCATGCTTAGCAATTTAGTCAATTATAGACATGGTTAGGGGAGGGGAATATTTTTCAACAAAAGTGGTATTTTTTTCTGGCCTTTTTCCCTAAGAGGGACAATGACACAAATCTGTTCAAATAAATTAATGTTGCCTTTTTGATGACTGCCCCATATGGCAGGAAGAGAATTCTATGCCAACATGTAGGCTGACTGATGTGCCCCACCAATCCCTTCATTGTATATTTGTATTAACAGGCATAGAATGGAGTGAATTCATTTTTCTGTTTTTCAGGGTGATATTCACTGACCTATATATCTGCTAATCTGTGTAATACGTTTGTTTAGGAAATTGCAATTGTAGAAGGACCTGCCCCATAGGAAAAGGGGACATTCCGGAGAGGTAACTTCCGATTTACCAAGATGGCCAATGGATTCTTTCAAAGTTCCTCAAATCACACAAATGACTTATTTATTGGTAAGGATGATCCCCAAAGCTTTGGACAGTATGATGGAAAGCATAGGTGACAGCACTAAGAACAGTTTTTGTGAAGTTGTGGAAGCAAAGCTCTGATTACAGGAGGCTTAAAAGCAAATAGGAGTATTAGAGGCAATGAGTTTGACAACTTTTTGGAGGAATTCTGCTGTAAATGGGAGGAAAGAAATGATCACTAGCTGGAGAGTAAAGTGAGATCATGAGGGGATTGTCTTTATTTTATTGTGGGAAAAATCAAAGTATTTTGTATGTTAGTGGGAGAAATCAGTGAGAATGATAGGTTCACGATGTAAGAGAAAGAGGGGAGAATTGCTGGAGTGCTAATACTGGATAGATGAGAATGGGATCTGGCATGTAAGTCACTGGGAGATTGACTGGCCAATTTAGGGCCATGGAAAGAGCACAGAAATGGGGCAGGAACTGAGGATCTGGGCCCGCATGCAGGAGGGTAAGTAGATGTAATGGCAGGAGGTTGTGGAGTTCTCTAAAATTGCTTCCATTAACAGGGAAATCAAGGTCATTGCAGAGAATAAGGGTGGGGGAAGATCTGGGAAGTATGAGTGGAAGACAAGGTAGGGAAGAACCTTATGTTGATTAGAGTCTTGGGGGATGGACTGGGTATCCTGGGACTGGCATAATATGACTGTCCTGATGATCAGTTAGTGACGTTCAGGTCATTAACTGTGGCCAGGCTGTGAATGTTGGGCATGAGGGTTTTCTAGAGTTTTACATGTCTATCATGATCTTTGCTGATGGAGTCTTGAGGGTGTCAGACAGATGGATTACATTCAGTGCACAGACTCCTCCTGACTCGTGATCACATGTTACATACAATATCATTTCCCACCAGAATGAGATTAGGTTTGTTGTCCTAATGATTTTTGTTTAGACATACACTGATTCTAGGCTGGTTGTTCTTTGGCTCTTAGAATAGTGATGCAGTTGGGGTTAAATTGAACTTTGAAAAAAGATCTTCCTATTAAATCAGGACATAGCCACTAAACATATTTTCATTACTTTCAGAAAACTGTAAATATAGATAATTATTTTCATTAATAAGAAAAATAAATTCTATCATCCCAATGGGGGCATATTTGTGGGTGCCAGAGGTGGTTCTTCAAGTCATAAATACTCAGTGATTTATGTCCTTAGACTATGTCTTTGATGAAAATCTTTTAGCAGTTTCTTAGCCCATATTGGAAGTACCTTCAGATGAAGGTTGGATGTTTTTTTAAGCTATATGCTTGTGGATTGAGAATGGTCATGGGGAGAACATTTTGAGAGCACTCTTAGACCTGAGAGAATTCAAACCAGAAACAAAGGTAAATAACAACTTTCTCTTAGAAGAGTATCATGGTTTTGTCTTTAAACAGACAGATAACTTCAATCAAGGGTGACTTTTTGGTTGGCTGAGGAATGTCAGTAGCCACTGATTTCACAGAATCCTGAGGAAACTCAGCCTTTGGCTAGAGTAGATGTGAAAGAGTCATGAAAACAAATGCCTTTAGGATGACTTTTCAACACGTGCAGAATTCTTCAAGTGAAGCTGATGTTATTAAACCATCTGCTGTAGGTCATTTAACACATAATCCATCCACTAAAGGAAAGTACTGCCTTTCTAAGCCAAAAACAGGGAGAAATTATGTTTTTATAAGACCATTTCAAATTAATGCTGGCTGCTCCTGTCACTCTGAAGATAAGACAGGATCTAAAATGAACAAACAGGCAAATGCCTCAGAGATAAATTTCCTGAGTTCTCCTAAAAGATAGGGAAGAAAGAAAGATAGAAGTAGCATTAAAAAGGAGTAATGAAGTATGTTTACCCGTTTTGAAACATGGTCAGTCTCTGGGAGCATTTTTGACCTGTTTGTAGGTGAAGAGACTCTGGCAGTGAACATGGGCTGTGTTTACAGCTGCTTTGGAGGCACACAGCCAGGGACTGGGACATGTCGTGAGTCTAAAAGATTCTGTACTTTTGTGGAAGGCTTTCCATTTTAACGGGGCTGCCAATATTAATTTTTTGCCTTTCTGAACTTGTGGAAACAAAGTACTACTAGTTGAAAATTTTCAGAGATGTAATAAAATGTTCATGAAACAACTCTTATTAAGAAAGTACTAAGTTACAACTTAGTCTTCATGTATGGTTCTTTCTGGAGTATATTTTAAAGATAAAATAAATGGAAAATTTAGTCGAAAAAGAACTATACCCTTCCAATTTTAACTTTAAATTACTAGAACTTCAAGCTGATATAAAGCAAAGTAAATATTTGTAAACTATATGTAGGCATTAAGATTTATTTATCACAATAGTTTAGTGTTTTATACTTATTTTACCTGATAGGTAGATGAGTTTAAAGAATCAGCATATGAAGGATGATTGTATCAATTCAGTGGCACATTATCTAATTATATACCCTCAAAATCAAATGATTGTAGTGAAGCAAAAAATTGATTCAGGCACCCTGAATATCTGTGATGGTGATCAGCAAATCATTGTTTGTTTCTTTGTTTCAGTTGCTTATCAAATAGTATTGCACTTGTGCCATTTATTAGGAAGAGTGTAGCAGGAACCAAGGTAGACATGGTTTCCATGCTCAAAGGTCAGACTAGAGTCAGGTAGACAAATATTAAACAAGAAATTATAACAAAGTATGATGGATCCTGTAATAAAACAGGTATAGTTGTTAGAGGAACATATAGGAAAAAACATATAGGAACATGTAAGGAATAGTCTAGGGGTGGTGGATGGTCACGGAAGCCTTCTCTAGGGAAATAAACATAGGCGACTAGACTGAAGACGGCAGCAGGTACAAAGGACTGCAACCCACACCCTCTCTTTCTATCTTACTGGAGGCATTTCTACTCAGAGGCCATTAATGAGTAGTATCACCTAGGGACCAGAGATTTATAACCCTCTGTTCTTTAAATTATAGTCTTTTACCAGAGCTTATTTTTCTTATCTCTGCACATATTGGGGTATATGGCATATAGACATCTTGAAATTCCTGTTCTCTGTCTTGCCAAGTAGAGGAGGAGGTTGGGGTCATTATGGCATCAGCTCGTATTAATGATGGTTTGAGGAAAATGAATCAATATACTGCACTCTATGCATATGAACTCTGGCACTAGATCTTTTGCATATTACAACCATCATAAATTCCTATGTAAGATCAAGATTATCTTCATCTGGCTGCATCCCGAAGAATTGAAGTGTATTTTAATTTCTTATATTTTGTTGTTTAATGTTAGTGCTGCCTAGGAAGAGCTGTATGCACAGATAAGATGTCTGGAGTAGTGGCTTCTTGAGGGTGTGTGTGATCATCCTGGAGAGGTCAATGGGAGCCTGTGATAAAGATGCTGAAGAAGGTAGTTGGAAAATAAAGGTTTTTCTCTGCAGAAGTGAACAGAGCTTGGGAAGAATCAGGAAGACTTGTTCCTGATTGGCAGGATTTGAGCAATCAGCCTATTAGAAAAAATTCTAAAGCAGGAACAGATGTGTAGTGTTCAAGGGACAAAGTCATGAAATGTGGGAATTTGGCTATGATCCCAGAATAGGAGAGGTCAAAGAATTTCATAAGGGGTATCCAGAGAATATTACAGTTTTGGGGTTTGAATGGCTACAGAGGAAATTTCAAATTGAATCTCTTGTGTGAATTTGGGCCTGGGTAGCAAAGGGCATGAAGTCTCACAATGAAAATGGCTGCAAGAAATAGTTCAGCCTTTGACTGTTGGTAGAATTTTAAGGGGACTTATAAGTTAGTCTCATAGACCGAAATGTCACTATAGTTGTTAGTACAGCCATTTTACCAGCTGCATGAGAAAAAGAGTGGCTGAACAAGGCATTTTTTTTTTTTTTAACTTCTACTAAGCTGAGTAATGTGAAATGGGAAGTTCTAGGAATCCTTGGTCCATGGAGGAGAATTATTTATGAAAATCTAGGTGGTGGCACCAAATAGTTATCCATGTAAGCAGTTTCTCTCTCTGTTATGTTCTGGGACCATATTTCATCTCGACCACCAAGCCCAGTCAGTAGCCACAGTCATTCTAGTTAGCATGGTGCCATGATGACTCCATGGGGTCTTTTGAGTCTTTTTGTGCCATGTGAGGAGGCATGTTGGATGGAGGCTTAATGATCCACACTCCATCCTCAAGGCTTGTCTGTTTCTACCAATAGATAGCTGAAAAGTAGAAAATATAACTTTTTCAAAAAATATTTTACTTATTTATTTATTTGAGAGAGAGAAAGAGTGAGAAAGTGAGAGAAAGAGAGAGAGTGTACACACAGGAGTGGAGGGGAGGGAAGGGGCAGAGGGCAAGGGAAGGGAAGAAGGAAAGAATCCCAAGCACACTCCACGCTGAGCACAGAGCTGGACGCAGGGCTGGATCCCATGACCCTGAGATCATGACCTGAGCTGAAACCAAGAGTCAGACACTTAACCAACTGAGCCACCCAGGTGCCCTGAAAGTACAAATTTTTGATAGCAGGAGACTTTTATAGGAAGGAATCGAGAGTGAGGCCCAGAGGTGTACATTGCTTATGTCTTCCTGAATTTGAATGAGTGAATCTGTGTCACAAATTAAACAAGATGTAAGCTTTCTACTTAATTGAACTTAATTGGGAACAAATTCCCAGGAAGATGTTTTCATTCCACCAATTCATCTCTTAGGGTAACTTTATAAATTAAGAAGTGCTCTGGGCTCATGGTGTCCTCTCTTTGAAGGCGTGTGAGAAGTACCATCTTGGCTTAGTGGAAGGGGATGCTACCTTATATTCTCAGCCAAATGAACGGGGCTTTAAGAGGATCCCCTTTGAGCCTTGAATGCCATACCTTGTGGTTAGGAGATGCAAAGGACTAATGGTAGGCTTAGGACCAAGAAGGCTCAAGTAAGATTGTAGAGTTGGGTGGGTCTGACTGTAGGTTATAGAGTTGGATGGGTCTGTCTGTAGGAGGCAATTGGAGGGTGCCACCAAGAAAAGCTCTGCAGTTAGAGGGTCTCAGTTTGCCCAGAACTGTGGAGAGTCCTGATTTATGGCACTTTCAGTAATAGAACTGGGGTAGTCATGGGCAAACTAGGATGGTTGGTCACCCTGATATTGTGTTAAGATTGATCAGCAACCCTAGCATTTGTGAAGGAAGGGAGACCTGTTTCCTGTAGTCTAGATATGAACCACATGGGAAAGAGCAGGCATGGGGTCATCTTGAGTCTTATCCAGTACGGCCATCTGGAGGGGCAGGAAAATATCAGTAGAAAGCATTTTGGAGCATAGCAAGACCTGAGAAAGGAGCCCAAATGACCTCTTGGAATAGATATTTATTTGGCCTGGGGCCGTGCAACGGTAGGCCAGCACAATCTATCGGGGAACCTCTGAAGATCCAGTGAAAGCATATCCTTGGAGAGAAAAAGTCACCTTTATTGATCTGCCAGGTACCACTTGGGGATGCAGCTTTCACCATCTGGCAGGCCCAGAGCATGGGAAGCCACCTCGTCAGGGAAGAACTGGCCCATCTTCATACTCCCTCCTTCATCTCTGGCCAAGAATGAAATAGCAGCTGGAAGTAGGAGCAGAAGTTTGCTGGATGAAATTGAAGAGAAGTACCATGTTCCTTTCCCTTGTAGGAAGGGAAGAAGACATAATAGTAAGTCAAGTGAGGATATAATACTAAGTCAAGTCTGGTGTTTTGATACCTCGGATGGTACATTCTTATTTACTGTGTTTTAAAGTAACCATAGTATACTTATTCCCCAAGAATCAACAATAGTGCCTTGCAACAGACAGAATTTTTTTCCAGAGGTAAAGGAGGATTATGTCCACTGAATGTAGTTAAAAGGGCCCTGGGAGACAATAATCAGGTTATATAATATTTGTAAAACAAAGCAGCTACAGAAGGTAGGCTATTGATGTCCTAATGAAAACACACACACAGTAAATAACAGAAAATGCCAGGCCTATTCTGAGATAGTAAGTCCTAACCATGTCAGCAAGTAACGTATGTTTAGATATCATATGTTTTAGAGCTCTCCTTTCCCAGTTACATGCCAATGAGGAATAAGTATCATATGTTTAGATACTTCTACTTTAGTTTTCTTTTTCCATTTTGGAAGAATCCAGAGTTGATGTCAGTGTGCACTGCTATTTGGGTTCCTTACATTGAGAGAATCTGATACTTTCGAGGCCACGCTTAAATGCAGTCTGTAGGCTTTTAACTTGCCATGGAAGTAAATATGTAGGTATCTGGAAGGCCCACACTACAAGAACAACGCTAAAAATCTTAGCTCTTTCCCAAAGAAGAGTCCAGACCATTTATCACAGCCAGAGGCAACGCATGAAAGGATGGTAACAAACAAATGAATGAGTGCCCAATAAATCACAGTAGCCTGATTAATCAATGAAGATATTGATTTTTTTAGTGATATTTCCCATCCCCTCCCCCTCTCTCAACCAAGGGATTTACACAGGCCACTGAAAGATAAATTTCTCTTCCATTCTTGGGGCTTGTATTTGACCTGGTATAATAGGAATTGATCATTATCTAAATGTTGTTTTGGCTGGAACGTTGTAATTCGCTGTATTACAACGTCTAAAGTTGCGGGTACAGGTGCCACCGACTCTAGTTACATCTTTTTATAATACAGACTAATGATTCTTATCAGGAATCCCCTCGGAGCTCTCCTTCCTGAATTATATGCCAATGAGGGATAATAATAATAATAATAATAATAATAATAATAATAGTAATAATGGTAACTTTCTCAACATGTCAGAGAAGACTATTGTTACCAGTGGCTGGTGCTCTCTGTCAGAATCTTATGGAATGAAAAGGCCCATTGCTGTGCTGTGATGCCCAGGGCTTTATCTCCTTCCTGAGGGAGAAAGGTTCCCAGTTCCACAGTGGGAAGCAGGGATTCCTTCTCACACCCCTAGTACTGGGGGTCATGGTTAGGTAGAATGTTGCGTACTTCTCTTGGGGTAGAAGAAAATGGGAGGGCAGTTTGTCATCACTGACACATTCTTAGCACAAATCCCAGCTCCCTTCTGTCTCCACTCTGGCTTCCCTATGAGGAGTATATAGCCTACCTCATAGGACTGAGGCAGCCTCCTCATTTTCTCCTTTGTCCACAGAAACCTTGAAGGACCTAGTAGCAATTCGTCCAAAGTTTGAAGCAGTAAAATGTAAAAGACAAACAACCTAACCATATGGTTGTGCTTTTTTTGTGTGGAAAATGGTACTGGATATTTCCTAATGAATACTGATCCCTTATAATGCTGGTTAACATACTTTACATTTTTTTGTTAAATTTTTTTTATAGTAATTAGTTGGTCTTTTATCTTTGACTATAGATCTACATTCTGGTGTGCCTTTTTTTTTTTTTTTTTAAATTTAAGAACATTTCTTAAATCTCTCCTCAATGTATATTCATTCCCTAGATGGGTGTATCCAATTGCATGATTTAAGTACCATGCATATGCTGGGGACTTCCAATTATATAACAGTTCTTTTATCTAAGCCCCAGACTTACATATCCAGCTGCTAATGTTGCATCTCCACTTAGCTATCTCATAGGCATCTCCACCTTAACATGTACAAAATGGAATAGTTGGTATTCATCTACTCTAAAACCTGTTCTCACCCATACTTCCCCATTTCAGTAAGTGGCATCACTACTGACTCAGTTTTCTTTTCTTTTTTAAAAAGATTTTATTTATTTATTTGACAGAGAGAGACACAGTGAGAGAAGGAACACAAGCAGGGGGAGTGGGAGAGGGAGAAGCAGGCCTCCCGCTGAGCAGGGAGCCCGATGTGGGACTCGATCCCAGGACCCCGGGATCATGACCTGAGCCGAAGGCAGACGCTTAACGACTGAGCCACCCAGGAGCCCCTGACTCAGTTTTCTAAGCCAAGAATTACCCAAGTCATCTTCATAGAGTTAACAGTGGGACATTTTAAAGGGTAAATCTAATTATATCAAATTTAAATTGCTTCAGTGTCTTCCCACAGATCTTAAAAGATAATTAACAATCTTTATTGAGGTTGTCAACGCTGTGCATGGTCTGGGGCCTACCTCTTTTCATTTTGCTGCACTTCAGCTATACTGGACTCCTTTCTTTCCCTGAACACATAATGTTTTTCCTGCCTTGGAATCTTTGCCTTTGTCTTCCTTCTGCCTGGAACTATGTTACTTCATATTTCTTATCTCAGGTTCAATATCACTTCTTCAGAGATGCAATTTCTAACTCTCCCCACCAAATTATGTCCCTCCCCTGTTATTCACAAAGTATCTTTATTTCCTGCAGTCCAATAATCTCAATATTTAATTATTTTCTTCATGTATTTATTTGTTCATTTAGTGTCTTTGCTTCTCTCAAAAAAAGTTTTTTGAGGCCAGTGACCACATTTCTCTTGTTAATTAATAAATTCTCAGTGCCTAGGCCTATCTCAGCTTCTGGCATCTATAGACATTCAATATATTATTTGTTAAATAACTGAATGCCCAAAATGGTGAGTAAACTTACTGGACAACTGGCCTTCCCTTTTATCAAATCATTACCTATTACTAAATGACTACAATACCTTGTGCTGGTGAAGGTGTGAGGCAATTGCGCTCTCAAGCGTAGTTGATAGAATTATAAATAGTGGAACTTTTCTGGAAGGCAATCTGGTAATAGAAAATATAAAATGTATGTGCTATATAATCCAGCAATCCTACTTTTAGAAAGTAATCACAAAATGGGAAGAGATTTATGCCCAAGGAATAATAGTATAGAGCTATTCGTAATAGCACCAAATTGGAAACAACCCAAACATCCATTAAACAGGTTAAGTAAATTATGGTACATAAGTACAATTGAATAATAGGTGACCATTACAAATGGTATAGATCTATATTATTGACACGGATGAATGTCCTTGACATATTGTTGAATGAAACTCTCATATTACATATATTATGTACATATATTATGATTTATTTATACAAAGTTGTTAACATTGAACTATATGTATGTGTGTGTGCCTCTTTAGAGAGAAAATGGAAGCATGTTTATCCAAATGTTAGTAGTGGTTATATCTTGGTAATGGAAATTAGAGGGATTTTTGCTGTTCCTGCTATTCTTCAAGGAGAATGTATACCTTTTATACTAACAATAGAACTTGTTATTTATCAGTCAGTACACCAAACTTGCTGCTGGGCTCAAATGGTAATATTTTATTTGGAAATATTTAATATGTATTCACAAATAGGGTTTCTCTGTAGTTCTGTTTTATGGTTGTTTTGTTGGTTTTGGTAGCAGGTTAACTAGCTAAATTAAAAAAAAATTAAAATTATTTTTTTTTGGGGGGTTGCTTCCAAACAGTAACACTATAGGAATGATCACATTTTTAAACCATGAGAATATCCAGGTTAGATGAACAGAAGTGGGGGAGGTGGTAATTCTTTGGCAACTTTTAAAATATCTTCTGTGAATATTGGACTATTCTGAATTACTGCCTGTTTGATTAGTTTTGGTGTTTTATATTTTCTTAGAAGATTTTTTATTTTCAAAGATATTGAGATATGATTTAAATGATTTTATTTCAAAAATAATATAATTCTGATTATATTTCTATTTTCGCACTTTTGCTCAATTAGCCTTACCAAGATTTTATCTATTGTATTGTTTCAAATAACAGCTTTTTGATTAATTGATTTTTACTGAATTCCTATTTTCTAACTAATTTAGTTGTTTTTAATCTTTATTAATGACATCATTTTAGTTTTCTTTTTTTTTTTTTTAAAGATTTTATTTATTTATTTGAGAGAGAGAGAATGAGAGAGAGCAAGCACATGAGAGGGGGGAGGGTCAGAGGGAGAAGCAGACTCCCCGCCGAGCAGGGAGCCCCATGCGGGACTCAATCCAGGGACTCCAGGATCATGACCTGAGCCGAAGGCAGTCGCCCAACCAACTGAGCCACCCAGGCGCCCTCATTTTAGTTTTCTCAAGTTCCTTTCTACATTTTTGAAGTAAATATTTTGTTCATTTATCTTCATCTTTATTTAATATCAAAAGAGCAATTGAATCTAATTTGGGGAAGTAAAAGTCAGTAAATCTCATTTCCCATTTTCCATTACATGAACTCTCATTGGTAAGGGTGATCAAACAGAGGAAAACAAAGAGGCAAATGAAGATTTTGTAACTTAAAACACAGGGGTCTGATAAAATTTGGATAAATGATCATTTTTTAATAAAGAAATGAGAATAAACATTTATAATACTTTATTTTCTCAGTGAGATTTAAGAAGACATTGTTCTCCTAAAACTATAGCTGATGACATAACAAGGGAGCAATGTAAGACCAAGAAAGATTTCTTAGTGTGTTTGTCCAAGTAAAAGGGCAACAGTGAATTGTAGATTCCATCCAATGAAAAGCAAATTGCTTTATTAAAAGTTATACTCAAAACCAGTACGTGGAAATTCAAGAAAATAGACATGATGAATATATATCAACTATGCCTATAATAAAATTTGTATGAGTGAACAGGAAAAATGAAATAGAAATTGTCAAAGAAATTAAAAACAATGCTGAAGTTTCGAATATAAAGCAGAATGATGAAACCTAACTTATATTTAGATAAAGGTTGTTGACATTTTTGGGTTATAAGGATAAATAAGAAATCTGTAGTTATTTAGGCAGAACAATCAGATGGCTTATGAAGGTAGAAGCAGAAAGGCAAAATTTCTCCCTGTATCTCTTATCAGTTGAGGGCCCTTCCTAACTCTCTTGTGGGTAACTTCCTTCTCCAATAGGTAAAAACACCCGTATTAAGGAATACTAATGTTCCCTGCTTGCTCAACTCACTATTATGCTCATGCCACGTTGGAAGTCAGCGATGTTCAGCAGGATCTGTGTGAATTCTGGAATCTGGCCACTTCCTGAGTATTAGTGTGACTGATTAAATTATTAATCCCTTCTAGGACCTGATAGCCCTCTTTCTCTGCTGTTTGAGTTGAGGAGTGGGGAGGGGGGTTCATTAAGTTACATTGGAAAATTCTTTCAAGTACTTCTTAGACAGCCTTTTTCATTGTCTCTAGTGGTTGTAGTTTGGGAGGTCTTTACCTCAATCTTGTTTAATATTCATTATATCTTATGGAAAGTCCTTAAAGTTTTCTAGAATGTGGGTGGCACTCTTACCTAATTTCCAATGATAATTGCTGATTATATTTCTTTAGATATTTAAATGGGATAATTTGAGAGGGGCTAGAATTAAAGATGTGGATTTAGATTGTTATCTTGGACCAAAAGTCTTCAAGATTACTTCATGTGAGACACTTGTTCCTGTCTATCTGGGCCCCATCTGTCTTACTTGGGAGACGTTTGGAGAGGGAAAGGGCAGCTTTTGATTTGGAAGTATGTCCCTGAGATTTTTTTTTTTTCAGTGAAATTACCTATTGATTTAGTTTCTACAATAAGTGCTATAAAATATAATTTATGTATTTAAGAATTTAGGAAAACTAAGTACTTTCTAGAACTTAAAAATAGTTCATTAATCAATGTTTATTTAATTGTGGATCATTTATAAACTATCCTTACTTAAGTCACTTTTTCCCCTTAATCCCAAGTTTTTCACTGTGTGTGTGTGTGTGTGTGTGTGTGGTACTATTTAGTTTTTGTTAAAAAATAGAGGTGAGGTTTATGTAGCAAAGTCAGCAGAAATTTTCATGCTTCACAATTTCGTCACTGGAAGATCCCCAAATTTCTTGAACCCTTGGGAGGATTTCTCAATGTGCATATTAAAGAGCAAGAAAAGAAAACAGTATTTTTTTTTAAATGCTAAAAAGTATTACTGTGTCTTTAGAATACCATTTGTAAAACAACAACATGCTTATCTGTGCCCTCAATGTAGATTTGGAACGGTTTGAGAAGACACAAATTGTTTTCTTTCATACAGTTTGAGGCATGAAATCTACCATGATATTGGGCAAATATATGTTGTATTTTTGGAGAGAAATATTAGAAACTGTAAATAAGAGACACAGGTGCTGTATTTAGTATTCTAAAGATGTGCTTCAGGTGGTACAATAATGATTCTGATGAGACCAACTGTTTACACACATCCCACACACGGATTCTAATGGTTTTAGAAAAGCAAATTTGTGACTTTGCAGAAGTGAATGTGGTACATTTTCAGCATCATTATGACCATTGACTCTGATTGCTCAGTCCACACATCTGTTGCAGTTGCCTTCTGTGGTGATATTGCTTTTCTGTCCCTCCAAACTGAAAAATACTGGGACAGTTAAGTAAAGTCTGAATTGTTGCACAAAGGACCATTTGCTCATCAGATCCCATTGATTTCTTTTGTGTCTGTGTTCTGGGAAAACTTCTGGTTGAAACTTTATCAATCTGATTCAAAGTTTTATGAGGAATGAATTCCCATTAACATTACACTGGTTTGATGAATCCATTTCTATTTTCTGTGTGAATCTCTTTTGATTTCTAGATTGTAGGAATTAATAAAATCCAATAGCTAGTAGCTCAAAACCAGCAAGAAACATATGTAAAGATTGTTTCTTCATCGAACCTACTCTTTTTCATTAATTGTAACTGTTTGATCAAAGGTAGCATCTTGGAATACATTGTCATTCAAATATTTGAATTTAGGTTTATGAGTAGATCACAGGGTCAACCACCCATGGACTCTCAAAGAGGAATGAAGGGGTCTCTCAATTGCCTGTTTCTGAAATGGCCCTACAGTGTTTAGATGAAGAATTGTGATATTCTGGATATAAAACTGGTGATCCTGAGGATAATGAAACAAAACGTCTCATTAACAACAAAAGTTCTGTACCCTGTGTATCAAGTCTATAAGGAACTTCACAATGCCAGTCTCTTTTCTCCTTTTATAAATATGGTAGAAGAAGAGGGAAAGAATCCCAAGCAGATTACTTCATGTGAGACACTTGTTCCCGTCTAGCTGGTTCCCCAAATACATCTTCTTCCTTCAAAAAAATCTGTGGCTTCATCTCTTTTAACCCTCCACTTCTTCATTTTTATTATTGAATCTTTCACTTGTTCTTCATCCACTCTAAGATATTGCACCACTGGCAACTACTTTCCAGGCCCCTCTCCAAGCAAGAGGGTGGCACACAAGACTACTAAGAGTGGTAGAAGAAGGTGAGAGAAGAGTCTCACTGTGTGGCCAGTTGAGTGTCCAGTCCCTGTCCATGGTTTGGGGGTTCTGGCAATGTTAGCAGCATTATACTTCATCTAGGCTTTGTGGTTATAATTCTCTGTGTAAGAGTTAAACTATGAGGCGCCTGGGTGGCTCAGTTGGTTAAGCGACTGACTCTTGATTTCCACTCAGGTTATGATCTCATGGTTATGAGATGGAGGTTCACACTTGGCGTGGAATCTGCTTGGGATTCTTTCCCTCTTCCTCTTCCTCCCCCTCTGTCCCTTGCCCAGCTTGCACTGTTTCTCTCTCTCTCAAAATAAATAAATAAAATCTTTTTTTCAAAAAGGAGTTACACAATGATCAGCTTGGAAGGAATAAAAATCGTGGTCATTTGGGACTCTACTGATTAAATAACATGTCTTTTGTACCTATAGACCAAGTCATTTATATTACAACCATTTTGTTTTGGTGGAGTTTTAAGTTACATTTAGCTACTCTTTTATTCAAAAATATTTTTTAATCACTTCTAAAGTGGGAGTGAAGTAGTCTTTAGAATTCCTACTATTCACAACAAACCGCAATGATTTTTCTTCCAAATGCTAATATTTAATTCATTTATTAAGTACCTTTTTATCAGAAAGTGTTTGTTCCTTAGGCTTTGCCCAAGGGTTTGGCACTCTTTGGATCTTGATATCATGGCCAGTGAAATACAGACCACGAAAGCCAAACATCCTAAGTTTCAAAGTTTTGGGAGCATGGACTGAATTCCCTGCAGAGACTTTGGACTAGATGTGACACTAATTTGGTCGCTCACATAAGCAAGTTGATTTCCTGGCCATAAAGTCAGTGGGATGTCAAATGGAACCAAGTTTTGCCTTCCTTAATCCCATCTGCCTCAACTATAGCTTAAGTATCTCTAGAGAAAAAGAGGAGGCTCCAAACACAACGTTGACTTTTATGACACTATTAATCCAAACCAGGGTAAGATGCATTAGATTCTTCCCACCCAATTAAAACAAATACATCTTTTTGTTTCTTTTTTTATTAAGTTTTTAGATTTTAATTCCAGTATAATTAACATACAGTGTTATTTAGTTTCAGGTGTACAATATAGTGATTCAACACTTCCATACACCACCCTACACTCATCACAACAAGTGCACTCCTTAATCTCCATCACCTGTTTCCCCCATCTCCCTCCCACCTCCCCTCTGGTAACCATCAGTTGTTTTCTATAGTTAAGAGTCTGTTTCTTCGTTTGTCTCTCTCTCTCTTTTTCCCTTTGTTTTGTTTCTTAAATTCCACATATGAGTAAAATCATATGGTATTTGTCTTTCTCTGATTTAGTTTACTTAGCATAATACTCTCTAGCTCCATCCATGTCATTGCAAATGACAAGATTTCATTCTATTTTATGGTTAAATATTATTCCATTATATATATATTATTCCATTATATATATTATATACAATTCCATGATATATATATATCCTTTTCTTTATCCATTCATTCATCAGTGGACACTTGGGCTGCTTCCATAATTTGGCTATTATAAATAATGCTGCTGTAAACATAGGGGTGCATGTATCCCTTTGAATTAATGTTTTTGACAAATGCATTCTTTATTTCCATTTGTAAACTATAAATCTCTAATTGAAGAACCTGGTTAAATTTCCAAAATCTTGGAATGAATCTTGCAGAGTTAAAGCCTGGTTGAGTTCCTTGAATACACAGTGAATTAATTCTAGAATGATTTCCCAGTCTCCGGGATTAGCCCTTATGGTGGGTGTTGAAATGAACCTTACTTCTCTGCATTCAGGCTGCTTGGTTGGTTTTTTTTAAGCCATGGTAATCTGATCGATATCTCCTCAGTCTCTTGCAGAAGTCCTCATTCTTACATATGGCCTCAGAACTGTTGTCAGTTTCCTTCCAGTGCCCATTTGCTTTTAGTCTTCATTTGATTCTTGAGACCACTGGTCAGCTTTCTCTGTCATCCTCTGAGTGCTAGCAGGCTGACCTTTATGGATGGATGGTCTGGCCTTCCATTTGAGGTTGGACTGTGGGATTCCATTTGAGGTTGGACTGTGGGAGGCACTGGCAGAAATTGGAGGGTGGGATAAGAGAGAGGTTGGGGTACTTATTTCCCAGACTCTCTTTTTGTTTGGTCATCTCTTGGTAGTGGCCATGTTCTACTACCGTATGTGGTAAGTGGTTATAAACCACATATTCTGTCAGATGTTTATTCCCTATTGCTTTAGGTCTCCCTGGGTTCTCGTTACAGCTCCAGACCCTCCTTGTGGCAGGGTGAATAGTGGCCCCCCATGATATTTAGATCCTAATCCCTGGAACACATGAATATTACCTCATATAAAAAAGGGTCTTTGCAGATGTGATTAAGTTAAGGATCTTGAGATGGAGAGATTATCCTGGGTTATCCAAGGGGGCCCTAAATATAGTTAAAAGTATTTTTTTTTAAGAAAAGATTTTATTTATTTATTTGAGAGAGAGAATGCCAGCAAGCACGGTGAGGGGAGGGGCAAAGAGAGAGAAAGAATCCTAAGCAGACTCCTTGCTGAGCACAGAGCTCAGTCTCATGACCCATGAGATCATGACCTGAGCAGAAACCAAGAGTCAGATGCTTAACTGACTGAGCCACCCAGGCGCACCCCCCCATTAAAAGATTTTATTTAGTTATTTATTTGAGAGAGAGAGAGTTTGCATGTGTGCAAACGGGGGAGGGGCAGAGAGGGAGAGAGTGGGAGAGGGAGAGAATCTCAAGCAGACTCCCCCGCTGAACCACAAAGCCTGACATGGGGCTCCATCTCATGACCCAGAGATCATGACCTCAGCTGAAACCAAGAATTCGACGCTTAACCGACTGAGCCACCCAGGTGCCCCTAGTTAAAAATATTCTTAAAAGAGGAAGATATAGGGAGATTTGACTACATATAGATAGGGGGAAAAACATGTGATAGAAGCAAAGTCAGAAGGAGTAAATGCTACACTCTTAGCTTGAAAGATGAAGGGACCACAAGCCTAGGAATGCAAGGAATGCAGATTGAGATCCTGGAAAACGCAAGAAAATAGATTCTTCAGTACTGCCTCGTGAGGAAGAGTGGCTCTGCCAGCCAACACCTTGATTTTAGCTCAGTAGGACTGATTTTGGACTTTTGGCCTCCAGAACTATAAGAGAAAAATTTCTGTTGTTTTAAGTCACTAAGTTTGTGGTAAATTTTTTCAGCAGCAATAGGAAATTAACACACTCCCCTTGGCATTGTAAGCATAGTGGAAACTGTTCTTGCTGTTGCCAGCTCCAGGTTGCTGCACCACCCCGTCCCTTGGTCTCCTTTAACCTGCCCCCACCTTCATAAGATGTCCCATTCCTTACACTCTGTTGAGTTACCTTTGAGACAATGCCACTTGTTTCCTTCTGGGTCCCTGACTGATACACTTTGCTTCCTCTGCCTAAGGCCAAGAGAACTAAGACCCATGACAGGGAATTCTCATTTAATTTTCAATGAGTTCCATGAGGAAAGGACAATAGGTTTTGCTTTGTTACGCTTGTTTTAATAAGTGGATTAATTAGTTTAGGAACACTGTCAGCCTGTATTTGGGAAGAGTACCAGTGGAGCAAGAAACAAAGGATCCTAAAATGATGTCATTTACATTTATGCAAATATACCATATGATGTGAGCTACACATGATGTTATTAGTCTTTCATAAATAGTCTTTTTATTGTCAAAGCAAGGGTTTACCTTGCCAACCACAATATGAAATGAAATAACTCTTATTGAAAGAATTCATTTTTAAAATGTTTCAAATGATATGTATACTTTTGAACACAGGCTTTCTGAAAAATCTCTTCTTTTTTGTTGCTGGCTCATAAGTATTCGTCCGGAAAGTGAGGATTGTCAGATGTTATTACATACACACACAAAGTCTAACAGTTTAATTTGTGGTATTTTATTCCCACTGAAGACATTAAAAGTGAGTTTGTGGTTTGCAACTGTAGAACATAAATATATTAAGTGAAAGTAAGCTGAGGTCCAGAATTAGTCTGTAAGCTGGAGAACTTTTACACTTATGCCCTTATAGAATAACAAAACATATTATTCTCTAGAGGACTGATTTAATAGCTTTTTATAGATCTGAACCAAGCAATTATTCCAAATCCTCAGTTATTTGACCTTTCCCATCATTGTTGTTACTACTATAAAAAGCATTATGTATGTAGTGCTGGGCACTGAGCAGGAATCTTGGGCATGCACTATCCCTAACTCTAAGCTTTAATCTTTTGCTATAGCTCTTCTGTTCCGAAGAGAAATGTTTGCTCAGAGAAACTAAAAGCCGCAGACAGGCCTTTGAAAGCATGTAAAAGGGTGCTTTGTAAGTGTTCAGTGAAATACTTATCTTTCTTTTTTTTATGGACCCCTGATTGATCGATTGTCTGCAGTCCTCCAAATAACCTAATTTCCACTCCTTACATGAGCAGTTGACTTCCATTCAACACTCTTCCTGGATATATTTTTTTCTTTATAACACTCATTACTTGCAAAATTATTCTGTTTAATGTATGTGTTTAATGTATTTTATCCTGTTTAATATATATATCCTGTGTAATGTTTTATGTACTTAATGTATCTTGTTTAATGTAATACAATAATGTATTAATGTAAAATTATTTGTTTTTGAAGGCTGCCTTCTCCACAAGAATATAAACCCCATGAGGATTGGTACCCACTAGATCCCTAGATCTTTGCACATACTTAACATGTATTAGGGATACAAAAAAATATTTGTTAAATGAATGATGATGCTATCAGCTTTGAGCCTTTAGGTGGTCAAGTTGACTGTGTCACAGGTTATGTGGTGCAGCTATGTTTATAACACTACATATTTTCTCTGAAAAGAAATTCATTGGAAAAAAACCACCTTAGTATGTTGGGCCAAGAAGTATGTCCCATACAGATTTCATCATCAAAGTAGGCCTAGAGTTCAAGCCATGCCCCATCCATCCAGAGATGTTCCATTGCTCAGGAGTCAGGGAGAAGCCCTTGTTACCATTGATGCTTTACTTTAAACAATTTAAAAACATGCTGTAACTCCCACTCCTATACTCCCAGAGTAGGAACAAGGATTAAAAGGCTCCAAGAGTTTCCAATCTCAGTGGAAAATTGGCTGTCACATGGAACGAGATATATACTAACTGATTTTGCCATGCAATTGGGTTCTTAATGAAAGCAGCGTAAAACAAAACTGCACCCCTCTGTATTTCATTTATGCATCTTGTACCTGGAATAAAATGTAACTTCTGTAAATCTTTAAGTTGGATTCAATAAAGCAATAATACTCTACTGTGCAAACTGACCATTTAGCTTAATGACTGATTTGTTACACCATTAACTTGTCCCATGCCTTGTCTTAGGGCTCTTTGCTAACTGAGTAGTTGTTAACTATTGTAATGAACAGATTCTTCCAAGGGGAAAAACCTCTTAAACTGGGCAGTTAGTGATATCACTGGCTGATGTATTAAAGGTGGCCATGGAATAATGAATAGATTTTAAGGTTATTAAAGTTTAATTGTAGAGACATTGTAGGATCCTAAAAAATAATTTAGAAATAAAATCAGGGAAAGAAAAAGGCATGTAGAATCTTGTCCAGGTTTTGCAATTTGCACGTTACATGTCAGATTTCTTAGCTGCTACTTTAAAAAATCTCTGTAGTCAAATTACATGGTTTGAAAGTGTAGTACTATTATTAGGAGTAGCAGCCATGGTATGCATTCTCTCTTTTTGACGAGTGTACTCTGATGTAAAAATATCTCTCATGTCCTCTAAAGAAATAGATGAAGTCATGGAGGCAGTCCATTTGGAATTAGACTAAGCTGGTGGGAAGGTGTAGATCTTCAGAAAAGAGTCCTTACAAATGGAGCAGGGAATGGATATGCTTATTAATCACAGGTAGCCTGGCCTGGATATCTACACTGAAGATTATATCGTCTTGTCTTTATAGCAGTCTTAACAACTTTTATAGAAATGTAATCAAATCATTTACTTCACTTCTCCAGTGTCTTCTACTTTGAGTTTTTGTAATATACAAGGGCCCCTTTCTCCTGTGAAGCAGAGTCATCTCAATATTCTTTTACAAAGCAAGCTATCTGGAAGTTTTTGATATGTGATTTTCCAGGACTATGTTAGTATCTGTTCTTTCAAAAACATATTAAATGAAAAACAATGAAACCATAAAAGTGTTGGAGGAAAACACCCATGAATATACACATATCACAGGGTAGGAGGGGTATTCTTCATTCTTGAAAGAAAGGCTTTCTCAGCATGGCATCAAAAGCAGAATTCACAGTTGAAATGTTCATACACTTCTACATAAAAATTAAAAATACACTTTTGAATGCAAACTACTATGAAGTTAAAAGGAAAACTAGGAACAGTACTTCTACGTAACAGATTAAATGTTAATTTGCGAAGTGTAAGAAGCAGTCTTATAAATAAATAAGAAGGATTGGAAATAACATAAATACCCAACAATGGGGAATTGACAAAATAAATTATGGGCACTCATAAAGCAAAATAAAAACATGTAGTCATAAAAAATGTTATTTTGTATAGGACTTGACAAGGTATTCATAATATAGCTAAATGAGAGAGGCAGTTACACAGGATATATAGTGTGACAAATGTATTTTTACTTTTACTAAATGTTAAATGACTAGGACAGAATTCTGGAAGGCTTAACAATAAAATATTTATAATGATCATCTCTGGTGGTAATATCTCAGGTGATTTTTAAATGATGTTATTCTAAGTTATCTAAAATGAGCATAAATTGCTTAAGTAAAAGTAAAAAAATACATCAAAACATATTAAATACACTGTGGATATATCATAGGTGTCAGGCTGCTGTTTAAAATATTCTTTCACATTTATTTTATTTTTGATGAATTATCATTGAAAGCTTTTTTGAGTCGATGCCTTTGCAAACCATATTGAATCTTCCAGATCCTTGGGGGCATAAGTTGATATTTAAAGTTTTTGTCGATAGGTTACATGATGATCTAATATATAGAATTCTATCATTTTGGAATTTACAAATCAGAGGGAAAATGATGCAGTTACTGCTTGTTTCTGTGCACAACAGAGGAGCACAACCCAGAAGGATGCTGGTCATTACAGCACCATTGCTCATGCTGGTAATAAAGGCTCTGGCCATAAACCCTGCTCCTGCCGTGGCTGTGCTAACATAGCTCTGTGCCAGGAACATAGGGAAATAATCATTGGAAAAATTACATTAAAAATGTGCTGCCACAGTTTGACTACTTTTTCTACGTATCTCGTTGTGGTCTACCACTGGTATTCTAAACAGGTACTAAATGGACCAATTCTTGCTTTTACATAGTTTTCTCTATCCGCGCTCCCCGCCACCATAGTAGAAGTATGATGCTATGTGTAACTAAACTATTAGTGGGGGCTCCTGAGTCTCTGTTCAAATCCTGCTACTGCCACTTGCTAATGTGTAACCTTGGACAAGTCACTTCACTTCTCTGTTCTTTGGTTTTCAAGTCTTGCTGAACTCGTTTCTACTCCCTCCACCATACCATATCCATTAAGACTCCCTGCCCAAATCTCTACCTATTGTGTACCTATTTCCTTCTCCTCCTCCACGCTCTGTTTTGTCCACTGTAGGACATCCATTGACAGAAACCACCTGCTTACTTGAGCCTCTGCCTAATGGCCATTGGCTCTTTCAATGTACTACTGGCCAAGGCAGATTTTGTTCCTGCTGGAGAATCATTGGATCAACAGCATGCTGTCTGTATTAGCTCTGTTAGGTCTATGGGTCCTTCCAAATCTATCCATCTTGCCAAAAATGAAGCTCCATTTATGGGATCTGTAATCTGTTCATGTCAGAATCCTCTTCTCAATTCCTTTTGTGGCCATTGATGCCAGCAATAAATTAACTCCTCTTCCCCATTCTATGAAGACAGAGGCAGGTGACATCAAATTGGCCTGATTTACCTCCATGTGGGGAGCCTGGGAAATTATTCATACAGAAGATGCTTCTTGCTTTTGAATGGAGGAAGAGGTCAACTGACCATCTCAACTCATGCTCAAAAAGCCAAAATGAGCTCATTTAATCTGAAATAATAAAATTGTTTATAAAATTGTATTGATGTCTTAAGTCTTTAGTGTTTAAACATTTTTCGTCAGCTGTCAAGAGATGTCCACAGAAAGCAGAAAATATAAAAGTCAGTTCTCTGACTAGAGTGGAAAACTGCTTTATTTGAAATTCTCTTGCTGTCTCCTATAAAACTGAAGACACGTAAAAATAACCTCTTATTTGCATATAAAATAGCTATATAAAATTGGTCTACAGCTTATCTCATGCTGTAAACACAAGGAAAGGAGAAAACACACATTTGTATGTACAGCTTATATTGAAAAGTCTTATTAAACCTAAATTACGCATTTCCATTCAGGAAAAACTTCTCCACTAATAGAAAACTGCAGCCATTTTGCTTGGCAAAACACTCCAAAAGTTCACATGGTAGGAACTATTTTGCTATGTTTATATAAGCTGTTGGTTTTATTCCAAGGCAAACTATTTGATTAAAATACCATTTGTTAGCCTCCTGTGGAATATGGCTGCACTACTGAGAAAGTGTCATCATTTTTGAGGTTAGTAAATGTGAGTCATAGGGTAGAGAGAGTAGGAGTAGGCAGAGAGACTGCAATGCAGACCTGATGCCTGTGAGAGCAGAGGAGGAAGGAGATAGGAGGACTGGATAGGAAGACTCTCAGACTAGTGCAGTTCTGAGATAGGCTCAGCTAGGCTGATAAGGAGCTGGAGAGTAGACTGCTCATTAGAAGAGTTCTCTGTTGGGCAAGAGCAGCCTGGAGAGTACATGGCTTCGGCATGAGTGCTTCAGCACATTCTGAAGTGTGGGGGCTGTTAGCTAAGTACAATCTTTGCAGCATGTTCTCTCTTGAATGGAGACTGGAATGTGTACCTCCATGCTTGTCCTGCTACCATGGTAGCCATTTGCTGCCTCCAAGCAGATGTTCTTATATGCTACCCAGCTTTTCTAGTTGGTACTGGCAGGAAGATTAATCTGATATACTATAATGTTCCACAGCCATAAGCAGACTCTTGAATCTTATTTGTTTTAATAAAAAATTTAATTTAGTTTTGGTATCAAGGATTGGTAATCATGAGACATTTCTCTCTGGAAGTTCTTCACAAAATGATATAAACTTAAAGAAGGAGTAAAGACAGTCTTTTATCTGATAAATTGGTTTTCTTCTCTTCTCCCTTACCGGGACAGAGCATTCTCGGTGCCTGCTACCTGACATGTCCTAGTGACTGACTAGAAATGAAACTCCTATGGGGAGAAATAATTGCTATATCATCAAGTCTTTGGTCCTCAAGTATCTTCTTCATTAATTTTTCCTACTTCTAGCCTTCCTATTCCAGTTTGATTTTGCCACTATTGAAGTTACTAATGGCTTTCTAATGACTTGATGGGGTGGGCTGGATGTAAGAAGGTGACGGGCATGTAAGTAATCTCTACTGATAGTAGATTGAATCACTCGAGGCCAAGAATTAATTTTTTAAAATTATTTTTGTTTATAGGGTGAAACACATAACAGGTACTCAATTCTTTTTTTTTTTTTTTAAAGATTTTTTATTTATTTATTTGAGAGAGAGAGAGAGAATGAGAGAGAGAGAGCATGAGGGGGGGAGGGTCAGAGGGAGAAGCAGACTCCCCGCTGAGCAGGGAGCCCGATGTGGGACTCGATCCCAGGACTCCAGGATCATGACCTGAGCCGAAGGCAGTCGCTTAACCAACTGAGCCACCCAGGCGCCCCAGGTACTCAATTCTTGAATGATTGAATAATGATGTAGATGTTGGATAGGAGCCGAATGCGGTTCACTTGGAATGCATTTGGTAGTGATAGAAAGATCTTGTGGTGCTCTCGAGACTGTCATTGTCTTCCTCTTGTGAGTTTCTAAGCAGGAAAATTTTGTTATGGTGGCTAGATGCTCCCTGAAAGATGCAGAAAGACAATATTAAGTGACAAGAAATAGGGAGGCAAGTTTAGGGGCGCCTGGGTGGCTCAGTTGGTTGAGCAACTGCCTTCGGCTCAGGTCATGATCCTGGAGTCCCTGGATCGAGTCCTGCATCGGGCTCCCTGCTCAGCAAGGAGCCTGCTTCTCCCTCTGACCCTCCCCCCTCTCATGTGCTCTCTCTCTCTCATTCTCTCTGTCTCAAATAAAAAAAAAAAAAAAAGAAATAGGGAGGCAAGTTTAAAGACAGGGAGCATAACTGTAAAAATTATGGAGAGTCAGAGTTGAGTAGTTGCTAAAGCCAAAAACTTTTATTATCAGGCCCTTTACAGAAAATATGATCACTGAAATATAAGCCAAGAGTGGACATGATGAAGACCAACATCATCAATTTAACAATTTTGTCTGGAAGCAGGAAGACTTTTTTAGAGATTTCCATTAATATATTCTCAATATTTTGGCAGCATTGGATCTTACCTCTATTACCTATCTCCTAGATATCTCTCCTTTTCCACACTCTTCACTTTTTCCTTCTTCATCTCCCCCTTCCACTGCATTTGCTTTCCTCTTCATCTTCTTGTCTCATTTCTTTTCCTTCCCCTTACTATCTTTTCCTTCTTTTCTACCTCAAGAAACTTAATTCCCCAAATTTTCTGCCAAGTTGTTAATAATATATAAATAGGGTTTAAATTATATATTCGATGTACTTAGACTTTAATTTGTCTTCTTTCAGAGGTAGCATTTCTAGTACCATGTTCTCCTAAGGCAGAGCACACCTGTACTCTTCCATGAGGTACAGAATTCCACAGTGGATTTCACACTAAATCCACTCACATCACTGGCTTTAGATGCATCTTGCTATACCGGTTTATGTGAGTGTCACCACCTGCAGTTTAAATAATGGACAATTTCACTGGATCCGTATAGCCTCTGGCTCTTATGTCATATTTCTTCCCTACCACCTCTAAAGAAATGCCTATTTTTTTTTCTTCCCCAGTTATTACAAATCTAGTCACTACTACAGAAGCACAATTTTCTAGTCCCTTCAGTTTTGCTTGTATTGATTTTTAGCTCTATTTTATTTACATTGCTTTTAAAGTAGTATGTGGGCATTTGCATTCATACAGGTGGCTCAATGAAAGAACACTGTGCTCTTTGTACTCAGCAAGCAATTTTTCTCATTTGAGATCCCTTTTTTAAAATTAAGTAATATAGTAATTTAAGTAGTAAGTGCTTCCTGTAAGAGATTTTATTATTGCATACCTTCTACCATGAATACTATCATTTACCATGAGCAAACCAAAATAAAGAGGATTTGTGAACTATCAATTAAGTTGACCCCAAATCAGTAATACACAACTCCAAATTCCCACACATCTTCGACCTACATTCTATTCAATGGACATCTACCTCCTGCTTAACAAATAGTCAAGAAACCACACAGTATCACAAGATTTTCCTAAATCATTTTTGAAAGGTTAACTTATGAACAAATGAAAGGTAAAAGACATAAAGACATAGTATAAGCAATTAAGTTTTTTTTGCAATTAAGAATTTTAATGCAATTTAAAGTAATGATAACGTAATTATCTGTAGTAGCATGCTCCTGTTAAAATCGCAGAGTAAGCCACATTAAAATGTTAAAGGGGAAATTTCAACTACTTAGGCAACAATGATATGCAAGATGACTTAATTATTTTTTTGGAAACTGATTTTGAAGATCTTTATGAAGATTTAAATGATGGTGACTCTGATGAGTAAGGAGGCATTAGTTTAGGGTTGCTGCTATTGTGAAGATAGAATTTCATGCAGATTCCAGTTTGAAGGCGGATGGCCCAGAATGGCAATTCAAGATTTCTTCCTTCCTTTTTCTGTGACTTTCTGGACCTGCTTTGACTAATTCCCCAAAAAGTGATTTCCACAAAAGAGAAGGTGACAAGAGAGCTTCAGGCATCCAGTGTAAACCACTCTTGACCCTGAAAACCCCTTGAAGTCCTTTGAATTAAACAAGGTCACAAAAATATTATTAATATTTATGATTTCTTTCTTTTTTATTTATTTGAGAGAGAGCAGGAGCAGTGGGGGGAGGGGCGGGCAGAGAGAGAGGGAGAAGCACACTCCTCACTGAGCAGGTAGCCTGATGTAGGCTTGATCCCAGGACCCTGGGATTGTGACCTGAGCCGAAGGCAAATGCTTAGCCAACTGAGCCACCCAGGCGCCCCAATATTTATGATTTCTAATTTTATATTTAAGTAAGTTTAATGAACATCCTTATATACATTTTTCCTTAGAATAAATTAATAGAAATGGAAGTTTGGGTCAGACAATAAATATATTTTTGAAGCTTTTGATACTTACTGCAAAAATGCACAGTAGAAAATGTGTAACAATTTACAGTCCACTGACATTGTATGAGCAATCCTATTTCCCACTCCTTACTCTTCATCCAGCCCTCTAAAATTGATTCCTTTTCAAAAGTATTTGTCAGCTTGATAGATAAAAATGGCAATTTATTTTATTATTTTGTGTCTTTTTGACAATAGAAATGTAGACAATTTTTCATATTTTTATAGCACATAAATATTCCCTACCTCTCTTGTGGTATTTGTTCAATTTGTTTAACTTTTCCATCTTTCTCACATCATTACTCTGTCTTCCTGGTCTTAATCTATGTTTAGATAGAAGAACTTATTCCAGCAGATAAGGATAACAGAGCTGTTCAGACCAGCAAAGAAATTTCTAACAGGATACTCATATGTAGAATAGCTTGCCTTTTGAGGCAATGGACTTCTTGCTGGAAGCATCTGTCTTTGGGGATTTCTTCAGTTGCTAGAAGTTTGAAATAGATGAATTTGGCTGTCTATTCAACCTCTGAAACCCTAGGATCCCTTTGAATTTTTGCACTATGGTTCCTAGAGAAATTTTAAAAACCCACAAAACTTTTGTCCCAATAGTTGAGTAGTTAGAAAACACCTGCTCCTTATAGAAAGAGCCAGTAAGGTAACTTTTGAAACTTAAGTGAGCCTCAACTCAACTGTCTACCCACAAAGGACAGGAGGGGCATGTTCTTCTGCAATGAAATCTCAGACAGTGACTCAGCACGTGCAAACTAGGTGTTCATTACACACTGTTTTGAAGGAATACAGTCAGGAAACACCAATAGCAATAATCGTCTTGACACAAAATATGACATTAGGTTTTTTTCCGGTTTCAATGTAAACAGTGCATTTATAGTCCACTTAACACTAAAAGGTAATTTTCTCCTAATGAACAGAAGAGTTGTTAAAAAAAAAATTATGATATACCTAGAGAGGTGACTATTTTTAATGGAATTATGCATGCTTGATTCTTATTACCATAATTAGCTTTTCCCCTGTTATGTGTTTTGTGGGTTTGTATTCTAGGAGAGTGCTAAATCAATAGCAGCCTCATCAGTGTCTGAAAAAAAGTTCAAGCCAAATGAACTTTCCCATATGGTTGTAAAATAAACTGCCATAAATTAACATGAGGGTTTTTTTTCATGCTCTTGTAGAGCCTGAAATCACCAAGAATACATCTTTTTTAGACATACAATTATATCACATTTGGGGTGGGGGAAAGGTACCAAAGTAAAAATATGAAAGAATATGCTGTTGTGTCACCTTTTCTTATTTCTTCCCCTATTATTCCTATTTCCTATGAAGTAATCTGGAATCCTTGCTATAATAAGATGAATTATCTTACAAGTTGAGGCAATAAAAAAAGGAAAAAGAAAAGGATACAATACACAGAAACAAAAGATGAGGGCCAGGCTTTGCCTATAACTCTCATTATGTACAGAACCATTGTGAATTATTTTGCAATTATATTTTTAAAAAATTCTCTTAAGGCATTTTCTCCAGTTGGTTAGTTCTTGTAACATCATCATCTCGTACCATTAATATCATCAAACATCACATAAGGTCCCATTCTGCATAAAATACATTAGAATTACTGCAATTTGGAGCTCACGATTTGATGCTGATCCCAATGTTGGTGATAAATGTTTGGCACTTACAGTGTACCAGGGTCCTGGGCTGTGCCCTTTGGAGGTGTTACATTACCTCATTTAATTCTCTTAACAATCTAATGAGGCAGACGCTGTTATTAAAGCCCATTTTAAGATGAGGAAACTGAACCTCAGAAAACTTAAATAACGTGACCAAAGTTGTCTACCTAATAAAAAACAGAACTGAGGAGTTCTGACCCCAGAGCCTACACTCTTCAGCAGTATGATTTGTTAGCTACCCACCAACCATCTCAGAGAGGAAAATTTGAAAATTGACAGACTTAAAGGATATGTGGACAATATAAACTGTGTAGGCTTTTAGAAAGCCAGTGACTAGAACGTAGTGGGGAGCTCTGAGTAGTGAGATGAGGGTGATGATATATTATCACATGGAGTGAGAATCACCACTGGCAGTATTGGGAAGCAGGCTCAGTTTCAGTTTGGATTCCTCCAAAGTTTTCTTTTCCATCTTTTCCCACCTGTTACACTGCTTTGCTTTCATTCTCTATTCTCTTCCTCAGTGAAATGTCTACTGGAGTTCAAAGGTCTTTGCTGAGTTTTAGTGATAAGATTTAAGGTTTGCCTTATGGTAATAACCTTGTTTGTGTATTATTCTTATGGTATATACACAAACTGTAAAGGTTTAGATATGGTAAAACTCAGCTACAATTTTTCAGTCACTTCCTCATGGAAGACTCATGGAAGCTAATTCAAATTTTATAAAATGAGAGAAGTAAGGAACTTGATCAAGGAAGTCTTTAAGAACTCATTAGAGCTCGGGCGCCTGGGTGGCTCAGTTGGTTAAGCGACTGCCTTCGGCTCAGATCATGATCCCAGGGTCCTGGGATTGAGTCCCACATCGGGCTCCCGGCTCAGCAGGAAGCCTGCTTCTCCCTCTCCCACTCCCCCTGCTTGTGTTCCTGCTCTCGCTGTCTCTGTCTCTGTCAAATAAATAAATAAAATCTTTAAAAAAAAAAAAAAGAACTCATTAGAGCTCAAAGGCATCAACTTTTAGTTCTCTGAAAATGGGCTGTGAACTATACAGGACCCTAAGACCAAAGTAAGAGCTGGAGAGTGAGATTGCAGGGGATGACTTGGGTTAAACGAGGAGAAAGGTTGTTGACAGTTGTTCTTCCAGTAGAGGCCCTGGAATGTGGACAACGGAGCCCACTTAGGTCTAATTCTGGGTCTGTTAGTGACCACCTGAATTATCTACAGCAAGGTAGTTAAGCTCAGTTTTCTCATTTGTATCATGGAGTTGAAAGAGCCTTCCTCACTGTAATTGCCTGAGGATTTGATGTTTGAATATCTGTAGAACTTTTAGGACTAAACCATACCTAGCAGATAGGAGATGTTCTACTGAAATGGTAGTTTCCACCTTCCTCCACTCTTCATTCCTTCCTGGTGGTGAAAGTAAGATGTTCCCCACAATTGGAGCCTGGTAACTGCTTGTGCCTCAAAGGATTAACCAATTTGTAAAAGATCATTAATAAAATTATAGCTACTATGGACTGAACACATTGTATCCTTCCTGAGCGGATTCTGTGCTAGCTGTTCTTGTGTTATTTCACAGTTCAACCTTACGATATACTTGTGAGGTAGATGTAATTATTCTCATTTATGGAGGAGGAAGCTGAATGTGTAGCTCTTGCCCAAACTCTTGCCATATACTTGCGATTCCCTGGGCCAAATATTATTAAACTCAAAAAACAGTGTTCTTTCCACTCAAATATGTGCTTGCATTAAAGGTCATTTTACTGAAATGATTACTGGGAAATTTATATTGCAAGTCTACATTTTATTCTTTATTCTTAATTGTCCCCTTAACGTTTAATTTTTTAGAAATTTGATTTTGTAATATTTGATTCATATAAGGAAGGATCATATGCATGATACATGAAGGTTATAAAGCAAGATAACATAAACACTTTGAATCCATTCCCAATTTAAGAACTAAGACGTTTCTAGGCTTTTTGGACTTTCCTATGTGTTCCTTCCAGATCTTTCGTCCTGTTTGCTTTTCCCTTATTTTAGACCAGGAAGGACAAATACCATATGATTTCACTCCTATGTGGAATCTATAAAACAAAACAAATGAATAAACAAATGAACACAAAGCAGAATTAGACCTATAAATACAGGGGACAAACTGATGGTTGCTAGAGGGAAGAGGGATAGGGAGATGGACAAAATAGGTGAAAGGGAAGGGGGGTAGGCTCCCAGTTATGGGATGAATAAGCCATTAGAATAAAAGGTATAGCATAAGGAATATAGTCAATGGTATTATAATAACATTGTATGGTGACAGAGGGCAGCTATACTTGTGGTAAGCATAGCATAACATATAGAGAAGTTGAATCACTATGTTGTACACCTGAAACTAATGTAACATTAATGTAATTAAAAAATTAGTTTCATAACATATGTAAGTATCTCTAGGCAATTCTTTATTTGTTTTTTAGTTTTTTCAAAATGATTATTAGTTTCATCACATATGTAAGTATCTCTAGGCAATTCTTGTTTTTTAGTTTTTTCAAAATGATTTCATACTATGTTCAGTCTTCTGTTTGATGTTTTGACTTGACATTATGTTTCTAGGATCCTTTCATGTGATAGCTTCTAGTCCTATTCATTTTCATTGTTATATCATATTCCACTGCATTTTTCAAAATTTATTTATCCATTTTCTTTTAGATGGATATGGAAGCTATTTTTTTAATTTAAAAAATTAGCTGTAAAGCACACTGTTTTTACTGATATTCATGGAAATACCTTCTGATGTACATGGGCAAGAGTTTCTTCCAAGTGTACACCCAAAAGTGGAAATGCAAAGACAAAGGGTATGCACATATTTATCCATACTAAAATGTGCCAAATTTATTTTTGAAGAGGCTGTATTAATTCATACCCTTACCAGCTGTGTATAAGAATATCCTTTGCTTCATGTTGTCTCCAAGCCTTGTTGGTATCAGACATAACTTTTCCCCAATCTAATTAATGTTAAATACTATCTTGTTGTGGTGTCATGTTCATTTCCCTTATTATTAACCAAGTTAGACTTCTTTCTCAGTTTATTGGGCTTTTAGTATTTTCTCTTCCATAAAATTACCTCTTCATAGTTTTGACCATTTTATTTTGAGTTGCCTGACTTAGAAATTTCATTTGAATTAGTTCTTAATATATTTTGGATATTAATGTGTATAAATATCTTTTCCCAGTATTTGATTTACCTTTTCACTTTCTTTAGGATGCTTTGTAATGTATCATTATTCTTCATTTTTATGTAGTAGAATTTATCAACCTTTTATTGTATGGTTAGCATTTTTTAGTTTGATGAAGTCCAATTTATCAATTTTCCCTTTTACGGATTGTGCTTTCCTGTCAAGTTTAAGAAATCTTTGCTTTGTCCTAGATCTTGAAGATTTTCTCTTTTTTCCCTTTAAAGTTTTATAGTTTTATATTTACACAAGTCCAATGGGTCACAATTAAGTTTATGATCCATTTTAAGCTATTTTTTTTTATAAGAAGTAAAGTTTAGGTTGAGATTCACATTTTGTGATTGGAGGCACCATTATTTTCAGCCCCATTTATTGAAAAGGCTCTTCTTCCTCCACTGAATTACTTCTGTACCTTTGTTAAAAATCAGTTGAGCATATTTGTGTGAGTCTATCTCTGGGTTCTCTATTTTATTCCATTGATCTATGGTTCTGTCCCTCCACTGACTGTGCTGTCTTGATTATTATAGCTATATAATAAACACTAATATCAGAGTGATTTTTTCCACTATGTTCTTTGTTGTCAAGTTGTTTTAGCTATTCTAAGACCTGTGCCCTTCTATATGAATTTTTTAAGAAACTTGCTATGCCTACAAAAAATTTTCAATAGGATTTTGATAGGCATAGACATTACATTAAATCTATAGATCTAGTGAAGAATTGATATCTTTACCATGTGGAGTCTTCCAATTTATGAAGACAGTATGTCTCCCCATTTATTTAGGACATGATTCATTTCATCAGTATTTTGTGATTTTCGGTATATAGATCCTGTACATGCTGTGTTTTGAATATACCTAAGTACTTAATTTCCTTTGGAACAATTTTAATCTTGGTTTCTGCATGTTTGTTGTTAGTATGTGGAAATGTGATTGATTTTTTATGTTGATTTGTTATCTTTTGACCTTATTGAACAAACTCATTTGTTAGTTCTAGGATTATTTTTGTAGATTTCTTGGGATTTTCTTTGTAGATAACCATGTTACATGCAAAGGGAGACAGTTTTATTTCTTTCTTTCTTTCCAATTTATATGCCTTTTATTTTTTTTGCCTTATTGCAGTGGCTAGAATTTCCAGTAGTATATTGAATAAGAGTGGTGAGAGTAGATGTCAAACATCCTTACCTTGCTGATGTTACAGGGAAAGCATTCAGCCTTTCATCATTAAGTATGATGTTAGCATAGGTTTTTTGTGGATGTTCTTGATCAAGTTGAGGTTAACAACTCTCTATTCCTAACTTACTGAGAGTTTCTATTATGAGTGGTATTGGATTCTGTCAAATGCTTTTTCTATGCCAAATGACACGACCATATAATTTGATTAGCACTTTTTTTTTTTGTCTTAAGAAGCAAAGGAAAAGAAACAGACTCTGCACTAGGTTCTGGGCTTTTCAGCTGACAATAGTAGTGGTTTATTACAGTTTTTGAACACATTAGGAAGTAAATCTCTATTGTAGATAGCCCTGTAAATCCAAAGCTATAGGAGGTTTAGAAAAATACAGGTTTTAGCAGCAGCTGTAAAATGATGATAGCACTAAAAGTCTAATGTTGGATTTTTCTAAGTCCTTAAACATAACATTGGGCATGAGTCAGTCATACGTTTCAGTCTTCAAAGACATAGAGAAGATATTTTGTCCCTAAATTCTTTCCTATTACTTTGTTTGTACTATGGAATCACGTAGTTGGTAGACTGAGTAAAAAGTAGCATAGACTTTTGTTGCCATCAACTGCTTATAATTCCAATTCACATTCTTAGAAAGATAAGATGCAAAGCAAACTGTTAGCAAAAATCCTCTCAAGTTTAACATGAAATGGGCTGTCCTGTTGGAATTAGACAATGCATGCCAAAGCATTGTCTTCCAGATCAACTTCAAGCCATGAAAGAGCTGCACACAAAGGTCTTCATTTACATTTTCTCTGTGTTATTCATCCCTCTTGTGGACAGGGCTAGGGCTGAGAAGTGGAGAGGATGCAAAGGGAAATGAGTAACGGACCTTGGTACTAAGGAGAAAGACAGACTCATAAACAATTCTGAGGTTATTACGTAAGTATAGCTAAGATATGGATGAAAAGTGACAAAGAAAAGCATCCAAATGCTTCATTTATGTGACAACATAAGCCCATATGTTTGAAATAATTGGTGTGACAATCAGAACCTTTCAGTTTCCATCTGGATATATGTTA
>NC_138371.1:146551024-146617353 GCF_054177405.1 Leptonychotes weddellii | reverse complement strand
GTAACGGACCTTGGTACTAAGGAGAAAGACAGACTCATAAACAATTCTGAGGTTATTACGTAAGTATAGCTAAGATATGGATGAAAAGTGACAAAGAAAAGCATCCAAATGCTTCATTTATGTGACAACATAAGCCCATATGTTTGAAATAATTGGTGTGACAATCAGAACCTTTCAGTTTCCATCTGGATATATGTTATATTGTCAACACTGCCCAATTTTGAAGCTAAAGCCTTCATTTGGTTTTGTAGCATGATAGGTTCTTTTTAGCTCATTTGTTTCCTTTCTTATAAAATGTGTTGTTGCAGCTTCAATAATACACTTTTGATGACATCACAGATGATTCATCTGTTAGTCTCATCACTCAACACACTAGGCTACACTGGCAGAAATCCTTCTTGCATTTATGCTACCTAAATTGAAAACTACTGTCAAATACTTCAAGAAAGAGAAAGAAACCCCAAGAGAATTAGGTGATAATATTATTCAGTGATACCTATTGAGAGCATTTACTTAATCAAAATAAAAGATGTGACACCTGCTATAAATCTATCACTCTCCCCAGCTGGTGCAGAGGGAGGCAGACGGCTTGGGCTATGAAATACCTTCCATTGGGTACCTGGGTGGCCCAGATGGTTAAGCATCTGCCTTCGGCTCAGGTCATGATCCCAGGGTCCTGGGATCGAGTCCCGCATCGGGCTCTCTGCTCCTTGGGAGCCTGCTTCTCCCTCTGCCTCTCTCCCTCTCTCTCTCTCTGTCTCTCATGAATAAATAAATAAAATCTTAAAAAAAAAAAGAAGAAATACCTTCCATTGTGGAGTCTTCCCCTGAGTGGTGGTTTGAGCAAGGAGGTGAGAGGAGAAGGAAGCTGCCCCAGCTTAGTTCAGCAACATCTCCTGACTTCCTGGCAAGTCCCTTTGATGTGCTATGCCTTTGAAGTTAAGTCCTTTCATATATTGTACCCCTGTTCCCAGTCTCTTTATTAGCCCCTGCAGTTTATCAGAGGGAGAAAAGTCCTCTGATAATTACTTCTTTTAGGGAGTCTGAGAGAAGCAATGCATAGAAGAAAACAAAGAGAGAGAGAGAGGGAGCACGAATGCTAGAAGGGGAAATGGGTAGTGAGTGTAAAGCTATTTGTCATTTGAATCTACCTCACCAAATTTTAGTTGAAAAGTATGCCATTAAAATAACCAGGACTTGGCATTATAACAGCTTTTCTGGGGTATTTTATACTCTGGGCTTCAGATTCTTGGGCCTGTTTTATGCTGATAAGAATGCTGTTTTCCTTTTTGCATTTTAGAATGTTAATTTTTAGAGAAATCAAGAGTCTTCTTGAGTATTTTTATTTCACTGATTTTAGAAACTCTTTTAGAAACTCAAACCACACCACTGCCAATACCCTCATATGTAAAATGAAGTTAATAAGGGTATCTATTTCTTAAAGTTATTAAAGGAGGAAATGAGCTAATATTTGTAAAGGGCTTAGAAATACCTGGCAAAGTAAATGCTATGTAAATGTTTATTAAATAGAACAATAAAAATAGTTTAAAAATAAAATCTATAAAAGGGAATAATGAAATATTGAATAAAATACACTTTTGTAAGTGAGATTGTCAGTCATCATTGTACTTAATCTATGTTAAATTATTTCCAAAATTAGACTGGTAACTCCAGAGAAGTTAATGTTGTTTCTGCCCCCTCTTGCTATATTGGATGATGCTGAAGTTCCATATTGGTGTTACCTTTTATAGGTGACACAGAAAACACTAGTTTTAATTATTTCTAAACTCTTCTGTGGTGCTAAGGAGGACACTTGTTCTTAGTTTACTTAGGTTTTGGCAAGAAGATTATTGCACCGTTTGGTGGTCTGGCTGAGATGTGGCCCAGGGTAGCCAGATGGTAACTGCCTTTATCCAGTAAAAACTTTCTCTGGCTTGAGATGTGATGAGCAACATCATTTGGCCCCTCTTTCAGGAAGAAATTCAAAGTTGTATCTGCTTCCATGTTTTCCTTCCGTGTTTCTGTTGATCTCTTACCATGTATTTCAGAAGAATTGCCAGAATAAAGCACTTACTTCCTTGACTGATATATTTACATTAATCATCAGCCTTTCAGCAGATGAACCTGACCTAGCATGTCCCAATGACAGATTTCTTGCTGCTGTTTTTGCAACAGGCTCAGAATATTAAGGCTGGAAATCTACCAGGGCTGGGGCTATTGATCACACCAGTGCTAGTCCCTGGCTATTGCCTGGCATTTTAGTTTATGGCTTGTATTCAGGCTTTAAGGATTGGTGCACTAACCATTCACTATTGTAGATGGGCGTTGGCTGAAAGCCTGACTTAAGGTTTGCAAAATAATCACCGTTTCCTGGTTACCAAGCCAACCAATTTTTAAAGTTTCCAGACAAGATGTCTACAGACTCAATTAGGGCCTCAGTGCTGAAGAAACTGTACCAGCTCTGTGCATTCAAAATACCAAGAGTCTGTCCACCTAAAAAATACCTGTGGCCATTTACATTCTTTAGACTCTTATCTTAGGAGCAGAGACAACAGTTGCTTTTTATTTGTAATAGTGAATGGTTAGAGCACCAGTTAAGAGTACCTAGGGACTTAGATTCTCTTCTCTATTCCATGGATGTGTTAACTAAATTGTATTATACCTTTACAGTCTACCTGCTATTTCAAGAACTTGTGGTTGAGAATTACCATAAAATGGGTTTCTGGATTTCAAACCTGGCTAGATGACTGATTCCCCACTTATCCCATTATCTTCTATGAACAATTAAAAGAACAGCTGGAACTACTGCAATGTGTTGAGCGATGGCCATGTGCCTAATAGTGTGCTAAGTATAATCAGTAAGTGTGAAATGAGAGAACACTTACCCCCATGAGCTTGCTATCATTATGTCCATTTTATTGCTGAAGAAATCAGTACTCAGTTGACTTACTTAATCATATAGATAGTAAAGAGATAGAGATGAGATTTGAATCTAGGGTAATCTGAAGACAAAGCCCATACTTTTAGTCATTATGCAAAATTTGCTTCCTCAATGGCAAGATTGCTCATTCTCTTTATTGAAGAGTTAACCAAATCTGTTGGGACACATGACAAGATTAGTGCATCAGTATGTCTGCCGTGACAAGGAATACTGGCCAAGAAGTTAAAAGGAACCTAAATTCCATCTGTCTAGAACTCTTTTAAAATATCCACATCAACATATCAACATTTGCACCTCTGCTTTCTCAAGAACTTGTTAAAGCCATTGATTTTCTATGTATATGAATATGTCCATTAATGAAAAGAATCTATTCCAATGACATAACATACACACAGCATTAATTTTTAACAGACGTGAGAGCAAATAGTCCACACATCAGAAACTTGGCATCATCTTTCAGAAACCAAAGCTTGGCCATGCCTTTCTCCGAACTGTCCTCAGGAAAGCCCCTCATTTTCCCCATCTTATCTTCTCTAGGAGACCATGTGTCATAAATATGTCATTATAATGAGCAATATTAGGGGCACAAAGAATTAAAGACAGCTGAAAAAGAAGTTTTTCCATTAATCTACTATTCATGAATAGGTAGCTGGAAAGAGTTAAAAATTATTCAGAACAGGCAGGTATATTAGAAAAAGATGGGGAAAATATAGTAATAGTAATGCAACTATTTAAATGAGAATCTTCTATGTACCTGGGAGAGAATAAAAATGGTAGTAGCAACTATTTAAAGAGACCTTTTATGCACCTTTCTTTTTTTATAGGTACATTATTTCTTTAAATTCTTATCACAACCTTTTGAGCTGGATCTCATTTTGGTAATTTTTTCAAATGGAGGAAATGGAAGTTAAGGGGTTTTTTTTTGTATTTTGCCCAATGATAACAAAGCCAGAATTCAATTCTAGGTGTGTCTAACTCAGAAGTTCGGGTTCTTTCAACTAAAGCCTCCATAGTCACATTTAGCTGAACATATAGCACAGTGGTACAGTGATGGTGTTGGGGAGTTCTTGGCTTGATTCAACTGTTCTGTGTGGTCAGTTTGAAAATAATTTTGTTTTATTAATTTTTTTTAATTTATGAATTTTTTTTTTTTTTTACCTTTTTTAAGTTTTTATTTTCATTCCAGTTAGTTAACACATAGTGTTATATTAGTTTCCGGTGTACAATATAGAGATTCAACAATTCTATACATCACCTGCTGCTCATCACAAGTGTGCTTCTTAATCCCTGTCACTTGTTTAACCCAAACCATAGGCATAGGAGACAAGCCAAAAGAGTACTGTTGTCCACATTTTTTAAAAAAGATTAACTTATATTTTATATTATTTTAATTTTTCTCCATAATCCCTTTCTCCTTAATCTCTTTCCTTAAGAAAGAGACCATGAAGGAAGACTACTATTAACCTGATGAGAAATGAAGGCTGAAAATTATTTTGTCTAGATGTGAATTTTTCCATAATGAATCTGTAATAGGACTTCCCTGGACATAAAGAAAATTCAATATACAGGAGGAATGTAGTGGAAAGTGGAATTTAAGATTTAATAATGAGGGGAATTAAATTATATTCTCTTCATTCCTAGCATAGAGCATTACACCCTCAAATACTTAATATGTATTTTCTATTAACAAGAACATTATTCAACATAATATAATAATATAAATATAAATTTATATTCATATATAATATAAATATCAAAATTGAGAAATTAAGATTGGTATTACTATCTAATGCTCAGATCTCATTCAAATTTTGCCAGAATTGCTAATTATAGCCTTTTTAGAAAAGGGATCCAGTTAAGAATCACAGATTACATTTGCTTGTTATGTCCCTTTAGTCTCCTTTAATCTGGAATAGTTTCTCCTCCCTTTTTTTAATTAAATTTTATTTATTTTTTTCTTTTGTGACCCTGACACTTTTGAAGATTACAGAATACCACTCTTTTGAAGAATGCCACTCACTGCAGGATTCTCAGATGTTTCATTATAATCAGATTTGGTGATAGAGGTGGTACACAATTTTGCTCACTTTCATCACTTGACTAAAGGTATTATCTGTTAAACTTCTCCATTCTGAAGGTACTTTCTGCACACCTTTGTAATTAATAAGTATTTTGTGGAGAAGTATGTTGAAACTATGCAAATAACCCATTTGTTGTTAAATTTCAAAAAAATTTTTATTTATCTATTTATATCTATATGGACTCATGGTTTCCTATTTAATAAGTTATATTCAATTATTATTATTTTTTTTATTTTTATGCTAAGATATTCCTAGATTTTCCAAGGGAGCTTCTGTGTCATTTTGACATGTCCCTATCATTCTATAAGCATATCTTTGCTTTCTGGACAAAATGTTACACATTCATCTTCACTTTCCCTACCTCAGCCTTGTTATCAACTATTTTTCCAAGGATCCCTGGTTCCTTTATTGAGGAATAGTATTTAGAAACCAAGATCTCGCACTAGGTGTGCTCATTGCTATTGGGATATCACTGTTCTCAGGCCCTCTCAGTGGACATACACACACACAGACACATACATACACACACACATGCATGTATGTTTCTTACTATGTCTCTATCTAGTTAGCCAGCTATTGAAAACCTGGCCCGATTCTACCTATTTTGATTCAACCCTGTAGATTATATTCTAGTTTTCTCACATTCTGTATTTATAACTCTCTTTTCTTATACTGAAGAAGTTGGCTCCCATTATCTTTGATGTGTTTGTTTGATCACTTCCCCCATATGTAATAAATTTCCAGTGGCTCTGTAGCCCCCTCCCCCCCACCCACATGTCCTTCTCATTCTACCCAGGCTCCAACTCCTTGTGCCAGGCTGTTCTCCAATGTGCATGACCTCCTCCACCCTTCTTGGGTTCTGGTGCCCCATTCCTGGCCAGCTCCTACCCCTCATGGCTGTCTTCCTCAAATTGCCTAGTTCTGTCACACTGTGCTAGGCATCCTCCCTGGCAGATGTCCTCCTCACCCTGCTTGGTGTTTAATTCACCACACTGGACTTCCTTTCTTTCTGCTTTGCCTCACCTCATCTTGTTTGAACTATGACATCCTATACCAGGTCACCTTCCAGCATGGATGCCCTTCTCACCCTGTTTGTTTCTGAAACTCTAATCTTATCCCTCATCACCCTCCTTAGGCCTTGTCACTCCATGCATTCTACCCCTTTTCCCCAAGTAGATGTTTATCTTGCCTGCCCCATCTAATGTCTTTATGGTTGAATTACTCAGGATGGCAAAGGAAGGAAATGGAGGGAAAAGGAAGGAGAAGAGGAAGTCAAGGAGAAGAATAATGAATACTTTTGAAAGAATATTATTGTCTTAGTCAGTTTGGGCTACTATAACAAATCTCCATAGACTGGGTGACTTAGACAACAAACACATATTTCTCACATTTCTGGAGGCTGAGAAGTCCAAGATCAAGACTCCTGTGGATCTAGTGTTTGGTGAGATACTGCTTGCTGGTTTGCAGATGGCCATCTTCTTGTTATATTCTCACATAGTGGAGAGCAGAGAGCTCTGGTCTCTGAATATCCCTGTAGGGTCACTAATAGTATTCCTGAAGGCTCCACCCTCATGATCACCTCCTGAAGGCCCCACCTCCAAATACCATGATATAGGGGATTTAAGCTTCAACATATGAATTTTGAAGAAACACAGACATTCAGTCCATAGAAATCATTAAGATTATGCCCTATTTTCTAGTTAAATTTTTCCTTTCTGAAGTGTTTTACTAGAATAGAGTAGCAGGGGCATTTTTTACTCAGTTGTCTTTACTAATTAAAATTCCAAAAGATCACAAATAAATGACTATTATAATACTTTTTTTTTTTTAAAGATTTTATTTATTTATTTGAGACAGAGAGAATGAGAGAGAGAGAGCACATGAGAGGGGGGAGGGTCAGAGGGAGAAGCAGGCTCCCTGCCAAGCAGGGAGCCCGATGCGGGACTCGATCCAGGGACTCCAGGATCATGACCTGAGCTGAAGGCAGTCGCTTAACCAACTGAGCCACCCAGGCGCCCTGACTATTATAATACTTTTTAATAATACTTATATAATAATAATTACAAACACATGGGTGGTCTATACAAATGTTAAATATCTGTTAAAAACCTCAGATTATAATCAAACGGTAATATATGGCTCTGTTTTCTTATATTTATATATGTATAAAATGGTGTCATTAAAATATTTAAAAGTAAGACATCTTGTAATGGGTATCATATCTCTAAGCTGATTGGAGTTTTAATTGGAATCCAGTTAAATTCAAGGCAAAACTTACAGTGCCAACTAAATGAGTTCTTAATTTTTCATTGCCTTTATTTGAAAGGAGACTTCAGAGTCTTGCAAAATTTATCTACAAATGAATGAATGTATTAATTTAAACAAAATAAACACAAGGTTCTACTCCATGCCCATTATGGGTGGTGATATCATCATTGTTTGAAGAGACACTTGTAAGGATGACAAAAGTTGTCTAGGTTTATAACCAGCCTTGAAATTTTATTGCTTTGTACTCAGATAAGTATCTCCTTCGCCTTTAATTTATATATTTTCTTTTCCATATTTTATGATAACTGGGAAACTAAACATAGAAAACTTATTTAATTTTCTCTAGGAAAAAAATATAAAAATATATTCCTAGATATAGAACAGATGCACAGGACATGCATTGAAAATAGTATGAAAACTGTCATGTCAGCCCTCACCAGCACATTTTTTCACCTGCTTGGGGAATTGTACATCTCTGGCTTGTTGAACACATTCTTGACTGTAAAACTGAAGACTGCCAGATCAAAAATGCTGCCTTAAGCATGTTATTTCTTAGCTTATATTTTATACTGGGAAGGAAAAACCATTAAACTACATACTAAAGCATAATGGAATGGTGTTAAAGAATGGAACTGATTTTAAGAAGACATAAGTTGCAGAAATACCTTTGTAGATCAATCAAGATTAATTTATATAGCACTCTTTAATGTCTAGATTTACTGAACTTGGGCAATCTAAGCCAAACTGCAATACTTAGTCACTTAGACCACAGGCCCCTATAATCCTAAGAATATTTCTAAATTTGAGAAAATACCCACATTAAAATGGTGCAATTTATACTTTAATCCTCAGCCCCTTGAAAAAAAATTTTTGCTAAAAGATGTAATTACCCTTTGTCTCTAAAATTCTGCTTTATTATTACATTAAATGATCAGTAAAATATTTTATAAAATAAAAATAAATATGTTCTATATTCATATATGAAGATAAGCAACCTAAATTTTTAGATTCTAAAAATGCCCCAAGAACTAAAAATGGTTTTTTAGTAAAGCAATCTATAGCTGGCTTTTATTAAGTGCTCATTCTAAGCCAGATATGCTTTATATACATTATCTCATTGAACCATCACCTCCATCCTATGAGGTCGACATTTTTATCATCCCCATTTTTCAGATGAGGAAACTAAGACCTAGAGAGCTTACCTAAGGTCACCCAGGTGGCACATGATGCAGTAGGGATTTGAATTCGGTAGTCTGATGCTATGGTCATGCTTTTAACCTTCATGCAGTAATATATGAGTGAGGGACCAAAAGAAAATGGAATCCATATTTTCAAAATTTTGTTACTTCGTTTATGCTACATTGATTATTCTCTATCAGAGTACAACAAAAAAAAAGTGGCATTTTCCCAAGTTCACTCTTCTATGGAATTCTAGAAGGCAATTAAAGAGACTATAGATGAGATTAGGCTTGAGCAATTCAGAAAAGGGGAGAATGCAAGGGAGAATCCAGTCTTGGTGGCCCCTGCTTCTACCCTGGCTCCAGAGCTGTGCCTGCCCCTCCCACTGGCCAATTCCAGGCAATGCTCACTATAGTTAAGGGTACAGAGTCTGGAGCAGACACAGCTGAATCCTATTCCAGCTGCACCATTTATTACCAAGACATTTTGGAAAAATGACAACCTCTCTGAGCTCCACTTTTTCATTTGTGAAAAAAAGGAACAGGATACAATAACACCTTGTAGTCTTGTTTGGGGATTAAAATGAGCTAAAAGTGGCCCGTAATATGGTCAGTCTTTCTCGTCCTGCCTCAAATTCCTATTTACATTGCCCTGTTGCTGACCACTGGCTGTCTGAAGACCTTATTTTCTTAGTATTCTACAATGAGGTCTTGCTTGCTGCAAAATCCATTCTTTTCTTCCCATATTCATAGTCATGTTTTGTGTGTGAAGGTTGATCTCAGTTTGACTTTGGAAACAAAGCAATTGAATGAGCCTACTGGGCATATTGGCATCTTAAAAGCAAATGTGTTAACTCAGATGGATCTAGCTTGTAGACTATCGAGCTATGTGACAATATGAAAGCGATTTCAGGCAAGGTAGGAGAGACATTTTTGGTAAGCCTTCTCAAACCAAAACATATTAACCATGATCTATTCTTTCAGAGAAAAGGCTGGCCTCCTCCATATCTGTCCCCCACCTCACCTATGGGTCCTCTTAAAAGCCTGCATATTTTCTTCTCCAGTGCTGGAAAAAGGGGGGTCTGAAGATTAACTGACCTGGTTGTTTTGAAAGGTTCCTGACCTCACTTTAGAGGCACACATGGGGGAATTTTATAGTTTGTTAGTATGCACAGGTGACTCAATAATTATAATAAAATGCTCTTCTGGATGAGGTGTATAGATGTAATGAAAAATAAAGCAGCAAATCGTTAATGAGTAAAAAAATAATTTCAAAGAAAGGCAGGGCATGGATGGCTTTCTGAAGATGAGAGGCTAAAGGTAGGAGTCCTAAGAATAGGATTCACTTAGCTCAGGTCATGGAATTTATACATGACAGGGTAGTTTATAGTAGCATGAGTGTTGTTACTAGAATCTCAGTGTTAGTCATAATATGAAATATATGATATTATCCCTTCTTGAAGACTCAGCTCTGAAGTACCACTCACAGATACCCATATTTCCAGTGGTATGCATATTGACCATTGATAGCTAACACGGGAGTCTAGGGGAAAAGAGAATCCATCAGCTTCTTCCCACATATCATTCTTCAGAAAGAAGAATTAGCAGAGCTGAAGCAGAAACCCTCCCTTTTTTTTTCTGGCTAGGACTTATTTCTTTATATTGTTCTCTTTGGTTCTACAAAAAATAACTTAAAGGATAGTTGTCTTAGTTGCCAGACCAGACAGAACTATAACTTCTGAAAATGCAGTGATCATTAGCACATCTTGGCCTTTCTCGTAAATTCATGGAAAGCCCCTTCACAATGTAGATTTCCTTGAAGTTTCAGAATTGACTGGGAAGGACCAGCTCCTCCCTGGCCAAGGCTGACAAGGCTGTGACTTGAACCACCAGGTGACGCACCTGATTAGGTCCCTGAAAGAGCAGAGGATAAAGAGATTTTGAAAACCTAAACCCATTGTGGAGAAAGAAGTGCCCCTTTGAGCATGACTGTAGTAAAATAGGGAATAAAGGAATACAAATACTTCAAAAAGTAGTATGAGATCATGCCCTTTTATTTATTTTATTTTATTTTTTAAAAGATTTTATTTATTTATTTGACAGAGAGAGGGAGAGAGCACAAGCAGGGGGAGCGGCAGGCAGAGGGAGAGGGAGAAACAAGCTTCTCCCCGAGCGGGGAACCTGATGTGGGCCTCAATCCCAGGACCCTGGGATCATGACCTGAGCCCAAGGCAGACACTTAACAACTGAGCGCCCCCCGCCCCCCGCCCCAGGTGCCCCGAGATCATGCCCTTTTAAAAAACATTTTAAACCTGAAACTTTCTGTTAATGGACTGTGAGATCAACTACCAGGCCATAACTTCAGTAGGAATAATAAGCATTCAGAAGCAAAAATGAGGAAGAGTCTAGGTACTAGATAGTCTAGGTACTAGATAGTAGTTAAATGAACTACTTTAAACTTATATGAGCATTGTCTTTTTGGAAAGGCTCTGTTGGGGGCATGATCTTTGGCTTTTCTCTGTAAGATTTTTTTCTTATTAAAACCTTAGTGAGAGGACAGTTATTTCACATGTGGTTTCAGATTTTGCTTCTCTTATTCCTGATTTGGTCTCTGCTTTGTATGGTCAAGGATTTTATTGTTTAGGATGAGGCATGTTAGTTTGTAGAATTATCTGTCTAATATCCCCATCATTATTCCCTCCTTAGTATTCCTGGCCTTCCTCCCTGTGTTCTGTGAATCATTATCTGATTCTGTTTATGTCACTATCATCTGCACCTCATAATTGTATTTTTGACCTTGGTCATATCACTCATTCTTTCTGTCTCAGTACCCTCCTTTGATAAAGAAGAATGACAGTTACTTTTAAGCTCTTTAGAGAAAGATGTATATCCTTAGTTATTTGTAAAACATTAGAGTCCTGGGAAATGTAAAACTGAGAAGGTACTTAAAAAAATATGGATTTTGGAAAATCTGTTTTTTTGTTATTGTCTCCTTTTCAAAAACTAGGCAGTTAACCCAAGTGTAACACCATTGTAAACAGTCGCTGTATATTTGAACATGTTACTGTGCTAGATCCTACACACTGTAAATAAATCATGGTTCCTTTCCACTTGGATAGTGAGCATGATTTGCTCAGAATATTGATGACATATAAACAAATAAGCTAGATAAAATGCAAGTATTGTCCTAATCACTCCAAATCCAGGGAAGTTAACATATCTTTGAATAAAACATATAGTCAAATCCCAAGATCCATTCAGTAATTTCAACCAATATTTAAGCAAATCCAACCAATATAAATGGGGATCAAATATTTGGGTGCTAGACTCTTTGCTGACCACTAGGATTATAAGAAGATTAAGCTCTCTCTCTTTTTTTTAAAGATTTAATTTATTTATTTGAGAGAGAGAGTGCGAGAGCACATGAGTCAGAAGAGATGGGTAAAGGGAGAGGGGCAGAGGGAGAGGGACAAGCAGACTCCTTGCTGAGCAGGGAGCCCGAGGTGGGGCTCAATCCCAGGACCCCGAGATCATTACCAAGATCAAGACCTGAGCTGAAGGCAGATGCTTAACGTACTGAGCCACCCAGATGCCCCAAGAAGATTAAGCTCTTATTGAGTTTATAGACTAATAGGAGAGATAGATATTGTCCTAAAGGAAAAGAGGAGTCGTTAAACATCTTAAAGCAGTTAATGGTTTATATAGCTTTGTATTTTAGAAATATTACTCTGAGTTTCCTGTGAAGAACAATTGGCGAGTGGGGAATCAAAGCAAAACTGCAAAGAAGACCAATTTGTAGGCCATGGCAATATGAAATGCGGACAACATGCAAGATTCTCTGTTAAGCACTGAAAATTCTAGAATAATATATATGACACATGGGTTTGCCTCCAAGGTAATTAGAGTATAATTAGAGATATATGGCTTAAAACCAAATGAAATTAAATAATAATACTGGCCTTGTTTTTCTTGGAAGCATGGCGTATTTTTATTTGTCTTTGTATTTCATATCTGAAACAGAGCTCTTGTTCAGTAGATGTTTGAAGGAATGAATGAGTTGAAAGACTATCTAACAAACATATGACATATAATTTTAAAAAGACTGAGAATTTCATATAAGGAAATAATTACTGTGGAGTGTGATGAGTTCAGGTACAGGGACAAACAGCAGAGAAGACAAAGTAATTAACTCCCTTCACATCAGACAGGACATCTGATCTGAAATAGATTTTCAGAGGTAAAATTGTTTTCCAGGAGGGTACAAGGGTGAAGGATAATTTACAGAGAAAAGCACGTGCAAAGGTATGAGAGTTGTGAAAGTATTTGAAGTTCTCTGCCATCCTGTGTATTAATCTGTTTGGAGTATAAAGAGGAAGGGATTGAGGCTAAAAAAGAAGAGGAATTAGGTTGACAGAGAACACATCTTAAGAAACTTCAAATATCACACAAAGTAACTAAGATCATACCTTGTAGCCTTTTAAGAAATTTTGAGCCAAGGGCTGAACTGATCCATTGTTTTGCTAGTTTATCCCAGCAGCATTATGGAGGATGCATTGGGGGACCTGGGTCTAAATCAGGAAGGTCAGTTAAATAGTTAGTGGGAAGCTTCCACTGAAGTCAAGTTAAGATAATCGTTTTTTCTTTCTCCTTTCAAAATTCACTTGAAACAACTTAGATTCTACTCTTGACAAAGAAACTAGAAGGTCTGTAACTCTGAGCCACCATGTATGAGGGCAATGAATACTGTTATGGGAAGACACCAAGAAGGGATCCCCTTGACTGAATATTTCAGACACCACAGCAGAACACTGCCAAAGAAGTGGAACACTCTGAGACAATGTTATAGATAGCTCTCAAGAAAAAAAATGTACTCTGGACTCCAGTGGTCATTTCACCTCCTCCAGGGCAGAATGAATAAATGTCCAAGAGAACCTAAGAGTTACGCAAATGGAATTCTCTCCAAAAGCAAAGGAACATGAGTGATGGGTAAAATGGTTCTTCTGACAAATAAGGATGAAAAAGGACTTCCACTGTACCACAGAATTGTAAAAATTTATATTGCAAGGAAAAAAAGAATTACTTAAAAATTGATATATAACTTATATAATATAAAATTCACCCTTTTAAAGTGTACAATTCAGGGGTTTTAGTATATTCACAGACTTATGTGATAATCACAGTTACCTCATTTTAGAAAATTTTTATCAACTTTCAAATATTTATTTATTTATTTATTTATTTATTTATTTATTTATTTATTTATTTATTTATTTATTTTAGAGAGAGAGCAGACAAGCAGGGGGAGGGAAAGGGACAAGGAAACTCTGCACTGAGCACTGAGCCTGACACGGGGCTTGATCTTATGACCCTGAGATCATGACCTGAGCCAAAACCAAGAGTGGATAGATAACCAGCTGAGCCATTCAGGTTCCCCGGTTTTTATCAACTTTAAAAGAAGTGCTGTACACATTAACAGTTACTTTCCATTCTTCTTTCCTCTAACTCCTAGCTACTACTAGTCAACTTTCTATCTCTGTGGATTGTTCATTCTGGATATTTTATAAAAATTGAATCATACAATAAGTGGCTTATTTTGTCTGACTTCTTTCACTTAACATATTTTCAAGGTTTATCCACGCATGTATCAGAAATCTACTCCTTTAAGTGGCTGAATATTCTTTTGTATTGGTATACCACATTTTTTGTTTCTTTGTTTAGTCATTCATCAATTGATGGACCTTTGGGTTATTTCCACTTTCTGGCTATTGTGAAACATGCTGCCATGAACATTAATGTACAATCTTATGTGTGAACATATTTGTTTTACTTCTATTCATTATATATTTAATAACAGAAATGCTAGGTTATATGGTAACTCTATGTTTAATTTTTGAGTAGCTGCAAACTGCTTTTGAAGTGGCTGCCCTGTTTTACATTCCCACTGGCAAAGTATGATGAGGATTCCAATTTCTCCACCTCTATTTACCCAAAATTTGTTTAAAAATGTTTACAATATATAAAGGCTGAGGGAAAATTTGATGGTAAGAAAATTTGAGAGAATAAGGCTTGAGTGCTTTGCAAAGATGCTTCTTTCTCTGAGACTGGAAGGAGGGCTGTAAGGCTGGGAATGCATGTAAGTACATTTCTATGAAGAGAGATGAGAAGCTGAGGATATGGTTTTTCTGGCAAACCTCTAGGCTGTGAATGAACCAGGGTTATCTACCATAAAACAAATTGAGTGATTCTTGAGGAGGGAGGTGAAGATTTGGAATAGCTGCTTGTGGGATTGGAAATTAGACCAACAGATATAAAATTAACAAGTCGTGCTGAAGAGTCAAACAATATTTAAGTCACTATGAATTATGGTTATGCCCACCATCCCTGAAATCACTATCAGGGGATCCTCCTTTCTGAACAGAACAGTAGCACTTAGTGGGCTGGGTGGGAGAGTGGCAAAGAGGGTTATTTATTAGGATCAGGGTTGAGAAGTTTAGAGTTGATTTGGATGAAAGAACCCTGTTGAAGGTGTTAGAAAAAGACTAGCCTAAGTGGCTATGATTGGAGAGGGAAGGAAATGAGGTTGGGAAAATAGAGTGTTCAGGACAATAAAATAGTATGCATGAGATTGAAGAAAAGTTTTAGTGAGAAAAAGGGATTTTGAAAATTTATAAACAAAAAATGTTGATATGTAAATTTTTAGTCAAGCAAATATTGCCTTGTCCAGTCCCTCAAGCTTTGTTGTGTCTTTATTTAAATAATTATATCATCTGTAAAGACAAGGTATAAACATATTTAGAATGGGGAATGATGTATTGTAAGTTGAATATGAGGACAAATGGCCTTTCTGTCTTTAAAGGTGAGGGAGAATTTCTTAAGGAAATGTGGTTTTAGGAGATTTTGAAAGATGGCAAAGGAAGAACTTCTGAAAAGGTGAGGTAAAGAGGGCATTACAATTATTGTGCAGGAGGAGCTGACTGAGAGTAGATGAAGAGGATGGTGGGTTTTAATTCTTAACATCCAGGAATGTCTTTCCAAGGAAAATGAGATCCAGATGAGTCTTAACTAGTTATTCAGCATATGCTGAATCTCCCCTTGGGTTAAAGGTCTTCCATGTCACCTCTCCAAGTAAAGTCTGTGAGGTTGTAAGCCCTTGAATGACATATTCATACAGCTAATCAGTTTTATTTCACTCTCTCCTTCCTGCTCAGCTTTCTCAGCCACACCTGCTGCTTTTAGCCACTTCCATTCCCAAAAGGAAGCTGGAGAGTGAGGTGGGGCAGGAAGCAGAGAAAGCATGGCAATGAAAAGGAAAATATAAAGGGATGGAAGATGAACATTTAAAATAAAAAGTGTTCAAGTGGAGATGAGGGATTTGGAAAGAAATGGAGTTTGTGAAAGGAATAAAAATGACATTATAAGAAGAGGAAAAGGTGAGGGAAAACATGAATAGAAAGGATGATAATGTCAGAGAGTTTCTTAATCATTGTGATTGCTTTTTTGCTGGTTTGTTATGAGGAGTAGTAAATATGGAGCCTTTATTAGATCATCAGTTCTTATTATCTTTTTTTTTTTTCACTGTGAACACACGTGGGAATGGTGGTCACATGCAAGGCACACTCTCATGGATATACCCAGGTTTATTAGCAATTTACAGCATACTAATTTTAATTTCATTCCTTTTTCTTTCAGCTAAGAATGTATATTATAAGCAAATAGGTAAAAGTGATCTTGTTACAGAAATAGCTAATTTATCCTAAAAATTAAAAACCCTTCAAACATTTTTTTTTAAAGATTTTATTTATTTGACAGAGAGAGACACAGCGAGAGAGGGAACACAAGCAGGGCGAATGGGAGAGGGAGAAGCAGACTCCCCGCTGAGCAGGGAGCCCAGTGCGGGGCTCTATCCCAGGACCCTGAGATCATGACCTGAGCCGAAGGCAGACGCTTAACGACTGAGCCACCCAGGCGTCCCCAAAACCCTTCAAACATTTAATTATTATTATACTTTTTAGAATTCTCACAACCAATTAGAGTCCCTAGGTTGAGGACAACTGCAAGTTATTTATGAAGTTTTGTATGCCAGTTTGCTGCAAAATAGAGAATAGTAGCTGGGGTAGTGCAATCAATTCAACATATAAGTTTTGAGTGTCTCTAATGTGCTAGACATATTGATCTTGATCACTTATCATAAGCTCTCCAAGAGCAATATCCTTCTTGATCCTGTTTCTTCTATCCTTCTTCCTCCTCCTCTCCCTTGTACCTCAGTTTCTATTATTTCAGGATGTATACTGCGTGTTCTACAAATAAATGCATGAGTTATGGGTGCTTTGGTGCTTTATAATGAAAATGACATAGAGACTCCCTCTATGTACCATTTTAAACTAAGGGGATGAAAACATGCAATTGAAATTGTGATGTTGTGACTTCTTCATACATGAGCGTTATTAGTTTTTTCCTTGTCCCGTTGCAAAAAATAAAAATCAGACTGGTGAGAAACCAAGTGGCACTTGGAGAAGTAGGAAAACTCGGGTTTATTTTATGCTGGCGGACCTAGACAAGCTTGCAGTCAAAATTCTGGGCCCTGGGTAGCGGGGTTACAGAACTTTTATAGGGCAGTGCAGGGGGAGGTTCCAAGGGCTGTGCTGACTGCTGGTAGGTGGGTTAAAATTGGGGGTGGGGGGAGGTCGCTTTAGGCGAGAACAGCAGTTAGGGCAGTGTAGGAAGCTCATGGTGGGAAGCCTGTCTGCAGAAGCAGAAACGGCTTCTTATCTCTTGCTCCTAGCAGGGCTTCTGGTTATCTCTTGCTATTGCTAGTAACTTTCCATCTTCTGGGGCCTGCCAGCCTGGGCCTGCTCTGGGTAATTTTCCTCTTCAGTCCCACGTTTGTATCACTCAACTCCTATGACGTTTAAGAGTTCTGTCTTTTCCAGGGAAGTTCCAAGTTTTGGGAGACACAGAAATGGGAATATCTGAATACTGATGCAAAAAACAGACAACAGATAAATAAGAGGCTAATTCAATCTAGAAGGTGAAGCAAAAAAAAAAAAAAATGCCATGGGTGATGTGTTTTTGAAGTAGTGTTGCTGGGGTCTGGAGCCAAGGGCCAAGAAAGAATTCTCAAGACATCTTTGGTGCAAAAACGTGGTTTTATTAAAGCATGGGACAGGACCCATGGGCAGAAAGAGTTGCTGTCCTGGGATTGTGAGGAGCAACTGATGATATACTTTGAGGTTGGAGAGGTAAAGGTAAGGGAAGTTCCAAAAGGATTTTGATATGCTAAAGAAGACTCACAGGATACCAGAGACCTTGCTATTTGTCAAACCAAGGTTATTTTTAACTCTAGCAAGGCATTAGCATTAAGACAGTTGGGAGCTTCCTGGAGGAACATTATACTCTGCCTGCCTCAAGTATTTGTAAATGGGCTGCAGGTTATAAGGACATTTAATTTTATCTACATTTCCTTCTGCCTTTGTTTCCCACATCATGGGTACTGGGTGAGTGGGAAAGGGTTTAACATGCGAATTGTTCTAGAGCAGTTGAAGGTAATGAGAAAGAATTGAGAAATGGCAAAAGAACTTTTTGAGAAGGTTTATTGTGGGTTATAAATTGGATAGCAGATACAAATGGAGAGATGGAATTATATTGTAAATATTTTAATTGTTGGACTGCCTTTTGAATGTACTTCATATAGAGACATGGGATCCCAGCTTTTTGACAGGCTACATTATTATTGAAGACATAAGGCAATTAGTAACAATATGATCTGGGGGCCCAGAGCAGAATTCTGATGGGATATTGATATTTAAACAGGTTTTTGAAGGCTGTAAGTCCTTAGAGTTGTGTAATGTTTAAACCATGTAAATATCTAAAAGCTTTTTATTGTTCTGTACTTTCTTTTCTTAAAGTAATTTGATTTTAAAAATGCTCTTTACAAACACTTATTGAAAAGGATATATGCACCCCTATGTTTATTGCAGCATTATTTACAGTAGCCAAGATACAGAAGCAATCCAATGTCCATTGATAGATGAATGGATAAAAAAGATGTGACACACACACACACACACACATATATGTAATATATTTTATGCACACACATACAATATTACTCAGCCATAAAAAAAGAATGAAATTTTGCCATTCATAATAGTACGAATGGGCCTAGAGGGTATTATACTAAGTTGAAGTAAGTCAGAGGAAGACAAATAACATATGATTTTACTGATATATGAAATCTAAAAAACAAAACACATGAATAAACAAACAAACAAAAAGCAGAAACAGACCCATAAATGCAGAGAACAAACTGATGGTTGACAGAAGGGAGGAGTGGGGGAGAATGGTCAAAATGGGTGGAAGGAAGTGGGAGTACAGGCTTTCAGTTATGGAATGAATAAGTCATGGGAATAAGCGGCACAGCATAGGAAATACAGTTAATGGTATTGTAATAGTGATGCATAGTGACAGATGGTAGCTACATTTGTGGTAAGCATACTATAACATATAGACACTGAATCACTCTGTTGTACACCTGAAACTAATGTAACATCACATGTCAACTGCACTTCAATAAAAAAAAGTGTTCTTTACAACAACAACAACAACAAGTCCTTAGGGGAAAGGGCAAGACATTCCATGATGAAGATAATGTCTGAGAAAATACCAAGTTGTTGTTTGAAAGTATAAAATCTTATGTGTATTGAAATGTAGATTTTTATAGTAAAATGTCTTAGGAAATGAAGTAAAAAAATTTGTTATAACTACTGTTAATATTGAGTGCTTAGTAAACACCAGGTATTGAACAATTATCTTAACCTTTGCAACCAAGTTGTGACTACATTCATCATCATAGTCAAGGTAAATAGTTAGAAGAGGACTGAGAATAGAATCCTAGTGATTGCTGACACTTAAAGAGAAATATAAGCCTAAAATATGAATGGTTAAGAATAGTAGAGAAAAAAAGAATAGTAGAGACTCAACAGAAATCAGTGTCTCAAATCAGAGGAGAAATGTTCCAAGAAAATGAGTGTGGGCAACAGTGCCGAATTTCAGTAGTATGAGGCCTGAGAGAAAAGAGTAGGAACTAATGTGTAGGCATCACTGTTAACATTTTGGGAGAGCATTTTCAGTAGACTATTGGAAATGGAAATTATATTAGAGGAGGCTTCAATGAATGTATGAGGAAGTAGAAGCAGCAGAGAACCCACTGTTCTTAGGGATTAATGGCCCTCCAATGGTCACAAATGGGAGACTGACTCATGGTATCAACAAGAGCTGAGAATCTTCTATAGATGAAGAAGGAGGAACAACAAAGACAGCAGGCTTGATCTATGGGAGATAAAACATCCCTGATGTAAGCAATAGGAGGGAATGGCTCCAAAGCCAGATGGAAGAGAAGAGTTGTGCTTGGCAGGGAGAGATATCACAGCAAGGCAGAGCTGGATGGAGGGCTTAAATGTTGATCTGACTCTACACTGAGTTTTTTTTTTTTTACTGTTTTGTACCATATCTCCCTATTTCTATAGGAGCAATTAAGCCAAACCTGATAAGAGGACCACTGTAATAATCACAGTAGCTAGGCACTGTAGGATGCCGAGATTGTTCCCAGTGTTTGGTCAGAATCAATGTTTCAGGACTTCTTCATAAAGTAGCTATGGCTTTTCTGAATATAGGAAGTTTTCAAAGCAATGGAGAAGTGGAACCTGTATATCAGGTCAGATTTATTTATATCTAGGTTCAGCATGGACCAGACAGGGCATAGTGTGAAATACAGGCTATGCAGGGACTTAGCTTCCAAACTCTCACCCCCTCTCAGAGAAAACCTTCCTCAGTGGATTCTGTAATTATAATACCAATTACATCCAATAAGATGTTTAGCCACTCAACTATCCCATAATATTTCTGGGGTGTGCAGTTGCTCAGGAGCACAGAATCCTGTCCAAGTACGTTCATGCTGCAGGCAGTGTTAGCTGCACACAATTTATGTTGGACCCGGTTTTGACTTGCTGCACTTAATATTTTTTTGTTGTTGTTTTTTTAGAGGATAATTTTTTCCTTACTTAATTGAAATCTACTCTTTAGGCAAGGTAAAAAGACCCACTAATTTTCAGAACAGATGCTCCGTTAGGTCTGGCTTCATGAATTAGAAACCAAATATAATCACATGGTATTAATCTGAATGCCTTGCTAAGCAGTAGACTGTCTTCTCACACTTACCTGTTGATGTCTAAGGCCTCAAAAATTAGATATTCTAATTTTTTTCTTTGTAGCTTTTATTTTCTTATTTACCCTATAAGACTGTAAACATTTCTGAGGTGATGGTGACGAAGGAGTCTTAATTATAGTTAACTCTATAGAGGGATTCTTTTACATACGACATTTCTCAAAATATTTCATGTTATGTAATCTGACCTTAAAAAACTCCAAGGAGATAGGAAAGATAACCCCTTCATTTTATAGATGAGGAAACTGAGGTTCAGAGATTAAGTTACAAGCCAATCTTAGGAAGACGTTAAGCTGGAAGGAGAAGGCAGGTCATTGCAGTACTTAGAACCATCTTATAGAACCCCTTACTTAAGGAAGAAATTAATTGCCTAAGAATCAGGGCATCATGGTCCTAGGAACAAAGACTTTAGCCAGGTTTGAAGCCATGTGCCAAATGTGTCACTGTGTCATATTAAGAATTACCATTTCTCAGGGTGCTTGGGTGGCTCAGTCAGTTAAGCATCTGACTCTTAATTTCAGCTCAGGTCATGATCTCCAGGTCGTGAGATTGGGCCCTGTGTCAGGAGTGTGGAATCTGCTTGAGATTCTCTCTCTCCCTCTCTTTCTGTCCCTCATCCTGCTTACACAGACACACACTCTCTCTCTAAATAAATAAATAAAATCTTTTTTAAAAAGTTACCATTTCTTGAGCACCTACTGTGTGCCAGTCACTTATCAATCATACACATTACTGCAAGGTTAGTAGTATTATCCACATTTTAATAAATACAAAGCTGTCACTTAAAATGATTAATTGGCTGGTGATGGGCCAGATAATAATATGTGATAGAGTCAGGATTTGAACCCTAGTCTGTCTGGTTTACTCTGTGCTGTCTCATTGGAGTTCACAGCTTATATGCCATGTGACCGTTGCAGTTTCAGTTTCCTTATCTTTAAAAATGGATAGACTGTACATACCTTGCAGGGTGTTTTGACAATCACATCAGAACACAAGGGAAATATCTAATAAAATACCGTTGGCTGTTTCAACAGCAGTGATGGGTGCTATTTGTCACTCTAAGTTAGTTGGTTACTGTTGGAGCTGGAGCTGTGCTCTACATTTTCTGATTTCCAGCTCTCTTACAAGCCATGTGATGCTGAGGGAAGGGTCTTATGAGGCAGACAAAGAAACACGAGGAGGAAGAGGAAATAGGACAGAGAGTGGAGACAATCAGCAGTGACAGTCCGAAATATAATGATGGGCAAGTGGCTAATCAAGAAGGGACCCTCAGGGAGGATTCAGTCATGTGTGCAGAGGAATGGCTGTGAAGCAAAAATAGTCCCAGTGGAAAGAGAGGCATTGATGGATGTGAAAGCAAGCAGAGACATCTTTTGGCTTAATTTACCATTTATTTGACTTGAGGTAAACTAGGAGAAAAGATCCATTTAAAATGGATTTCAAATTATGAAATTAAAGAAGCTGCAAATTGAGGCGCCTGGGTGGCTCAGTCGTTAAGCGTCTGCCTTCGGCTCAGGTCATGATCCCAGGGTCCTGGGATCTAGCCCCACATCGGGCTCTCTGCTCAGCGGGAAGCCTGCTTCTCCCTCTCCCACTCCCCCTGCTTGTGTTCCCTCTCTCGCTGTGTCTCTCTCTGTTAAATAAATAAAATCTTTAAACAAAAAAAAAAAGCTGCAAATTGCAGGTATAGAAATTACAGATGATCTGACCACATCCAACTGCAGAAAGGATCAAATAAATACAATTAAGATATAACTGGAGTTAAAGATGGATACAGAGGTTTTAAAAAAGGACTAGACTATTTTGAATGAGTTTGCTCATCTATTTACTTGTTCATTAAGTACTGCTCAACTCTGGCCATGAGGGAGGTACTGTGATAGTAGTTAGAGATACAAAGGTGAAAAAAGAATGGCCCTTTCCTCAAGGAGTTTAGATTCTGTTAGGGAAACATATAAACATATATAAGAAAATAACTAATACGACATGATAAGCCCCATTAAAGAGCTTTGTATAGAGTATGATTAAAGAACAGAACAGGAACGCTTAATATAACCTTGAAGAGCACGTTAGGAACTACTTAACTAATGGGTTAAAATGATCATTTTTATGGAGGATCAACAGCAGTTGTTCTGAAGGAAAAGTGAGTATTGTTCCAGAAAGAAGTAAGTACAAAGATACAGAAACATCCTGTGCTCAAGGATATGCAATGTGTTATGGCTGGAGTGTTGAGTGGAAGATAACAGAGAACAATGTGTTAAGAAGTTTGGAATTATACTTGTGGGTGATGGGGAAGCTTGGGAGGATTTGAAGCACTGAGAAACATCTTTTGGGGGGCAGTGTGCAGAAGAAGGTGGATTCAGAGATCACTGCCTTCATCCAGGTGAGAGATGAAAGCCTGAAATAAGGTAGCAGAATGGAGAATGGGGTCAGAATATGCCATCTTCAGATTTTTTTTTAAAGTTTTCTTATGACTTGTAATTTGAAAGTAGCTGGCAACAACTCAGGACCTCACCTCTCCCCAGTCAAGTTTCTGACTCCAAACATAGAAGGAAAGGTTAAGCAGGAAACTCGAAGGAGAAATCTTTTTACATGTGTGGATATTTCTGTTGGGGAAAATGTAGACTAAGCCCAGGCCAGGCCCCATGGGTTGGTGGGAAGATGGACAATAATTGCAGTACTGTGGCCCCACTTTACAGAGGAGACTTACTGCTCTGAGCCAGCACTCCTGAAATCTGTTGAGGGAATTAGCTTAGCTTAAAGGTTCTGGAGCCCGTGAATGGAAGACCAACATTAGAGGCAGGAACTCTAAGAGCTGCTTGGTTTAAAGGGAGTTAGTTAGGTAGAGAGAAGTGTCAGAACTGGGAACAGCTAGTGATTTATATAAAAACTATAAAGTATGTTTAACATACAAATGTTATAAATTTACTGTTTTGTTTCATAACATTTAGAAATTTTTGTATTTGCTATAAAATGTACTAATTAGTTTGTTGATAGTTCAAAAATTATTCAAAATTAATACTATCAAATAAATTATTCAAAATTCATAATATCAAATAAATCATTCTAAAAGATAAAACACTGATGTTATTTTAGGTATCTTAGTGTTAAATAAAGGAAATACCTTAGTGGTTATTTTGTCTGGTATTACAATGGCTAAATGAAATGGCTTTCCTATTTGATTGTGGAATCCTCATACTTTATCATGGAGAATGAGAGATATTCCAGAAACGTAGGGTAGACTCAATTTCCAAAAGAGTGGAAAAAAGAAATTTAAAAACTACAGATGGAGGATTACTAGCCACATTTTAGAATGGGTTAGTAAGCTGGAAAATTGCTGAGGAAAGGAAGCAGTAATCACTAGGAGCCTGGGAGCGCACCAAGAAAATCCAAACAAAAATAATTTCATTTCCTCTATGGATGATGCTGTGAGAATCTATAGACTAAGAGAATGGTTTATATATATAGTTATTTTCATTTTAGCAAAATGATATTTGAAAAATGTTTGTATGACTAAAAATGGAATGATTGTACCATTAGGTCATATTTATAAATGTTTGATCCATCTGTTACTCTGGAGCAAAAGTCTGCAAACGTTTGCCAGAAAATACCAGAGAGCAAATATTTTGGTCTTTGTGGCTAATGGTCATTGTTGCAACTACTCAACTCTGCCATTGTAGCATGAGAGCAGCCATAGATATACATAAATGGATGAGTGACAGGAGTTCCAATAAAACTTTCTTTACAAAAACAGAAGGCAAGTTGAATTCTACCCACAGGCTTAAATTTGTTGATCCCTGGATTATGATTTTAAATAATGAGTCGAGATCAATCTGGACTAAAGTATATAGTGGCATGCTGTAGGATCCCAGCTGAGACTATGCTTTGTTAAAAAAATTTTATCAATATTGTCAATGAAGTAGAAGGCAGCTTAAATCATATTCATGAATAATAAAAACTGATGCTCAATAGCTAACATTAGAAGATAAGATTCAAAATGGTTATTTGATGGATGAGCAATGAGCAAAAATAAGAAAGATGAAATTGAGTAGGGCTAAATTTCAAGTTGTGTACTAAAGTTAAAAAGGAATTCTAAAAGTGCAGAGGGAGACTTTGCTTGATAGTTATTCATGTGGGAAAAAAAATCTCTGTGCAACAGACCAAAAAAAAATTTTTTTAAATTAATTTATTTATTTGAGTTGGGGGGGTGGAGGGAGAGAAAAAGTCAAGCAGACTCTGTGCAGAGTACCAAGCCCAATGTGGGACTTGATCCCATGACTGTGAGATCACAACTTCAGCTGAAACCAGGAGTCAGATGCTTAACCAACTGCACCACCCAGGTGCCCTCAGACCAAAATGTGTGCAGTGAGCCAGTGATGTAAGGTGGTTACCAAGAAGGCTAAGGATAACTTAGGCTGCATTAACTAAATAGAGTGTCCATGGCAAGATAAGTTGTGATCCCACTGGGTTTGGTGTGAACCAGAGTCCACTGGAGGGCTGTGTTCAGTTTTAGGTATCATATCTTATTAAATATTTTGCCGTGTAAGCAAGGATAGATACCCATTGGTTTAGAGAAAGATACAAATATCTAAGGCATTTATACCTTGAACTGTTGAAAATATTTTACAAAAGTGTATTTAGTTGAAAAACAGTCATTTTAGGGGTTGCAAATAATTTCTGCCTTTTGGGGGAATACAGGAATGAGGGCATATCTTTCCTTTGTTTTGGAAGAAAACATTTTGATAACCATCTTTAGTCATATATGACCTGATTTTAGTTTAGATTGACTCAAATGGAGGCATTTTAGACAGATTTTAAGAATATAGTTTAAGAATGTGTTCTTGGCTATATTAGAAGAACTCTGCCACTGAAGAATTAGATGATTTCCTTACAACCCACACCCAAACCTGGAGTTTGACTCTCCTATGCTTGAAAACTTTTCTTTCCCTTGGGAGATCTGTATGTGTATGCATGTGTGTGTTCTGATCTAAGTAAGACTTTGTTTATTGAAGGTTGGGAGATGAGCCTAGAGTAGGAGGGCTATGTTTGTTTGGAAGATAGATTTTGATTTGATCTTGAGCTGGGCTTTAACACTATTAGGCCTGCCTCCATGTGTGCTCCTCATGGTATATTATCTGATAATGCATAACCTTGGACTATTGTGATATTCTTGTCCTGGTTATGTAGGCTTATATAGCATCCATAAAGGGAGGGATGGAGTTCCCCCACAATACAATGGATGGTTCCTCTATAAATCTTTTTTTTTTAAAGATTTTATTTATTTATTTGACAGAGAGAGAGACAGCAAGAGAGGGAACACACAAGCAGGGGGAGTGGGAGAGGGAGAAGTGGGCCTCCCGCTGAGCAGAGAGCCCAATGTGGGGCTAGATCCCAGGGCCCTGGGATCATGACCTGAGCCGAAGGTAGACGCTTAATGACTGAGCCACCAAGGCGCCCCTCTAAATCATTTCTATTCTCTACTCTTGTTGGGCTGATGGAAGTTGGGCTAGAACTCTTCTGGATGATTTCTAATTCATTGGTGGAGATTGACCTGAGCCTGTGAATGCTTCACAGGAAGTAGCCAGGGACTCAGGTTGGGGTTGGCCTTGGGAGTGCTAAGACCATCCACTTCTATTGGCAGTTGTTATTTCTCTGTCTCGCTATTATCCCCAGGCCTTCCATAATATCTTGCTAAAATCATAAGTTGTATGCAGCAGGACTTTGGTAATTAAAAAAGGTAACTATGGAAAGTGGCAGAAATCTGGGGACGTTAGTTATGAGTTAACAAGAAGTAAATTGCAGGAAGGTAGAAAGCAGTCTGAAGTAAGACAGTTGTCAGAGGTGACATACATTAATGAGGATGGACTTGGGGAATGTGAGATACTTCCTCGAAATTCCCAGAATATGCTAAAGTACCAGGACAAGATTCTCATAAAAACAAACAAACAAAAAAACGACTTCATGTGGTCTTAAAGCACTGAACCTTAGTCTTTTGTTATTTGGTACTAAAAGGAAAAGCAGACATGTGTGCCTGGTGATGGGTATTAAAGAGAGCACCTATTGAATGGAGCACTGCGTGTTATACACAAACAATGAATCATTATATTTATTATAAATATAAATATATTAAATTAAATAATTAAATTAATTAAATAATTAGTTATTATTAATATTAATTAATAATTAATTAATGAATTGATTTTATTAAAAAAGATACAGAAGCTATGGATGGGAGACTTGGGGCATGAAGTGGTTCCTCTCCAAAGGAGGCATGGCTGAGTAGGGAATCACATAGATAAACCATACTGGCTAATGTTATCTGGTCATGGGGTAGAGATCTTTGTGGAGGAAGAAGAGTCTTTCCATGGTGAATATTTCTAGTGTGCCTGCTTATCTCAATAGGACAGGAGAACTACATGCTAAAGAACAACATAACCCTACTGCCAGTGAGAATATAAAGTGGCACAACCAGTTTGGAAAAAGTTTGTCAATTTTTTAAGTTGTTAAACATATACCAACATAGGATCCTGTCATTCTACTTCCACACATTTACCCAAGACAACTGGAAGCCCATGTGCACATAAAGACTTGGACAGTTTGTTTTGTGCCTGCCCCAAACTAGAAACAACTCAAATTTCTATCAACTTGTGAATGGATGAATGAATGTGGTATATTCTTAAAATGGAATACTACTCAGCAATAATAAAAAAAAAATGGTATGTCTACCAGCATGGATAAATCTCATGTTGGGATAGAGTATGGGATGTGCGGGGTAGGAAGAAAGGATTACAAGGCAACAAGAGGAAACTTTTGTGGGATGATTAATATATTCATTTTCTTGTATTTTTAGGATGGTTTCATGAGTGTATACATATGTGGAAAGTTACCAAATTGTATACTTCAAACATGCATAATTTACTATATGTAAATTATATCTCAAAACTATTAAAATAATATACAAAAAGTGTTGTGATGCCTGAAAACTCTAAAATGTGGTGACTGGTTATAATTCAAATGAAAGCAAGTAATCTAATTTTCTGTAATGTTTTAGTATAACTAACATTCATTAGAATCCCTGTAATAATGGCATTTAAATCTTTCACAAATCTCATCTTTCAGTAGGATTCCTGGTATGAGACCTATTGCAATTTCAGTTTTATTGCTTATTTGGCTGAGGAGAATAAATGGTCCTAAGAGGAAAGAGTTTTTGTTTTTGCTTGGTTTGGTTTTGATTTTGGTTTTTAATTTCCATGTCCAGCCCTGAGCCCTTCAGTATCTAGATCAATAGGGCCATGATGATAGTGGATGTTTAATAAATATCTTGACTTAATGTATAATTGAAAGACCTGAATAATGTTCTCTCAGTTGCTTATTAAAACATCTGCTGATGGAGAAAACCCTTGAATGGGTATAGAATACTTTAAAGATATCAGGTAGAAGACATTCAGAGTAGAAGAATATCTAAGTATTTTTAGACTTCTAAATTATTATTTCTTCCAAATAAATTCAACTCTCCAGGTGTGAGGACAAAATTTTTTCCCTTCAGTGTTTGATTAAAATAATGTAGGCTTTCATCAATTTAACCCTAGCAAAATGGTAGACAATAGAGGTTTTACTGCTAGCAAGATACTATGATTCTTTATTTTCTGCAACTGTGATTTGATAATAATAGCACTTTCCTTATAGGGTTGTTACAAGAAATAAATGAAATAATGCATGTAAAGTACCATGGTGGATGCTGTGGTAGCCCCTCCGATTCCTCTTCTGGACAGGCACTCATTCCCCCAGCTGCCTGGAGAGTCAGCTGCCGAGAGCTGTTTACAGCTGAGGGCTCTGATAGAATGAAAAAAGAAATGATGTTGAGGGACCTCTTTGTCGCATTCCTTGTTGTGGGGGGAATCTTCTATTTTACCATTAAATATATTGTCTGTAGGATTTTGTAGGTAGTCTTTATCTTATTAACAAAGATTATTTCTGTGCCTAGTTTGTGAAGAATTCTTTTTTATCATGTTGGGGCACCTGGGTGGCTCAGTTGGTTAAGCGTCTGCCTTCAGCTCAGAGCATGATCCCAGAGTCCCAGGTCATGATCCTGGAGTCCCAGGAAGGAGCCTGTATTGGGTTCCCTGCTGAGCAGGGAGTCTGCTTCTCCCTCTGTCCCTTACCCCTCTCCTGCTCTCTCCTACTCTCGCTCTCTCTCTCAAATAAATAAATAAAATAAAATAAAAAATTTTTATCATGAAATGGAGTGGTTTTTCAATAAAGGCTTTTTTTTTTTTGCACCTATTAAGATGACCATATAACTTTTCTTCTTTTTTCTGTTAATGTAGTGAGTTTCACTGATTGAATTGGTGTTATTGGTGATTATTGGTGTTAACTGATTGTTATTGGTAAATAGGATTGGTGTTATTTCTTTTTGAAATGTTTGAATGAAGTTAATGGTAAAACCATTGATAAAGCCATACTGGTATTTTCCTTGTGGCAAAAAAAGTAATTATAGATTTAATTTCTTAAACAGATGGAGAATTATTCAGATTTTCTATTTTTCTTGTCTCAGTTTTATCTTCTAAGAAATTTGATCATATCAACTAAATTTTCAAGTTTATTGTCTTAAAGTTGTTTATCCTCTATGTCTTTTAAATATCTTAAGGATAAGAGTCTATTTTTTAACTGTGGATAGTGGCAATTTGTGTTTTCTTTTTCTGTCCTCTCTTCTCTTTTCTCTCCCTCCTTCCTCCCCCGACTTCTTCCCCCTCCCTTCACCATCAGGTGTGGTAAGGTTTATTTATTTATTTATTTATTTATTTATTTTTATTTTTATTTATTTATTTATTTTTAAAGATTTTATTTATTTGACAGAGAGAGACACAGTGAGAGAAGGAACACAAGCAGGGGGAGTGGGAGAGGGAGAAGCAGGCTTCCCACGGAGCAGGGAGCCCAACGCGGGGCTCGATCCCAGGACCCTGGGATCATGACCTGAGCCGAAGGCAGACGCTTAACAACTGAGCCACCCAGGCGCCCCGAGGTTTATTTATTTTTTTAAGATTTTATTTATTTATTTATTTGAGAGAGAGAGAGAGAGAGCCGAGAAAGGAGCAAAGGGAGAGGGACAAACAGACACCATACTGAGCTTGGAGCCCAACTTTCCATCCCACAACCCTGAGATCATGACCTGAGCCAAAATCAAGAATTGACTGCTTAACTGACTGAACCACCCAGGTGCCTCAAGGTTTATTACTTTTATTAGTTTTTATAAAGGGACAAAATTTTAAATATTCTATTGTACATTTGATCTTTATTTCATGAAATTCTGCTCTTTATTATTTGTCCCTACTTCCTTCAATTTAGTATACTGTTTTTTTTCTACTGTCTGGAGATGGATACTTAGGTCATCAATTTTAAGCCTTTCTTTCTTTTTAATTAATGTTCATTTAATACTATACATTTTCCTCTAAATATGGGTTTAGTTGTATTCCACAATTTTTGTTGTATCATAGCTTCACTTTCAATCAGTTCAAAGCATTTGATAATTTTTATGGTGATTTTTTTCTTTTACTCATAGGTTAGAGGTCCATTGCTTATTTTCTAGCTATCTCTGGACACTGTAATTATCTTTAAAAAAAATGTTGAGTTCTAGTGTAATTCCTCTGTGGTTAGAAAACATGTTCTGTATGAATATAACCTTTAAACTGTGTTTAGAATTGCTTTGTGACTTAGTGGATGGTCAGTTTGGGTAAATATTCTGTCTGTATTTGAAAAGAGGATAAATTCCTCAGTTGTTAGATGTTATGTTCTATATATACCAATTAAGTCAAATTTGTTAATCATGTTACTAATATCTTATTTATTACTACTAATTTTGTCTTCCTTTTTTCAGTTATTGAGAGATGTGTGTTGAAATTCTTGTACTATGATTATAAATGTGTCTATTTTTCCTTTAAATGCATCAGTTTTTGTTTTATGTATTTTGAGAATGTGCTGCTACTTACACACTGAAAACCAAATTTTTCCCTATCAAATCAACATTTTTATTGGTATGAAATGGACCACTGGTTCTCCTATTGTCATAAAGTCTATTTTGTCTAACATTGACCTAGCAATACCAACTTTCTTTTGGTTAGTGTTTGTACGGTATACATTTTCCATCATTTTATTTCCATTTTTTCTGTATATTTATATTTAAAGTATATATCTAATAAGCATTATATATTTGGATTTTGTTATTTTACCAGTCTGGTAATCTTTAGTTTTTTAGTTGTAGTATTTAGTTCTTTAGGATTAACATAATCATTGGGTTTCAAACCATGTATTTATTATTTGTTTTTTTCTATTAGACCCATATATTCATTGCTTCTTTTTCCTTCTTTCTTGTCTTTTACTATTATTTCATTTCCCCCCCACTATACTGGTATGTTAGATGTACATTCATTTACTATCCAATTAATTGTCACCCTAGAGACATTGACTCATTGAACATTGACTCATTATGTGTAATACATTAGTACTTTTATTCCTGACAGCTGTTGTGCTATTGTCATTTTAATCTACGTATATTTTTTGAGAGTTGTTTTTTTTAAAGATTTTATTTATTTATTTATTTGTCAGAGAGAGGGTGCACAAGCAGGGGGAGCAGTAGGCAGAGGGAGAAGCAGGCTCCCTGCTGAGCAGGGAGTCTGATGTAGGACTCAATCCCAGGACCCTGGGATCATGACCTGAACCGAAGGCAGAAGCTTAGCCGACTGAGCCACCCAGGTGTCCCTACATATATTTTTTCGAAATCTGGAATTTTTATTTAAACTCTGGAATTATTATTACTGTTTTAAACAGTAATATTTATTAAAATTCATCCACATTTTAACTTTTCCCAGACATTGTTGTTGCTTTCATCACCATGTTTCTAACTGCTAACATTTTCTTTTGCTTGAAGAACTTCCTTTAGGATTTATTTTAGAGTATACCTGCTGGCAATGACTTCTCTCTGTTTTTGTCTGCAAATAGCTCTACTTGGTCTTCATTATTTTCATGGACATAGAATTGTAGGTTTGTAGTTATTTTCTTTCAGTCCCTTAAGTATTTCTTTCCATTGTTTCCTGGTTTTTCTCATTTCTGTTGAAAAGTTAGCTTTAGACCTTATTGCTGATCTGTCTTTCTTCAGGTCATTATCTTATTGAATACTTTTTTTGAGTCACATTTTGTCACATTTTTAATCACATTTTTTGGTCACGTTTTTGTCACATTTTTTCCCTCCTTATTTTATATTTTTCTCTTGTCTCATATGTTCCTTATGTACTTCTTTTTCATTTGAGATCTGTCTGTGCTTTAGTTTGGTTATTTTATACTAAACTTTCTTTTTTTAAAAGATTTTATTTATTTATTTGAGAGAGAGAAAGAGAGCATGAGAGAGAGCACAAACAGAGGCAGGGAGAGGGAGAGGAAGAAGCAAACTCCTCTTTGAGCAGAGAGCCTGAAGCGGGGCTAGATCCCAGGACCCCGGGATCATGACCCCAGCTGAAGGCAGATGCTTAACTGACTGAGCCACACAGGTGCCCCATACTAAACTTTCTTCTAGTTCACTAATACTCCCTGATAGTTATTAAACTCATCTCTTAATTTCTTCATTTCTAAATTATTTCAAAACCTACCATCTACTTTATAGATTCAGTTCTCTATGAAGTTTTGTATATTTTAAACTATTTTCTTGAAGATATACATCAGTTATTTTAATATCCCCTGTGATCATTCCAATACCTGCATTACTATGGGTTCATTACTTTTTTTTTCGTTTTGTCATTTGATCCTACTTCCAGTTATGCTTGGAATTTTTGGATTGCATGCTTGACATTATGTATAAAAATTGAAAAAGTTTTTAATAATGTCATCTTCATTCTGAGAAAATTGATTTTTTTCCCAGAAGGCAGTTAAAGGTTAATCATCTAGGGCGCCTGGGTGGCTCAGTTGGTTAAGCGACTGCCTTCCGCTCAGGTCATGATCCCGGAGTCCCTGGATCAAGTCCCGCATCGGGCTCCCTGCTCGGCAGGGAGTCTGCTTCTCCCTCTGACCCTCCCCCCTCTCATGTGCTCTCTCTCTCATTCTCTCTCTCTCAAATAAATAAATAAAATATCTTAAAAAAAAAAAAAGGTTAATCATCTAGATCCAATCAATGATGAGGTAAACTGAGGCCGATTTTTAAACAGGTCTCTTTCTGGTTTGTTCTTACCAGTAGTCTGTTATCCTTCTGAAGTCTAAACTGAACCTCTGGAAAGTTTATAACCCCTGACCTTTGGAAGACCCTGAACTCATATTTTGATTTCTAAGCTCTGTGAAAATGTGAGGTTCTGCTCAGTTTTTAAAGATCTTAGCAGCTCAGGGTGACTTTTTTACCTCTTGCTCCATTCAGCCAATATCTAAAAGGGCAAAAGCCAAGCTGAACATTGGTTTACTTCTCTATGATTCTCTTTTCTCCTGGATTTTAGCTCTTCACATCCTGGTTGCCTTGAGAATTCTGAATTCAAATTTTTACCTCCAAGCTCAGCATGGCTGCCATATGGTTGGGGCTGCAGCTTTTTGTATGGTTTCTCTGAATCATGCTGGGAATTGGAAAATATATCAAAGAAAAAATGGTAGTAAATGTGAAGTTTACCTCAATGTACTTCTCTTTTCACCCTGAGTTTAATCCCTCAAATCCAGGTTTCCTTGGTTGCTCTCAGATGCCTTTGAATAGCTGTTTAGTTTTTTGCATTTTATTCATCTTTTATGATTGTCCAAGTCAGAAAGTCTGGTTTCATATAAGCTATATATTACTGAAATGAGTGGAAGATCTCTATTGTTTGTTACACATTAGAGGGCATGAGGATCATTTGGAGTGCTTGAAAAGTATATTTTTGGGCCCCATATCTGAAGATTCTAATTTATATCTGCATTTTTAACAAAGTACCAGATCATTTTGACATAGTTGGACCTACAGTCCAAACTTTACATGTTTTAGATTCTGCAGGTCAAAACCTACCACCTACTTTTGTTTCTTGTGATAAAATAAATTTATTTTTTTATTGACAACAATATGAAACAGTGAGAAGGCAGCTAGTATCATCACAAACTTTTGGTTTCCTTTTTGAGGGGTAAGAGGATATAAAAGCCAAAGAACAGAAACTTAAGAAAGGAAAATGGGGGAAGATTCTATTTGCTGGAGGTGCAAAACTCCCTAGGTTTGAAATTAAAAAAGAACCTGTTAGTCATTAACTTTTCAAGAGGATGACTTGGTAGTTCCATAGAGGATCTATATTCAGGCTCTTGGAATTCATTGTACATCACCCTGCCCTAAATGTAATTATCATTGAATTGATTCACATTCTATCAAGGCACATTCTCAGATGAATTCTTTTGATGTATAGATCTTGCAACTTCTTTCCTTATTATGATCTATAAGATGAGATTGTCTAAGGCTGGAATGATTCCCAATTGTGTGTGTATGTGAGCGCATGTGCACATATGTATTTGTATGTGTGTTTTGTTTGATTTTGTTTTAGAATTATTGCAGTTATATCTCTGCTGGGCTATTTCTATCAATACGTAATCTCTGTAAGTCTCTACTCTTCTGTTAAATGGAAAGGAGAATGCCTAGTTTACAACTCTATTTAATCCTTTGGGGATCAATTGAGACTATTCTTGTGAAATTGTTTTATAAATAATAAAGCATTAAATTTTTTTATTAGTTATTTAAAGAGACAGAGATACTGTGGGCAACAACATAGAAGAATGAAAGCTCAAGATTTGTCAGCAGTCTGGTTGTTCAATATGCTTGGAGTGAGGTGAATATAAAAAAAAAAAATAGTGAAACAGTGGGCAATGGGGTTAGGGCCAAATCACGGAGGTCTTGGTTACCAGGCCAACTTTGGACTTTTATTCATTAAGCAATGCAAATGATTGCCTGATGACTAGAGGGTTGAATGATAAGAAAAAAAATTATACGCCATTAAGTGTAAGATGTCCTTGAATGGAGCAATGAAGAATTAAGTGGTTATTGAAATATTCTAGGTGAGAGGTAATGAGGCTCTGAAAGGGAGAAGTGACAATGAAAATGAAGGGACATTTGAGAGAGAGGAGTTGAGGACAGAATCAGTTCATCTTAGATATGAAGAATGGATGAATAGGAATATTTGTATTATCTTTACTTTTAACTTTTGATAACTGGGAGAATTAATAGAAGTAGGGAACACAGGTATAGCCCCAAGTCTCAAGCTTACATCTGGTTTAATAACTGCTTTTTTAAATATATAGTTCCAAAAGAGATTTTTGTGTTGTACATAGTTCTTTTTCTCAAATTGCCCCTACATGTGTGCATTCATTGTTTAAAATTATAAGTATTAGTTTAGATATTCAGTAGTATTCCATGTCTCATATATATGAGCCAACATTCTAACTTCCATGTGTTCATTTTTACATAAAACACATTTACTGAATTTTTCTGACACTGCATTATATTATGTGTGTAAAGGCTAAATCTGGAATAGTTTAGCAGATAAAAATCCATTCTTCCAGTTATGCACAAGGGATTAACACAGGCAACTCCCATTAATGTTAATCATTCAACTTCTTGGCCATGAAAGTTTCACCACATTCAGGGGAAGAGGTCACACATGAAGAGGAAGAAGAGAGAGAAGTAAATCATTTCCATATAGTGTATTGTACAAACCATTAAAAAATGTATAAAAGACATTTATAAAAGGAAGGGATTTTTTTTCTAAAAATTAAGGAGCATCACTTCCTTCTTAAATCTCTCAGATTAGCTTTGGCTGAAATGACCTTCCATCTGTGTTCTGAGTTTATAGGACTTGGCTATTGGTTATATCTTCTGTGGATGTTCAGTACCTTCCCTGTCATCTAGCATTTCATTAAAATGCTTTCTATGATTCAGAAATAATAATAGCTACTAATTACTGAATGTCCAGTCTATGTTCGTTGCTTTTGATAAGAGGTTCTCAAAGCATGATCCCTATACTCTCAGCATCAGTATCACTTGAAAATTTGTTAGAAATGCAGATTCTTGGCCTCCACTCTTGAACTAAAAAATGAGAATGTCAAAGGATGGAGCCTATCACCTCATCTTTTAACAGGCTCTGCAGATGATTCTAATGGACTTTGACTTTTGGAAACCACTGTTTTAGACATATCTATAATCACAGTATGCCTACCTATTAGGAATTGCCCTCTTTTTTGATGTCAAAACTGTGTCATAGAGAGAGAAAGTAACTTTCTCAAAGTTGTGTGGGTCTAGGATCTCAAAAGCAGGTCTGTAATATACTTTACATCTCACCACACCAACTCTGTAGTGTATGGTAACTAAAGACTAAATGTACTCATGTCATAGAAAAACAAGGCTCAATTCGTGACTTCCGTTTTTATGTTATGAGGCCATGGGCAAAATATTTGGCCCTTTTGTGCTTGTTTATTCATACATAGAGTAGACTTGGGGATCATTTACAGCTCAGTATGTGTGTGATCAGCCAACCAATATGCCAGCACCCACAGCTATGAGACAAGGAACTAAGCTGTGTGAGGTGACTAGAAAGATAAATGACTAGAAAATGCATTTCCAAAAGATAGTCATGCAAATAGTAACAAAAAAAAAAAAGAAAGAAAACATGTTGATAAATTGGTTTATCTTTTTTTTGCAATCTCTAACATGTAAATTTCTACTGAACATGGTCTTAGACTAAATTGGAACATTTTGTCCTAACAGTGAATGTGCCATGGACAGTGTGAATTTTTAGCCCCTCATTCTCACCTTGCTCCTCTTTCCCTTCAAGGAATTATATTACTTCTCTTCATGTAAGATTACAATAGTATGGTTACTCTCTGATAAACCCTGTACATGTCACTAATGCCACTCCTCCAAGGAAATTGGCTTTTCTCAGATTGGTCCTTATTCATTTCACTAATATTTATTGAAACCTGTTATGTTCCCAGTATTGTGCACTGGATGGAATGTAGGTGGTAACCAGAGATATTACACATTCTCTACCTTATGGCCTTTGCCTGATAGTGAGTGTAAGTCACATACACACCACAAATGATTAAACAAAGCAACACTATAAGAAATCTCATAGAGGAGGGTCATGCTCTTAGAGTGTTATGCATTCAGGGACCAGAGTGAGATGTTTGCGTTAGAGTGATCTTGGAAAAATTCATACTGAAAGTCAAAAGCCTAGGGAATATCCAGAGAAAAAGAGAAGATAACAAAGGGGAGTACATGTTATGCTCGGGCAGTGCCCTTTCTTCCCACCACTCCATCTCCCTCCCTAGATCCTCTCTGCTCCTACTCTCGGGGAAACACTAAACTGTCAGTGGGCATCTGTGTGGCCCAGTAATTGAGAGCTAGTACTAACTTGCACAATAGTTATATTTTCTATTCTGTTTTCAGTCTACCTAGTCTGGGATCTGTATTCAGAGGTAAAGGAATGAGTCACACATTTTTCTGAGAGCCTTGTTGACTTGTGTAAAATATTAATCTGACTTCATAGGAAAGGAATGAAGTGGGTGAGGGAAATGCTCATTGGTGAGGAAGAGGTAGAAGTGAGATTCTAAGTTTGTGTGGATCTTCCAGCCTTGGGAAACTGCAGCCAGGGAGCCCTCTGGGTGCCATCCTCATCTATATGCTGTGGCAATCTGTGTTCCCGACATGGGTGCACTGGAGAACCTGCAGCTCATGCCAAGAGCTCCTCCTGAAAGCAACTATCAGATTCACCATATGATTTCAATTCTTTGTGGACTATAAAAGAGACACTTCACCATTTTTTGAAAAGGATATGAGCAGGAATGTTGGTAGCTTATGCATTATTTAGAGCCTGCCATCCTGCCTCAGTCTCACAAAGGAAAATGACAGCATTGTCACCGTGGTTTCAATGTATGTGATGGTGGAAATAGAGATGTTGGATATTGTAGTTTCTCAGAATTACCTGTAATCTGATGACCTATAATTAGCTTGGCTGAGGATATTAAGCCTTCATTTTTTTTCACCTATCACTGAAGATAGGTGTCTGGTATCTCATTATATTAAAAAATCATATACATTTGAGAAATGTTGTATAATGATAAAATTATTAAGTGCAGTTCATATTCCATCCAAAGTCGTGCATATGAAAGATTAGAGGATATTACATGGATACAGCTGATAGCAGGATTTGACTCATTCTTATTTCCAGTAGTGCCACATAGAAATATTTTACTTTGTTTTGTGACATTTTCAGTGAGGTACTTGGAAATTTGGATAAGACTGTTTCATCAAGACACATTGATAAAAATGCTTGGCAACAGCAACATCTTATAATTCCTTTGCTCCTTTCCTTTGACCATTCTAAAGATCTCTTTTGATCTGCTCATGAGAGGAAGGAAGCTTAGGTTTGAAACCTTTGAATCAACTCTGCCCTTCCAGGCTGAGCAGTTGCTAGACTCTTTCATTTCCATTTGTACATGCTTCTGGAAAGTTCTCCCATGAAAATTTTCCCCTCCTACTCCTCTAAATCAGCCCCGTCTTACCTCAATTCCTGTGGGCTTTTACCTTTCTCTAATACAGTGCTTAGGCTTTGTATTACCAGAATCATCTTATCTGAACACATCTTCAGTCACATTACTGCCAATCCAAAAATCTTCAGTAACATCTGTTTGCTCCCCAAATAAATTACAAACTCCTCAGTGTAATAATTTGAGTCATCTTACAAAGAATATTGGCCTAAATTCTAAGCAGCCTGGGCTATAGCTATTTCTTATTTTTTAAAAGACTTTTTTTGGAGCTCTTTTAGGTTTACAGTACAATTGAGAGGAGGATACAGAGATTTCCTATATACCCCTTACTCACCTCCCCCCCGCCACATATAGCTTCCATCATTATCAACATCACTCATGAGAATGGTACATTTTTACCAAGGTTGAATCTACATTGACATGTCAAATTCACTCTAAATCTGTGGTATACCTTAGGGTTCACTCTTGGTGTTATACACTGTATGGTTTTGGAGAAATGTATAATGGCATATATCCATCATTATAGTAATGACTATTTTTTCTGGCCTGAAAATCCTCTATGGTTTACCTATCCACCTACTTACCCATCTCCCGCAAACCTTGGGCAACCACCTATCTTTTTTATTGTCTCCATTATTTTATCTTTTCCAGAAAGTTATATAGTTGAAATCATATAGTATGTAGCCTTCTCATATTGGCTTCTTTCATTTAATAATGTGCATGTAAGTTTCCTTCATTTCTTTTTGTGGCTTTACCAGTACCACACTGTCTTGATTACTATGGCTTTATAGTAACTCTTCAAGTTGGATAGCATCAATCCTTTAACTTTGTTCTTTTCCTTCAATATTCTATTGGCTATCCTGGGTCTTTTGCCTCTTCATATAATCATAAGACTAATTTTGTTGATATCCACAAAATAACTTGTAGGAATTTTTATTTGGATTGAATTGAATCTGTAGATCAAGTTGGGAAGAACTGATTTCTTGACAATGTTGACTCTTCCTATCCACAAACATGGAATATTTCTCCATTTATTTAGTTCTTCTTTGATTTCATTCTTCATAATTTTGTAGTTCTCCTTGTAAAGATCTGTATATATATTTTTGCTAGATTTATAACTAAGTATTTCAATTTTTTGGTGCTAATGTAAAGAGTATTATGTTTTTAATTTCAAATTCCACTTGTCCATTGTTGGTATATAGGAAAGCAATTGACTTTTGTATATTAACCTTATATCATACAATCTTACTATAATTGCTTATTAGTTCCAGGAGTTTTTTTTATTGATTGTTTTGATTTTCTACATAGATGACATACCATCTGTGAACAAAGACAGTTATGTCTTCCTTCTTAACCTGTGTATCTTTTATTTCTTTTTCTTGTTGTATTCCAGTAGCAAGTATTTGCAGCCCAGTGTTGTAAAGGAGTGGTGAGAGGGGACATTCTTGCTTTGTATCTGATCTTAGTGTGAAAGCTTCAAGTTTCTCACTATTAAATATGAACCTTATTGACATGCCATGCTTTTATTTTAGTGATTTTTAATTTTCAAATTAGACATAGAAGCTCTCTGAAATTAAGAGACATTTGTTGCCTTAATCTCTAAGGGTTCAAATCATAACCATTTCTTAACATCTGTAACAATGCTACTTCCTCAATGAAAATTTTCTCATTGCTCACAATCAGATATTCTTTCATTTGAACCTCTGTGTATAGGTTATCTTTTGCATAACAAAGTACTGCAAACTTAGTGGCTTACAACAACATGCAAGTGTGATCTTACAGTTTCTGTGGGGAAGGAGCTCTGGCATAGCTTAGCTGGTCCTCTGCTTAGGGTCTCATAAGGCATAATCAAGGTGTCAGCCTGTCTGGATTGGGTTCTCATCTAGAAGCTTAACTAAGAGGGCATCTGTTTCTTTTTTTCTTTCTTTTTTTTTTAAAAAGATTTTATTTATTTATTTGAGAAAGAGAGAGAGCATGAGAGGGGGGAGGGTCAGAGGGAGAAGCAGACTTCGCGCCAAGCAGGGGGCCCGATATGGGACTCGATCCTGGGACTCCAGGATCATGACCTGAGCCGAAGGCCGTTGCTTAACTGAGCCACCCAGGCGCCCAGGGCATCTGTTTCTAAGCTCATTCAGGTTGTTGGCAGAATTCATTTCTTTGCCACTACAGGTTTTGTGGCTTCTTCCAAGCCAGTAATGGAGAGAGAGAGAGTGACTCCTGTAAGATGGCCTCTATGTTCTTATGTATTTGTGTACATGTAATTGTGCATATTGAATCACATTTGCCACTTTCTACTGGTTGGAATCAAGCCCCAGGTCTTGCCCACTCTCAAGGGGAAGGAATTACACAAAGGCATGAACATCTTAAGAATCATGGGCACCACCTTAGAATCTATCTGCCATGCTCTGCATTATATTTTCTGCTTCTCTTATGGTATATTTTATGCCTCTGCTATCTTTTTAGGAACTGACTTTCTCTTTTCTAGATTTTTTAGCTCCATGGGTTCAATGATTGTCTATTTATGCTTTATTTTGCCTACACTCTTTGGTGCAAAGTATTTGTGGGTTAAAAAGCTTATGAAATCAGTTGATCACTGGATGCTTGTATTTTTCTGTAGAGTGTATGTTTTTCTCTTTATCCAGATTATGAGCTTTTATTTTATTTTTATTTTTTAAAGATTTACTTATTTATTTTAGAGAGGGGAGAGGGGCAGAGGAGAGAGAGTCCTGAGCAGACACTGTGCTGAGCATGGAGCCTGCTGTGGGGCTTGTTCTCATGATCCTAAGATCATGACCTGAGCCAAAACTGAGAGTCAGATGCTTAACCGACTGCACTACCCAGGTGCCCTGACAGATTATAAGCTCTTAAAAGGCAAGAGCAATATTTGTAACCTAGTTTGTATAGCATCTAATTAGGAACAAATTAGCAATTAACATTATACTCTTATCACTCATTGAATAGACACTTTAGAGTCTGAAGCTATTAAATGCTTAAATTGGTAAGATGAATATAATCTTGCCCTCAAGATGACAGAAATATCAGACCCTGTGAGATGTGTTACATGAAGAATGCTATGATGTCCTTGGTTCTTCGGGAACATCATACCTCTGATATTAGGGTACTCTGTTTTTCCCCATTCTCTTTTCTTAGCTTTGCATGAAATATTAGCTATTGTAGAGTGCTGCCAAACATCTTGAAATAAGGGAACTAGATAAGAGGGGTGAATTTCTGGGATGAAGGAGGGTGATTGGCCATGGTCAGAGGGTATTAGAAGAGAGGTTCTGGGAAGGAAGGATAAAAAACTAAAGTGATCCAGTCTTCAATGAAAGGGTTTTCTATAGGACTGTTGTTCTTTGATATATTAAAGGTGCTATATCAAAAAAAGAGTGCTACTGTTCAAGGACTTAGAATGATGTTAAACAGATACAGAAGTACATCCTTCAGAGGACTTGATATGCTAATGAGCATCTTATTCTTCTAAGACTAAGATTTAACATGCACGTTCTCTGAAATTTACTTCTTCTTGGACATGTGTGTATATAAAAAACAGAGAATTTCCTAGTTGGTTAAAAAAATGAGTTGAAAGAAAAAAACAGAATGGCATCCTAAATCCTGCATTGACTTCAGGGGAGAGGACAAAATATTGATCAGAGCTGTGTGGATATGAACGGGTAGATGGAGGAACACCTATGTGTGTTAAAGGAATAAAGATATTTTTATGCATCCATGTTTGCATCTTGAGTTTAACTTGAACACAGCTTTTTTATTAGTTGGCAAATCTATGAGGAAAAAGACCCATGGTCAGTATAATAACTTGATTTAGTTTCTACTGAGTCATTTGAACAAGTATCAAAAAAAAATACATTTTTTGACAGAAACTGAGTAGGTAATAGCCATATGTACCCATATGGAATTAGAAGCTAACTACGTTATCCAAAAATTTAAGCTAAATATACTTCTGTATCTTGCCATACTAATGTTGAATTTCTGTCAACCTGTTTATTGAAAAGAGCAGAGGGTTTTTCTGTAATAGTTAAAGGTTTGTTTTACTAGATCCAAGACCTGATGGTTTATAAACTTCAGATTGACTGTTAAAAAAAAACAAACCAAACAACTACATTTGTTAGGATGTTTAGTCTAGAGAATCGTGTTTGTTTTCTTAGAAGAGCAAGCTGTGTTTGCCATAGAAGGTTGAATCTGTTCAACCACCTTTTGAAGTTAACTTGCTGAATATAATTCAGTTATAATTAGTCAACTGATAAATGAAATCTGAAAATTCTGAATGTTATTTAAAAGCATTCCTCTAAGTATAAGTCTAGGTAAGTAAATATTAAATGTGTTTCTAATGGAGCGATTTCAAAAACAAAATGAAATGACACAAACACCATTCTTTCTAAAAAAAACCCGACACTGAGGTTCTAAATAGCAATGAGATGATGGTGATACTCTTAACAGAAAGGATGAAATAAATCAGGAATATCTAGGTTGGAGGAAAGGTGGGGGAATGGAGTAATATACTTCGTTTTAGAAATGTTGAATTTGAGGGTAAATTGAACTTGAAAGAGACAACATTCTAATGTCACAGCTCTGGGAGTCAAAGCTCTGGGAAAAAGTCTGGGGGAAAGAACAAAACTTATATTTATTATGGTTAATCCTGGAAATATACCAATAAGTATATTGGTATATTTGTATAATAATATACCAATAAGTATATTGGTAAAAGGGCCAGAGAGAATCTGTGGAGGTATCATTAGAATCTATCTATCTATCTATCTATCTATCTATCTATCTATCTATCTATCTATCATCTATCTATCTATCATCTATCTATCCAAGTTTTTATTTAAATTCCAGTTAGTTAACATACAGTATACTATTAGTTCCAGGTGTAGAATTTTGTGATTCAGTGTTTACATACAACATCTGGTACTCATCACAACAAGTGTCCTCCTTAATCCACAACACCTATTTCCCCCATTCCCCCACCCACCTCCTCTCTGGTAGCCATCAGTTTGTTTTCTACACTCAAGAGTCTGTTTCTTGGTTTTTCTCTCTTTTTTTTCCCCATGTTGATTTGTTTTGTTTTTTAAATTCCACATATGAATGAAATCATATGGTATTTGTCTTCCTTTGACTTATATTGCTTAGCCTAACATTCTTTAGCTCCTCCATGTCATTGCAAATGGCAAGATTTCATTCTTTTTTATGGCTAAGTAATATTCCATTGTGTGTGTGTGTGTGTGTGTGTGTGTGTGTACACCACCATATTCTTCCATTGTGTGTGTGTGTGTGTATATATATATATATATATGTGTGTATATATATATATATATATATATATATATATATATATACACATCTTCATCAGTGGATGGATATTTGGGCTCTTTCCATAATTTGACTATTGTTGATAATGCTGCTATAAACATCAGGGTGCATGTATCTCTTTGAATTTTTGTATTCTTTGGGTAAATACCTAGTAATGCAATTGCTGGATCATAGGGTAGTTCTATTTTTAACTTTTTAAGGAACCTCCATACTATTTTTCAGAGTGGCTGCACCCAGTTTGCATTCCCACCAATGATGTTAAGAGGGTTCCCTTTTCTCCACATACTCACCAATACTTTTTGTTTGCTGTGTTAATTTTAGTTATCCCGACTGGGGTGAGGTGGTATCTCATTGCAGTTTTGATTTGTATTTTCCTGACGATAAGTGATGTTGAGCATCTTTTCATGTGTCTATTGTCCATCTGTATGTCTTCTTTGGAGAAATATCTTTTCATGTCTTCTGTCCATTTTTTAACTGGATTATTTGGTTTTTGTGTGTTGAGTTGGGTAAGTTCTTTATATATTTTGAAAACTAAACCTTTATCAGTTATGTTACTTGCAGATATCTTTTCCCATTCCATAGGAATGTCTGGCCTGGCTTGGGAGGGAACATATATAAGACTTAATCTTACCAGGTTTTTTTTTCTCTTTAACACTATTGGAAGTATTTACTTAATTAAGTTCTGAACACCTATTAGAAGATTCTTCAACAGCCATATTGTGAATCTAACTTCTCAGGGCAGGCTTAAAGTTATTCCAGTATTTGGGATGGGGGAAGGGGATATCACCCAAGTTGGGGTGTTCATTCAGAGAGCCCTCCTGAGGAAGGCATCCTGGGCCTATATAGCTTTCAGACTGGCTTGGAATCAGATTGCCATGTCTGGGTAGAATCCTGGCCCTCACCTTCTGGCAATTACTCTCCTGGAGGCCTTCCAACTGCAGCTCTCTACTAATAGTTTAGTGAAAAATGCTGAGAGCATCTTTTCCTCTTTATCTTGTGTTCTTGCTAAACTGACTGAGTTCAATAGCAGCTTCTGGAAAACGTTCTAATAATCTCCAAAGTGTTTAAGAAGCATTACTCACATTATCACAGAAACACGTCTTGCTCCAGAAATGTATTTACTGTTCTTTTTAGAAACACAGATGCAGTCTAGGTAAATAATACAAAACAGTTACTTTCTTGCCAAGGGAAAATGCTGTTTTTGTATCTATCTATTTAAAAAGCCAATGAAATCATTCATAGTGAGGGAAGATGTATGATAGATCAAGATCTTTGACTTGCTCACTTCTTGTTAACCTATATATTTATTTATCACTATCTTTTCAAGTTTTTCTCTCTCTATTTGGTTTAACTGGGAAGACCTATCTTCTTTTAAGTCAGCCTGGTTATAATAAAATACATTATTTTAACTCCTTCATGGTTAGGAGACATGGCTTCTGTTAATTTACCATCTAGCAGTGTATTTTAAGAAAAGGGTCTTGGGTAAATCTTGGAATGAAAAATTTAAAGTCATAGCATTTAGAGATGATCTATTTCCTTATAAAGTTTTAAACTTATTTAGAATGACAAATTTAACTGATTAATTCTTGGATGAGAGAAAATATAACTGAATGAATACTAGCAGCAAAGAGCAGGCCTCTTCAGGCTTTCTTCCTTCCAGTGCATGATGTAAGAGCTATACCATTTACAGTTAGATGGTCATTTTCTGAATGGCAATATGTTTTAAGTGTGATGACTCTTTTTTATTGTACTTCAGCTGCATTTGTACAATTTAACATATATTATGTGGTTGAAGCAATTCAAGTTATTGATGTAAATCTATAAAATACTTAATATGAGCAAAGTGCCTGGCTCATGGTATGTACTCAGTAAATGAATATTGAATGAATATATCCTTGCTACTTTAATTCCATTCCCAATATTGAAATACCGTGTAAATTCTGTGGAAAACCATTGATCATAGATTGGAAGGGGAAGGCATTTTCAATCTGGAGCTCCATGGTACATTTGTCAAAGAGCTCTAAGTGCAGCTGAAGCAGCTGGCTAAGGTAGAAACCCCCGATATTGCTATTGGATTCATCTTGAATATAAGAGGAGAGGAAAATTGTTTAATGTGGGAGTTCTGATGATTCTCTTCTGTGCCTAGACCTGGATGAGATCCAGGTGTATGAGCTAGTCTGAAATGACTGTGCACATTTCTGAGCCTCAGGCATTTCTTGTTCTGCCCTATTGTCTCATAGAGAAAATCTCAGAATGAGTTAGCGGGAAGTTTTGAGGAGGTCAGGAGCTCTGTTTTGTGCTCAGCTACATGGGGGTGGGGAGCTGAACTGCTGGCCACTGGTGTGGTGCAGAATCTGGGTGGCATATGTTATCTGACATCACAGTCGAACTATTGGCTGCTCAAAAAATATAGTGCATGGAACCAGAATGAATCAGCTATTTATTCCTTCAGTATTGGAATTTATTTTTAAAATGAAAATTAAGCCTTAATTTACAAAATTTAAAAACTCTGAGTCATGAAATGGGAAAACCCTCCAAGGGTCATTAATTTGTCCTTCTTGCATATATAGTCAGTTACATAGGTTATACAAAGAAATTTGGAATTTGGATGAATCTTTAACTTACATTTTGTCTTTTCTGAGAGGCTCAACTGTTCTTATCTAGGTGGTTCGATGTTTTGTTGACATTCATTCCTGCAATGTTCCTGTGAATTAGAGGAGTGGAAAAAATTTTCTCCCATTTCCGTAACACAATGTCCTATGATGAACTCCTCTATGAATTTCCACATCTGCCTTATATGCTTCCTCTGGGCATTAACTTCCTAAAAGTTTAAATATCAGTCAGCTGTGCACCCTGCCCGCCAACTGCATCATGGACAGATCACTTTTCATGAAACCTAGTTTTGGCATGGGGTCATGTTTAACATATTTTTATGATTATTGCTGGCACATAGCATAGAACTGTACACTTACCTCTTATGAAAGCTGGAATAATGTAAATGCCATACACTTGTAAGACTGAAGGGAAGGTTAAATAGGAATTATAGAAAACATTGAAGTTTCTGACATACAACAACTATCTCCTATAAATGTTGACCGAAAACTCTGATACTAACTGCCCAGAGTTGGCTGTGATTTTAAATATGTTAATTGGCTTTTAAAATTGTAAATATGTTTTTATATTACGAAATGGAGAAAATTCTTCATGTAACACATAGGAAGCACATCACAACAGAATATGAAGATTCTCTTCTTTTTTTTAAGATTTTATTTATTTATTTATTTGAGAGAGAGAGAGAAAGATTGCAAGCCCAGGGAGGAGCAAAAGGGGGAGGGGGAGGGAGGGGGAAAGGATCTCAAGCAGACTCCGAGCTGAGCCTGGGGTCCAAGGCAGGGCTTAATCTCACAAGCTAGAGATTGTGACCTGATCCAAAACCAAGAGTTGGACGCTTAACTAACTGAGCTACCCAGGCACCCCAAAGATTCTCTTTTCTTGATATTGTATTGTATCCTTATCTATTCTCTTTCTCCATTTTACATGACCGAGGAGGTGCTTCTTCCCAGAATTCCAACTGAAATAAGTCAGTAGCGGACTTTGAGAGTACAGGACAATTAAATATGTAAATGCCCATGTTCCATTGTTTCTTTGGGCAAAATTTTCCGGAAGCACTGTAGAGTGATAGAGAGAACACCATGCAGGAAGGCAGATGGTCTGGTCCTCATCCCAGTTCTGCTCTGAGTCTCTGAGTCAATCACTTATCAGACTGGAATCTCAAAAGAGTTCTTCATCTGTAAAGCTGTGTAAAGCCCAGAGGGTCGCTCTAATGCCCAAATGAGATAATGTCAGTGAAAATGCTCTGGAAATTGGAAGGCATTCCACAAGTATAAGGTATTAAAATTACCAAGGGACTGTTTAGATTTTCCTAACCATTTCAAAACTAAAATAATCACTCTGGGTGGAGACCCATATGTGCATTCTTCCTAAAAAGAAGAGTGAAAAATAAACAGTTGTTTTATGGAATTTTCCACATTTAATGACAATAGCTACTACTGTCATTTGAAATTCTAAGAAAAGATAAGTTAGTGGTTTCTTGATACATTCAGCAATTTTAATCTTTTCTATGTATGAGATTCCTTATTCAGTATGTTTTTTATCCAGAAACCTGCATCATATTACTCTGGGGGAAAGTGAGATATCTATCCATGGACTAAAACTATTTTGTAATCATAGCTAAATCTGGAATGCGAAGGTACATGACAGATTTCAGTTTAAGCTGCCCAGTACTTAGCATTGGAAGGAAAATGTTCACTTGAAATCAAGATCCTCAACAGTATGTCAATAGTGACATAAAACTTGATTTCCGACAAAAGAATGCATAAGGATATTAGATAACACAGATGACAACATTAGGATTAGTAAATGACATTGAATTTTCATATTGCAAAACACTTTGCTGTGGTTTTTGGAGACACAAATGTCATTAGTTTACACATGTTAGATGTACATCTACATATCATGTGTTCATTCAACAGATATTTTTCTGATCATATGCTATATGTCAAGCACTGTGTAAGTCATAGGATACAGAGGTAAATATGTAGTCCCTTTCCTCTGTATTGATGGATTTAACCAAGGTTAAATTTTGGAGTATTTTTAAAAACCTGTACTCCAGTCCTAAAGATTCAGGTTCAGGAGCTCTGCAGTGGGATCCGAACAAGTAGATTAAGAAACACCATCATTAATAACAAAAACAACTCCCTTGGGGTTTTGATGTGGTCACTCTCGTTAAATAACCACCACTCAACATGCTAATAGGTGGCGACAGACACAGCATGGTAAGAACAATTTCTGAATTGGTAACAAGATATTATAGAATCCCAAAATAGGGACACTGAATCTGTCCTCAGAGGGGGCTGGATAGAGAATATGTCTGGAGAAGATGATACCTAATCTCAAATGTTTTGTGTTATTTTTCTAATCACAAACTTAATGCAGGACACCAATGAAGAACACACACACACAAAGAAAAAAAGTTATCCCTTAATATCTATGACTTTGATGGTCTTAAATTTTGCTATAACATGTATAGAGTAGGTTTTTTTCCTTAACTATTCAGTTTTGCATTCTCTAGATTTTTAGATTTAGGTCTTTAATCGATTCTGAAATACAGGGAAATATATCATCATTACCTTTGAATTTTTCTCTCATCCTTTGTCATTTTCTGAGATTTCTGTTGTCTCTATGTTGATATTTTATTCTGTTCTCCATATCTCTTAATTTCATCTCTTTATACCTTCTTTGTTTTTATAGATTCTGCAATTTATTTCATCTATTTTATTTTGTTTTTTGACTATTATATCTTCAGTATCCAGTATTTCTATTTGATTATTCTTTTCAACTTCTGGTGCCCGTTTCATATAATCTATAACCTGAACTATTTCTTTGAGAATTTTATTCTTGTTTTTTGTCCTACTTTATGTCATAAAGCTTTTCTTTGTAACGAATGTCCTTTGTATTAGTTATCTATTGCCACACAACAAATTTATGACAAATTACCTTAAAACTTAATGACTTTAGAAAACAGTAATCATTTTTTTGTCCTTCATGGTTTCTGTGGTTCTGAAATTCAGACAGCAGAGAGCAGGGGTAGCTTATTTCTGTTCCACATTGTCTGGGGCCTCAGCTGGAAGACTTGAAAGGTGGGGACTGGAATGATATGAATTGCATTCTCTCACGCTTCTGGTAGTGGATGCAGGTGTTGGCTGGAGGCTGGCTGGGGCTGTGTACAAGAAAACCCACATGTTACTTCTCTGTTTGGCTTAAGATTCCTCACAACATGGTGGCTGGATTCCAAAAGAGAAAGAGAGAGAGAGAGAGGGAAAAAAAGAATCAGGCTGAGTTGTAATATTTTTTTTTGGTCTAGTCTTGGAAGTTGTATAGATCACTTTTTTCTTACTCCACTATTTGAAGCAGGCATGAGTTTCTGCCCAAATTTGAGAGGAAAGAACATAGACCATATATCTTGGTGAAGGGAGTGTAAGTTACATTGTAAGAAGAGCATGTGGGAATGAATGCATATAGAGGTATGGGCCTCTTTGTAAAGTATAATTTCTCATATACGTATCATCTAGTTGTTCTTGCCCATGAGCTCAGTTTCTCCTGGGGCAATAACTATACTATCTGTAATATGCAAGAAGGTGTGATGAGCCAGAGGACTAGCTTTGTAGACCTTCTGGTGAGTTTAAGGAAAGAATCTGAGATAGGCTTCTCTTTCTTGTACAGATAGAAGATTCCAGATATGCTTCTTTATTTCTCTGTAAGAGGTTCTTACAGATTAAGTTGTTTGTATCTGAGCTCTCCTCTTTCATTCCTATTTATGTCTTAATTCTTTTAGAGGAATCCAGTAGCTCAAGCTAGTTTATCATCTGTCAGGAGCCAGAAGTTCTTTAGTATCCTTCTTTACCTTAATAGTCCACAATTAGAGCCTTGATTTCTTCTTTGCCCTAGGAATTATTTAGAACAGTGTGGTTTTGTTTCCTTACATTTCTATTTGATTGGGTTTTTAAATTTATACTTTAAAAACTTTTTCCACTTTTATTGCATCATGGTCAAAAGTGGCTTATACTGTTTCTACTTTTTGGAAGTTGAAGTTAAATATACAGTCATTTTTTGTCACTGCTTAAAGGAATCTTGAATAAAATGTATTATTTTTTGGGAGAGAAGCTGTTTTTTTTCCTGCTTAGATTCCTTTTAGAATTCTCTTTTTGTCTTTGAAATTCAGAAAATGTTCAAGCCATTTCCAGATGATGGCCACTTTTCATGACTATGCATGTTACAAAGCAAACCATTTTATTATTTTTTTATTAACATATAATGTATTATTTGTTTTAGGGGTACAGGTCTGTGATTCTTCGTTCTTACACAATTCACAGCGCTCACCAAAGCACATATGCTCCCCAATGTCCATCATCCAGCCACCCCATCCCTCCAACCCCCCTCCACTCCAGCAACCCTTAGTTTGTTTCCAGAGATTAAGAGTCTCTTATGGTTTGTCTCCCTCTCTGGTTTCGTCTTGTTTCATTTTTCCCTCCCTTCCCCTATGATCTTCTGTCTTGTTTCTCAAATTCCTCATATCAGTGAGATCATATGATACTTGTCTTCCTCTGACTGACTTATTTCACTTAGCATAATACCCTCTAGTTCCATCTACATTGTCACAGATGGCAAGATTTCATTTTTTGATGGCTGCATAATATTCCATTGTATATATATACACCACATCTTCTTTATCCATTCATCTATTGATGGACATCTAGGCTCTTTCCATAGCTTGGCTATTGTGGACATGACTGCTATAAACATTAGGGTGCACGTGCCCCTTCAGATCACTACATTTGTATCTTTGGAGTAAATACCCAGTAGTACAAAGCAAACCATTTTAATTTGCAAGTTCAGGTTTATATATACCTCAGGGTTTTTTCCTATATTGTGTCTACAATTATTCCTGGTTTCATATCTTCCTTAAAAGGCCTTTTCTATCTTTTTTTAATCTCAAGATTATTAAGCTGTTTTGAATGCAGTTAGATCTTTAATCTTTTCTGGAGTGATTTTTTTAATAAATGTAAAGTAAGTAGCTACTAATTATTTTATTTTCTTCCAAAATTTGTATCTACTTGTTCTAATATCAATGATTTAAAGTGACACATTTTATGATTTTAAAATTCCCACATATATTTAGAAATATTTCTGTACTAGCATATTGTGCGTTGATCTATTTTTCTATTTCTTTTGATATCTCCAGTGCTGTTTTAATTGTAACAGCTTTATATGTATTTTCATACTACTTCTAGGCACATTCCCTACCTTTTTTTTTCCCCCCTTTCGGTGTTTTTCGGATTCTCATATATGTTTTCCAAGTGGACTTTGTAATTCATCAAGTAATTTTGATGTTTATTATTTGTGTATTACTACCAATCGATACTCTAGGAAAGAAATGTTGTATATTGCATTGTCCAGTATGATAGTCACTGGCCACATGTGACCATTGAGCACTTGAAATTTGGCTAATGCAACTGAGGAACTGAATTTTTTTTTCATCTCCAGGTATTTCTTTATTAGAAAAGAAATTAACCATTCGTATTAGAGACTGCAGAAGGAAATTAACTTAATATTGCAATTCTAGAACAAACTTCACAATAGGGGACTCTTAAGTTTTCATAAAGTGGAAAGAAAAAGGAGAGAGAAAAAATCATTTAGGACTGTGTTTCTCAAATTCAGCCACTTTCACAGACATATTCTTAGGGGAGGGTTTGCAGGTTTTCTGTGATAATATTTTAAATTTTATATTTTACTCACTTATTTAGGATTATGTGGACAACCATCTTACATAACAGAGGTGCCACAGCAGCTGCACTTGTACCTCTGATCCCTGTGCATCCACCAAATGAAGACCAACCGTGCTTAACTTTTCATGTGGCGTTTCTGAAATTGGGTCCTCAAGACTCTTCACGGAGTTGGTGACATTTCCTATGAGATCTGTGAGTTGTCAAGATTTTTTTTTCCTAAATTTTATTTAATTATTTGTCAGATAGAGAGAGTACAAGCAGGGGGTGCGGCAGGCAGAGGGAGATGCAGGCTCCCCACTGACCAAGGAGCCTGATGAGGGACTCGATCCAGGACCCTGGAATCATGTCCTGAGCTGAAGGCAGATGCTTAACCGACTGAGACACCCAACTCACATCCCTGTGAGTTGTCAAGATTAAGAACACTGGTTCAGAGCAGAAATTCTTAAGATGGGATGGGGTAAGATGGGGATGACGACTGGGGAGACACATGTAGCTTGAAAAAGCACATTCAAATTACCTATCGTTTTTATAATGCAAATTCTATAAAGTCAGACTCAATAAAATAGGCGGAAAATAGGCTCAATAAAACTGGCAGAAAACCAGTTATAGATTCATCCTAGAGGGGGTGGGATAAACTTGGCTGAAAAACACTGGCTTAGAGGTAGAGGAGTCCTAGCACATAGGGAACAGTTAGTAAGAAACGTGTGTCAAAGAGAAAGAATATCTTTTGAGTCACTGAGTGAATCCTAAGCCATAACTTGTCATGGTTTTTTTTTTTTTTTGGAACCCAAAGGACCAATTGAGAGTGAAAACTCAAGTTGTCCATCAACCTTCTCAGACCTGTGATTTGGGGCAAGTTGGTCCACTTTTAATATTAAGTCAAAAGAAGGAAAATCTGTGTTTCCCAAAAAATGTACCCTCTCTCTCTCTTTTTTTGGTTAACATATTTCAGAATTTTAAGTAAACAGTTGCTGTGGCTCCTAGCCCCAGATACGTCCACCAGGAAGTATAGTCATTTGCAATGCCATCCTGCTCTCAAGGGGGATATCAGCCTGGGGTCTGCTCTGTAATTATTGTAGAGCTCCAATTTGCTTTAGCTGCTTCAACAGTTCCTCACTCTTATGTATTTCTATCAGATTAGTGCATCCACCTATACAATCTTTACCAATAAAGACCCAAAGTACTATTTTGGCTCCTGTGAGCTGTTGCAAATAATCTCGAATCTTGATTGTGTCACTGGTGGCTATGATATCGACAAATTCCAAAAACCCTTGTTTGGAGGGCAATGGCTGAGGAGCTCTTGGGTCCTTCTGCAGTAGAGGCAGGTGGGCTTGATGAATACAACAGCCTTCCTGGGTTGGATTTTGCTGTTCACAAACTCTTGAGCCCATGCTGACAGGCAGCTGCCTACTGGGGAGGAATCCTCAATTGCAGGTATTGCTCAGGATATAAACCCCTGAATTTTTAATTTAATATAATTTAATTACATTTAAATTTAAATAGCCACATATGGTAGTGGGTACTGTATTGGACAACAGAACTCTAAGGCCAGAAATAAGAAGGGAGAAAATAGATCGTAGATATTCCTATCAGGGGGCCCTTTATTTTTTGTATTTTCTAATGTGTGCTGATGTCAAAGTATGCAGGTAAAGTTTATACAGGCTTCTCTTCAGCCTAGATTCATGTCCAGGGACATGGTGTGACTGTGACCAACTTTCTTCTTGGTGCTACTAACCACTGCATCTGGGAAGGGAACAACCATATCTAGTAAAGCTGTATGTCTTGGATTACTCAGTTGGCACAACAGGTCTTAAATGATCTATAAGAGCAGAAATAGAGTGGTTCTTGTCTTTTCCCCTACTTGCTCTCATCCTCTCAAATTCTGGGAAGTTAATGAGTTTCTACCAGGAGCTCTTCTTTGACTTACTTCCTGTGTTAATTAACTACTGTCACAGTTTGGGTAGTGGAATGTTAGTTGTTGCTTTCTTATTTTGATTTAGAATTTCTAGCATTCCAGTTCAGGAACCCATAGCTCCTGCTGCCTCAGTAACATGTTGTATTGAATAAGCCAGTCATCTGAATATCTGTCATGCCAATCCTATGTTCTTCTAGCTACCTAGATAATTGTATTTTGTTTCATATGACCTTGGGCCCTTTGCCATAAGTGCTTGGGCCATAGGTATCTGAATCTGACTCACAAATGCATGGACTGAGCAGCAATCTATGTGGTGGCATTAAAAAATGAGTTGAGCCAATCTATTTCTTTTCCATGTTTGATCTAATAAAATCTAAGTAAATGATTCAGGTAGCCTTGCAATAGTTGGTTAAGAATCCATTAGGAAGAATCAGAGCCATATCAGTTTTATTGTAGTGTCTCACAGACTAAATGATGAGGGACCAGAAACTAAGAGTAAGCAGAGGGAGCTAGCTGGTCACTATAGGACATACTGTGGAAGTGAGAGCATGGTGCCTCACTTCAAGAGATGGAACAAGTGCAGTTAATCAAGTTGCCTCAGTTTCTGATGTCATTACAGTCCCAAAGTGTAAAATGCTTACAATAGCCATTTATTTAAATTTATATAATTTACTTTAGTTTATTTTTAAACCATTTTATTGAGGTGTGATTAGCACACAAAAAACTGTACATAGTTAATGTATATATTATTTATTTTCTTGAGATAACTTCTTGAGATTAGTTTCTGTTCTTCACAGTTAAGAGTCTTATATGAAGGCTTGGTAGAAGTTATCACTAATTTTGTATTTTGTTTGGTTCTCTTTGGGAAGAAATGGTGATTAGATACCTTTGCTCATATCTCCCTTTTTCCTGAAAGTTACCTGAGGGATGTGTGTGTGTGTGTGAGAGAGAGTGTTTGTGTGTGTGTGTGTATAGTGTGCATGATAGAAGGGAGAACATTCAGGGGCTCCTGGGTGGCTCAGTTGGTTAAGCATCTGCCTTCAGCTCAGGTCATGATCTCACGGACTTGGGATCAAGCCCCGCACTGGGCTCCCCACTCAGTGGGGAGTCTGCTCTTCCCTCTCCCTCTGTCCCTCCCTCTCCCACTGCACCTCTCCTCCCCCCACTCGTGCATTTTCTCTCTCTCTCTCTCAAAATAAATAAGTAAAATCTTTTAAAAAAATAAGGGAGAATATTCAGGCAGGGAGAACAGTGTTAGGAATGAAAGGCAAGAAAACAAGAAGTAGTACGGTATGGATTAAAATATGGATTTCTGTTTTGTTTATGCTGATCTTAAGAGATGCAAATGAGAGGCATTTTCCCTCCCTCTCCTGCTCTTTCATTCATTTATTAATTTATGTATCCACCCAGCAATAGTTTATTAAGTGCTTAATATGTGCCAGGCCCTGTTATAGGCAATCAAGATATATGCATTTGACAGAAGAGACAAAAAGCCCTGCCCTCCTAAGATTTAGGTGAGAGATCATCAACAATGAAAAAAATAAGTAAATACATCTTTCAGCATATTAAAATGTAAAAAGTGCTATGGAAAAAATAACTAGATTAAGTAAAGGGGAATTGGGATCCTTCTAGGGCATAGAGAGTATTCAAAGAAATGAGACTGCATTTTTGCCTCCCTCATGTTAAGGAGAAAGCCAACTACTTGTGTTCTGGTGTTCATTGGGCAGAGAAAAGGGCCTGAATAACATTTTGTTTCAGGACTGATAAAGATGCTATGAGGTGCCTGGAGGATATCCCCTTACCTAGGTTTTTCTTTGGGACCTTAGTTCTGTTGAGAGAGGCTGGAGTTCTAGATGAAGAGGAGGAAATAGTCCTCCTAGAGTGATGGGAGCTGGATGTGGGAAAGGTTTTGAGAGGATTTCCATCAGTGGCACAGACCTATACATGTTGTGCTTCAGAGTATTGGCACTCAGGCCTGTGGCTGTCATGAGTATCTGATGAGCAGGTTGCAGTTAAAGGAGAGGGGGGCACAATTATGAAGGACATAACCTGAGCAGCATGAGATTAGTGTCCAATGGAGGGTGAGGAAGCAGATGGAAGGCAACCTCACGGAATAAACAGAGTCACAGTGATAGTGGTGATCTCTATGAACTAAAGGCCATGACTTCTTTTATTTCCTGGATACCATTTAAGACTCTAGTTTCTTTTGCAAGTCTAGAGAGGTTTGAGAAACTCAAAGAAAGAAACAGTGAATTTTTTTTTTTAAGATTTTACTTATTTATCTCAGAGAGAGAGAGAATGAGTGGGGGAGAGAGGCAGAGAGAGAAGCAGGCTCCCGGCTGAGCAGGGAGCCCAATGCGGGGCTCAATCCCAGGACCCCGGGATCATGACCTAAGCCAAAGGCAGATGCTCAACCAACTGAGCCACCCAGGAGTCCCCAGAAACAGTGAATTTTTAATTACCCTGGAGAACACGATACATTTGATTTAAAAATTAATGTTATGTTTCTTGATCTGAGTGTGGAAAAATCTTCATTCCTGCTGCATATGTTAAAGAGTTTTGTCTTTTTCAACAGTCAGTGAAGAGATAATGAAAAATTTTAGGGAGAGTGACAACACAAATTTGTATTTTAAATACAGTTTTGTGTTGATGCATTTAAAGGACATGGACAATAGTTAGAAGCTATTACACATTTGTTAGTGAGAAATGATAGAGTCCGCATTCCAGAGTAGAGGCAATAGGGAAACTGAGGAGAAAGTTTGTTTCTCGATTGACCTTGGCAGTTGGATAGAGGGAGAGCTCAAATTGACACTACATCTGTGGCTTAAGTAACTGGGCAGATGGGTGTTGTATCACTGACATAAGAAAGACAGAAGGTTGGTTGAATTTATCATATTGTGGTGCCTGTGATATCTCAAGGAGATATTGAGAAAGTGCTGTCTAGGGTTAAGCTGGATACCTGAGTGTCAAGTTCAAGAAAGGATTCTGAGCTGAAATAATGATGTAGATTGGTCCAGTTGAGGGGTAAGGGAATTGAAGGCACTGGTAAGTGTATTCAGCTCACCCCCAGGAAGAGGACAGGAAGGGGCTTGGCAGGGATGACATGTAGGATACAGAATCAAAGCTAAAGAGGTGATATCAGAGAAAGGCTCTCAAATTCCTCATTAACCTAGTATCACCTTGGATATCACAGAGATATATGCTCTTAATGCTTCAGATAATTTTGTTTTGTTACTTTTAAGTAAATACCATAATGGTAAATGAAAAATTCCTGCAGATACATTTGGCAGAAAAATAGCTCAATGAAATAATTCACACACACCGAAGTATTTAGTGGCTAAATCCATTTGTGGAATGCTGTCTAGTTTATACCTATTGGAGATTCATGATGGGCATTAACATAAAAGTTTCAAGAAATCCTGCTGCAGTTAAGAAACCAGTTTAACCTGGTATTTCTCAAACTTTCCCTACCATAAAACTTTATTTTTAAAGTTCAACAGCTATTAACATTCCTCTAGAATGATTATTAGAAAGAACAAATATAAGAAAAGATGGGAACTAACCCCTGTTTATCATCTCACAGCTGAGGTAGGATCAGATAATAAAGCATTGGTCTAAAAGAAATCATTTCAGATTGCTTGTAGGGATCCATCTACTCTGCCACTACAAAGATAACTAAAAATTACTGCTTAAAATTTTTGGTGTATTTTGTAGCCACTACCATAGTACTATTTTCTATATTCTCCTTCTCTTCCTCCTTTCTCTTCCCCCTCCTACTACTCTCCTTTATCTCCTGCTTTTTTCTTCCACCTTTCTCCCTCCTTCTCTCTCTCCCTTCTTTTTTCCTCTCTCTAGCTTATGTAATTATAATCACACTGTATGTACTCTTCCCACACTAAAAATGCTAAAAATGCTTGTTATAATATAAGAATTTCCATTAAAAGTTTCAATGGTTGCATAATATTTTATCATGTGGATTTTTAATGATTAACCATGCCTCTTCTGGACCCTTGTTTCAAAAGCATTTTTGTATAATATGCTGTGATAAATATGCTTACATTGAGTTTTTCTGCATTTTGAGATATTTTCTCAGTAATTAAAAAATTTTAATTTAAAGTTTATCTTTTCATAAGCATTCTTGGGACAGTTTAGTGATTTCCATAATGTGATGGCAGCATTAAAAATCTATCAGCATTTTTCAACATCACTCAGCATCAGGGAAATACAAATCAAAACCTCAATGAGATACCACCTCACACCAGTCAGAATGGCTAAAATTAACAAGTCAGGAAACGACAGATGTTGGCGAGGATGTGGAGAAAGGGGAACCCTCCTATGCCGTTGGTGGGAATGTAAGCTGGTGCAGCCATTCTGGAAAACAGTATGGATGTTCCTCAAAAAGTTGAAAATACAGCTACCCTATGACCGAACAATTGCACTACTAGGTATTTACCCCAAAGATACAAATGTAGTGATCCGAAGGGGCACGTGCACCCCAATGTTTATAGCAGCAATATCCACAATAGCCAAACTATGGAAAGAGCCTAGATGTCCATCAACAGATGAATGGATAAAGAAGATGTGATACACACACACACACACACACACACACACACACACACACACAGGAATATTATGCAGCCATCAAAAATGAAATCTTGCCATTTGCAACAACGTGGGTGGAACTAGAGGGTATTATGCTAAGTGAAATAAGTCAATCAGAGAAAGACAAGTATCATATGATCTCACTGATATGAAGAATTTGAGAAACAAGACAGAGGATCATAGGGGAAGGGAGGGAAAAATGAAACAAGATGAAACCAGAGAAGGAGACAAACCATAAGAGACTCTTAATCTCTGGAAACAAACTAAGGGTTGCTGGAGTGGAGAGGTGTGGGAGGGATGGGGTGGCTGGATGATGGACATTGGGGAGGGTATGTGCTTTGGTAAGCACTGTGAACTGTGTAAAACTGATGAATCACAGACCTGTACCCCTGAAACAAAAAATACATTATGTTAATTAAATAAAATCTATCAGCATTTTATTAGAAATTATTTTTCTAATAATTAAAAATACTATATTAGGATTTGATAAGTAAAACAGTGTCTGTGTCACTCTCCATCAATTTCTCCCTTTCCATAATTTCTCCATCATTCCTTTTGTTAGCTTCTCCCATACAGCCTACAAACCATCTCCTTTACCCCACTTAAATCTTATTTTCTCTTTATTCTACTACTCCATTTCACACCTTTCCTCATCAAACCCCTTGAAAAAAAAAATAGTCCAGACTCACTTTCTCACCTTCCAATCAACCATTAACATCCTGCCATCAAGTGTCTGCTGCCACCACTTAAAACACATTGTATTATTGTTTCTCTTCTGCCAGACTGTGTGTGCCTTAGAGGCAGGAAGGACAGTCTTGGTATCCATATGGCACAAAGTGTATAGTCAAGAAAATGAATTCATTCAACAAACATGGTATGATGTTCATGGAATGATGTTTATCCATTCTTCACTTAAGCATGCATAATGGAAATAACAGAAATCCAATATAACTTTTTTCTAAGGGTTATTCTATATTATATTTCCTTTCCCTTAGCATTCACTGGGATGGTCTGTCTTTCTGTTTGTGTCTCTTTGTGTACCTACCTCCCTAATTGCCTGCCATATATATCTATCATCTGATTATATCTATCTTTGTTAAATTCTGAATCTTTATTGTTTCTATAAGTTGACTTGATAATATTCTGATGGTTGTCAGTGCAAGATACTTTGTACCATAGATGCATGTAAATGGCATATTTTCATTAAGATAGTGTTCCTCATAACTGTAGGATTAGAGTTTGTGACCAGGATCACAGAGGCCAATGTGGTTCGGGGAGTCTGATGAAATGTAGAAGCCACTCCTGTAAAGGGTTTGTGTCACATTATTCCATCTCTAAAAAGAAGATACTGAGGGGTGCCTGGGTGGCTCAGTCAGTTAAGTGTCTGCCTTCGGCTCAGGTCATGACCCCAGAGTCCTGGGATTGATCCCCACATCATCAAACTCCCTGCTCAGCAAGGAGTCTACTTCTCCCCCTCCTGCTCTCCCGCCTCTCCTGCTCCTTCTCTCTCTCTTTTGCTCACTTTATCTCTCTCAAATAAATAAATAAAATCTTAAAAAAAAAGAAGATATTGCTAATTACATGACACAGTTGTGTGGTCACACTGTACATGGTGCCAATACCAAAGGAAATAAGGAGTCCCTTATTTGGAGCAGTTTTTCTAATTGAAGTAGGCAACACACATATAAGTATATCACTGGAAAAATGTACATGCACATATGTTTGGGTTGTGTCCACTGCCAAGGAATTGCTAAAGTTATTATAGGATTTTGAATGAGATGCAGTTTATCTGGAAAGACTGAGAGAAATATTTAAGTCATATTAAGAACTTTCATCTTAAGTCAAGACAAAGAGAGGGACGCTTTGAAGAGTAGGATAAAAGCTTAGGGTAGAGAAAGGGGTGTGTTTGAAAGGTCAACAGTGAAAGTGAGCAAAGTGGTGGACAGTTGTGATGCTGCCTATTCATAGATGTAAGAAGCAGTTCTGAATCATTTCTCAGCTGAGCAAAAGGTGCTGAAAATGAGTAAACATCATGAGGCAGGAAGTTGTTGCTATTTAACAAAAGAGCTTTTTGTCTTGGCATACAACTATGGATATGAGACTGAAAAGGCAAAAGAAGAAATGTAAGTATATGATATCGTTTATGGCCATGAGGAAGAGTAAAGATATAGATGAGATTACAAGCCTGTAATTGGCCATGATGCTCATGGAGACATTGGGCTGGGTCCTGAAAAAACCTTGTGTCTGAACCAAAGATACCATTCTGTAAGACAGAGACGGGGTGTGGCAGGAAGAGAGAGGCAAGTTTGGGGAATCATTACTTTTAAAAGTAATATTGAACAAAATAGTAGCTGAATTATTTAAGAGAAAGAATGGAAGGGGGAAACGAGCATCTTGCACAATATTATAGTGACAAGATTCCTTTCTTCCTAGGAGAGTTAGCAAAAGAGCCCCCAAATACATGGCCTTCCTAGAGGTTTGCATGCAAAGGGGTTCCAGAGCAATTCATGAATTACACAGAAGTAGAATACAGGGCTGCCCTTCTCAAAATGTGAGGCATGCTGAGTTCAAGAAATACTGAATTAGGAGGTAGTGTGTGCTTGCTCCTGTTTGAACACCTTACTAACTATAAGAGATAGTTCATAGGGACAGGAAGTTCACAGGATAATGTCAGCAACCCTGCAAAGAGAATGTATTCATGAGAGGCAATTGGGAGGATACTTTGTGAGAAGGAATATGAGAAAATGTTTCTGCCATGAAAATGCCTTCTTTTGGGCGCCTGGGTGGCTCAGTTGGTTAAGCGACTGCCTTCGGCTCAGGTCATGATCCTGGAGTCCTGGGATCGAGTCCCGCATCGGGCTCCCTGCTCAGCAGGGAGTCTGCTTCTCCCTCTGACCCTCCCCCCTCTCATGTGCTCTCTCTCATTCTCTCTCTCTCAAATAAATAAATAAAATCTTAAAAAAAAATGCCTTCTTTCAACCTTAAGAGTGAGGAAAACATTAAATTACATCAACTGTAGAGTTTAAATTTATTTTGTTATAATATAGTTAAAGAAAATAACTTGTGAATGGCATTAATGAGAGAACATATATAAAACCTTCTTTCTCTTTTTTTCCTTAATCAAACATTTCTCAGCAATGTGGGGCAGAAGATTCTTTGTTTTACTTCATTTTTAGATTCCTTTTGTAAATTTTAAGGGAGTAGTGCTCTCTGTCCCTAATACAGCTGCTGCCTCCTTAAGGCTTTTCTGAAATTAGAAGATAACTGTAGTTGGTGGGTTAATCCTGTGCAAAGGCCATATATGCAAAGGGAAACATTGGAGTCTGAAGATTTAATTGTTCGTCAGTCAGGATTTGCTTTTTCTAAAATGTTAAACAATCACCACTTGGTGAGCAATAAAGCCAATATCTTCAGGAATAATTGTGGCTGACATATTCAATTTAAGAATCTAGGGGGAGATAATCAATCAGAGCATATTACAATGGGTTAAAAAGTATGTTCATATACTTGTTTTTGCTACCTAAGATAAAATCAAGTTTGAGAAGTAAATAATACTTTGGGGGTTGGTAAGTATTCAGAAGTACCTAATTCAAGCCAATTTTTAAAATAAATTTTGTTAAAAAATAATATAGAAATTAAATGAACACAAAAACTAAGAATAGATCTCGATGAATTAGTACAAAGGGAATACATCTGTGTAACCACCCCCCAGAACAAGAAGTAAAATAGAAACAGCACCCAGATGTTCTTCTTGTTACTGTCCTCATGCTCCTTCTCAAAAGCAACATCTGTCCTGAAATCTAACATCATAAATTAGTTTTGCCAGCTTTTAAAAATATATTTAAATCCATCATACAGTGTGTATTCTTTTGTCTGCCTTCTTTTGCTCATCATTATGTTCATGAGGTTCATCCATATTGTTGAATATAGTGGTAGTTCATGGCTGTGAATTATTTTCATATTTGAAAGAAAAATGACCATGTTATAAAAAATTGGGAAAATAAATGTAAAAGACATCTCCTTATTAATATTCAAATATGAGCATAACAGTAATTTTGATAAACCTAACCTCAGATTGATTTCCTCAACGTTCACTGCTGAAACTATGTGAGAATAGGTAGTTTATTAGGCAGATAATCCCAAGAAACACCAACAGGAGAGTGTGGAAAAGAGATGAAGATGGGATAACTAAAGAGGGTGACTAAAGAGTTTGCTGCTGCTCTTGGCAACTGAGGCACAATTCCACTGGAGACCTCTGGGAGATGATGTAGAAATCATCAAGATTGTCACAACCAAGGGGCAAAGAAGCTGGGATATTTATTCACCACCTTTCACATTAGTTGGAGACTGCTCTCCATGGTGTAAACCCCCTGGTAATTCCAGTCAACTGTGCACATAGGCAGAATATGTTCTCACAGTTGAAAAGAACTGTCAGGTAGAGAGTTGCAGGTAGTTTGCCAGCAGAACCTGCAACTGGAAGGTCAGTGCTGAGAAAGTGTAAGTAGAACAGCATCTGCTACAAATACAATCTCAACCAAAAGACTAAAGTAAAACACAATAATGAATTACTGTTTGGCAAATAGCTGTGGTCAGACTCACAATGAAGGAATCTAAGTGTTTGAATAATCTTTATATCTTGGGGAACACACTATTTCTAATAAACACATATGTATTTCCTTGGGGTTCCAGATTGGGTCTTTGTCTTGACTACATGGCAAAGTATTCGTTGTGGGCACCTAGGGATAGGGGCTATATGATCATAGCCATGGTTCTCTATTGCAAATTCTTGATTTACTTTAATAATTAGCCATTTGTAATTGACCTCTAAAGAGCAGTGGATTAAAAGTCAATCAGGGAGGTTACATTAAGAAATGGAATTCTGAAGACCAAAAGAGTCCATCAATTTGAACTTGTTAAACTTGGTCTTTCATAAAGAATTAGATTAAAATTGACCTTTGATTTTCGATGACAGACTTGCTGTGTTTGTATGAGTTTCAAATTTAGAAGTAACAACTCACGTCTGTTATTTGGAAAGCTTGGAAACCTTTTTAGTTTGCAAAAGGAAGGTATATCAAGATGTATAAAATTATTTATGAATTTCAATTTCCTCCTTACTGTCCAGAAAGCACTTGGAAACTATCCATGAGCTTTACATAATCATGATTATCTAGAAAGGATATTATTCAGAATTTGGTTTAAAACTATTGCTCTTAGTTTACATATTCTTCCAGCTCCCACTTTACTCATCAAAACTACTTAGAGATGAATATAGTTCTAAGAAGCTAGGTAACTTTGTGAGCTCAAAAAATCTTTGTTTTGAGTAGCCTACTGTATTTTCAATACTGTTGAATGGAAATTCCCTTTCTTTAAGTTCGTCCCCATTCTCCTCCATCTTTACACAAAGGCAGGTTAGAACACTTCTGTTCATTTTTTCCTGGACAACAGGCAGAGACATACAATACTCTCACCCCTCCTTTCCCATTAAATTATCTGTTTTTAGGCTGATCCTTAAGTTGTTCATAAAGACATGGTGCTGGCTCCTTTTTTCCTGCTTTTTTTGTTAAAACTCAAATTTATTGATAATATTTTGGTGGTATATTATCCAGAACTGAAACCAATATCCAAGGTGTGCTCCTTGTATGAAATATGGTAGAACTCTTTATTTTCATATTTTTGGAAGCTGTTTCTCTTCATAAGGAGTAGGATGAATCAGGAAATCTTTGGGCACAAATTGAAATAGAGTTTGAAAGTTTCTGTATGTATTGGGAATCATGAGAGGTTTTAAGGGGGAAATTGTAAAACCAAGTTCAAGTTTTATAAAAGTAACTTTGGTAGCAGTAAAGTATAGGTATTATAAAGGAAAATAACAATTTCTGATTGAATTCACCCTATTTTTATATCATCTATAGATGTGATTAATAAGCAATCAATGTCTATATCTAAGACATCAGGATACACACACTGGGCGGCAAAGTGAGGAAGACACAGTCCCACAGGATCAAACAAGTTCCTCCTTCCAAGTCACTTATACCTTCTTCAGTATGATCATTCAGCCGCTTACATCTCCATCCAGTGCATTTTTTTCTTGGACACCAGGTGCTAATAAAAATAATGATGATGGAACCATTTTTATCACTTATGGGATGCAGACACTGTTTTAAGTGCTTTAAATATCGACTTAATTTTCTTCCTAACTCTTTGAGGTAGTATTATTTTCATCATCATTTATAAATGAGGACCCTCGGACACATAATTTAAGTGGTATGTCCAACATCCCACAGCTGGTAAGTGGCAGAGCTACATTCCAGGTCAGAGGTTTGGCTCGAGTAAATTCCGTGAATCTGTTCACTACACTACCTCAAAAGAGCCAAGACAATGTAGAATGAATATCACCTAATGTGACCATACAGAAAAAAACCTCTACTTCATGGACTCTTGAAATAGACGTTTATACCACTCTAAGAAAACTCAATTTGTGGGCAGGAATAGTAAGACTGTGTGGTTGTTGCCATTTTGAGAGTAAATATATTTCAGTTGAGAAATGGATTAATTAAATAGGTAAAGAAAGTCCCCTTCTCCCAAAAATAAGTTACAAATGGGGTTTAATTTCATTTTCTTTTTTGGAAAACCACCCAGTTGTTCTTGCAGAGTATATTATTAATAAACTATTTTTTAAAATTCCAATTTACACTGAATTGAATATAATCACTAGTTCATAATTAGAGAGTGTTTTAAATCTAAAAATTATCCATATTCTCTTGATGTTCAGTTTTAGTACTTGCCCCCCAATTTTTCCATTTATAGTCAATTCTTGTTATTCCTGGTAGTTATGTTGTATAAAATCACTACAAATACTGAATTAGTGAATATTGACCCACTGATCCTAAGAAATATAGAATTGGGTCCCTATGAGCTTCTGGGTACAATATTTTTGTTAACCAATCAATATGTAACCTTGTTTTATGTGTGTTTCTGTTTAAGGATACCTTATTTAATATGTATTGTTGATGAATTAACACCAAGCTCACAACTAACAGCACTAAACTCATGCCTGAATGAAGCTTATATAACACATGTATTTTTCTCCATAAGACACATACAGCATAGCCTTCTTGCATTAAGGACTTAAGCACTATGCTTGAAAAACATTTTAAATAGCACAATCACTGACATAAAGCACAAAAATGCAAAAATCTAGCACTAAATAAACCGAGAAGAGGATACTTGTTTACAGCATCAGAGATGAAACAAGACAAAAGTTAAATTGAGACTTTTGATCTCAACTGGGAATGTGCATGCTGGGTGACTCAAATTTTTTACTACCAGCACATGTCCACAAATGACAATGAAAACATCACAAGTATTGATTTTGGAGTAATAATAAATTTCAGCAAGTAAGCAAATTAAAAAATACAGAATCTGAATAATGAGGATCATCTGTCTTTTGTATTTTATTAAAACACAAATACAAAGATGGGCTTTTAGATGGCATCATAACTGAAAGGATTCAGAAATCTCTAGTATTTTTTTCTCAAGGTGATTATTTCTCCAAGTGTCACAGTGTTTTTAGATAGCCTTTTAAAAAGGAGAGTCTGAATTATTGTTCTAAAGGGTTAAGAATTCTCTTGCCGAGAAGAGTTAATGGGATTAACTGGGTTTAAACTCCACATTTTTTTCTTTCCTTATCTCTTGGGATCACTGGGGATTACAGGTATTACAATTAGATAAAGCTGGGCGCCTGGGTGGTTCAGTTGGTTAAGCGACTGCCTTCTGCTCAGGTCATGATCCTGGAGTCCCGGGATCAAGTCCTGCATCGGGCTCCCTGCTCGGCAGGGAGTCTGCTTCTCCCTCAGACCCTCCCCACTCTCCTGCTCTCTCTCTCTCAAATAAATAAATAAATAAAATCTTTAAAAAAAAAACAAACAAAAACA
>NC_138371.1:146528624-146550524 GCF_054177405.1 Leptonychotes weddellii | reverse complement strand
GAGAGTGGGCATCCTTGACGTGTTCCTGATCTTAAGGGAAAGGCTCTCAGCTTTTCCCCATTGAGGATGATATTCGCTGTGGGTTTTTCATAGAGGGATTTTATGAACTTGAGGAATGTTCCCTCTAGCCCCATACTCTGAAGAGTTTTAATCAGGAAAGGATGTTGTATTTTGTCAAATGCTTTTTCTGCATCAATTGAGAGGACCATATGGTTCTTCTCTCTCCTCGTATTAATGTGTTCTATCACACTGATTGATTTGCGAATGTTGAACCACCCTTGCATCCAGGGGATAAATCCCACTTGGTTGTGGTGGATGATCCTTTTAATGTATTGTTGGATCCTATTAGCTAGGATTTTGTTGAGAATTTTGGAATCCATATTCATCCAGAATATTGGTCTGAAATTCTCCTTTTTGATGGGGTCTTTGCCTGGTTTGGGGATCAAGGTAATGCTGGCCTCACAGAATGAGTCTGGAAGCTTTCCTTATGTTTCTATTTTTTGAAACAGGTTCAGGAGAATAGGTATTATTTCTTCTTTGAATGTTTGGTAGAATTCCCCAGGGAATTCATCAGGCCCCGGACTCTTGTTTATTGGAAGGTTTTTGATCACTGCTTCAATCTCATTACTAGTTATTGGCCTATTCAGGTTGTCAGTTTATTTCTGTTTCAATCTTGGTAGTTTATAGGTTTCCAGGAAAGCATCTTTTTTTTATGATTTCTATTGTGATTTCTTCTTTAACACATGGATTATTTAGAAGTGTACTGTGTAATTTCCAACTTGTGTTTTTCTATATATTTTCTTCTTATTATTTTTGTGAATTCAAGTATAATTAACATACTTGTTATATTAGCATCAGGTGTACAGTATAATACTACAACAATTCTATGCATTTCTCAGTGCTTATCAAGAGAAATATACTCTTAATCCCCATTATCTATTTCACCCATCCCCCCACCCACCTCCCCTCTGTCAATCATCATTTTGTTCTCTCATTTAAGAGTTATTTTTTAATTTCTTTCTTCCTCCCTCCCTCCCTCATTCCCTCCTTCCTCTCTTTCTTTCTTCCTTGTTTCTTAAATTCCACATATGAGTGAAATCATATGGTATTTGTCTTTCCCTGACTGACTTACTTCACATAGCATTATGCCCTCTAGGTCCAGCCATATTGTTGAAAATGGCAAGATTTCATTCTTTTGTATGGCAGAATAATATTCCATTGTATATGGAATCTTCTTTATCATCTTCTTTATCCATTGATCCACATCTTCTTTATCCATTGATGGACACTTGAGTTGCTTCCATATCTTTGCCTTTGCAAATAACACTTCAATAAACATAGGAGTACATATATCTTTTCTAATGAGTGTTTCATTTTCTTTGGGTACATACCCAGTAAGGGATTCCTGGAACATATGGTAATTCTATTTTTAATTTTTTGAGGAACATGCATATTGTTTTCCACAGTGGCTGCACTAATCTACATTCCCAGCAACAGTGCATGAGGGTTCCTTTTTCTCTGCATCCTCATCAAAACTTGTTATTTCTTGTGTTTTGATTTTAGCGATTCTGACAGGTATAAAGTGATATCTCATCATGATTTTAATTTTTTTAAGTAGGTTCTATGTCCAACATGGGGTTGAACTCATGACCCCAAGATCAAGAGTCATATACTCTACCCACTGAGCCAGCCAGGCACCCCTCATTGTGATTTTAATTTGCATTTTCCTGATGATTAGTGGTGTGGAACATCTTCTTCTGTGTCTGTTGGTAATCTGTATGTCTTCTTTGGAAAAATGTCTATTCAGGTTCTCCATCTATTTTTAATCAAATTATTTGTGGGTTTTTGTTGTTTTGGTGTTGAGTTGTGTAAGTTCTTTACATATTTCGGATATTAACCCCTTATCAGATATATCATTCACAAATATCTCTTTCCACTCAGTAGGTTGTCTTTTTAGTTTGTTGATGTTTTCCTTCACTGTGTAAAAGCTTTTTATTTTGATATAATCCCAATAGTTTAATTTTGCTTTTGTTTCCCTTGCCTGAGGAGACCTATCCAGAAAAATGATTCTATGGCTGATGTCAAAGAAATTGCTGCCTGTTTTCTTTTAGGAATTTTATGATTTCAGGTCTCACATTTAGGTCTTTAATCCATTTGAGTTTATTTTTGTGTATGGTCCAATTTCATTCTTTTGCATGTAACTGTCTAGTTTTCTCAATACCATTTGTTGGAGATACTGCCTTTCTCCGTTGTATATTCTTGCCTCCTTTGTTGTAGATTAAATGATCATATAATCCTGGATTTATTTTTGGGCTCTCTATTCTTTTTTTTTTTTTTTTTTAAGATTGTATTTATTTATTCATGAGAGACAGAGAGAGAGAGAGAGAGGCAGAGGGAGAAGCAGGCTCCCAAGGAGCAGGGAGCCCGATGCGGGACTCGATCCCAGGACCCTGGGATCATGACCTGAGCCGAAGGCAGACGCTTAACCATCTGAGCCACCCAGGCGCCCTGGGCTCTCTATTCTGTTCTAATGATCTATGTGTCTGTTTTGGGGGCCAGTACCATACTGTTTTGATTACTAGAGGTTTCTAGTTTATCTTGAAATCTGGAATTGTGATACCTCTAGTTTTGTTCTTCTTTTTCAAGATTGCTTTGTCTATTCAGTGTCTTTTGTAATTCCATACAAATTTTAAGATTATTTGTTTTAGTTCTTTGAAAAATACTGTTGGTATTTTGATAGTGATTGCACTGAAGCTGTAGATTGTTTTGGGTTAATATTGACATATTAACATTATTTGTCTTTCAATCCCTGAGCACGGAATATCTTCCATTTGTTTGTGTCATCTTCAATTCCTTTCATCAGTGTTTTATAGTTTTCAGAGTACAGATCTTTCACCTTTTTGGTTAACTTTATCTCTTTGGTGAAATTGGAAGTGGGATTTTTTTTATGGTACACAAAGTTTTATTGAAGTAGAATTTATATCTACAAACTGTGCCTATCAGAACTGAAACAGGTTATTGATTTTTTGAGTAGGGGATTGTTTTCTTAATTTCTCTTTCTGCTGCTTCATTATGAGTGTATGTTGAATAAAAGTGGTGAGAATGGGCATCCTTATCTTGTTCCTGATGTCAGAGGAGAAGCTCTCAGTTTTTCACCATTACGTATGATGTTCACTGTGGATTTCATATATGGCCTGTTGAATATGTTCCCTCTAAAACTACTTTGTTGAGAGCTTTTGTCATAAATGGATGTTTGTTGTACTTTGTCACATGCTTTTTCTGCATCTATTGAGGTGGTCATATGGTTTTTATTCTTTATCTTGTTAATGTGATGTATCTTCCTCTTGACTTTTAATTTAATTCTCATGTGATGAGAACATATGATTATAATTCTCTTAAGTGCAAACTTGTTTTATGGCCTCACATATGGTCTAGCTTGGTCAATATACTGTGTACCCTTTAAAATTACGTGTATTTTGAAGCTATTAGGAGTAGTAATCTCTAAGTGTCCACTAGGTCAAGGTGTTAATGGTGTTGTTCAGTTTTCTATATCTTATTAAATTTTGTCAAATTGTTCTATTGATTTATGAGAGACGGACATTAAAATCACCAGTTGTGCTTTTGGTCTTGCCTATTTCTCCCTTTAATTCTGTCAATTTTTTCTTTCTATGTTTTGAAGCTCTGTTATTAGGCATATATTCATTTATAATTGTTATTTCCCTTTTTAAATTAACCATTTTATTATTATTGAAATTTCCTTTTTGTCTGTACAATCTACTGTTTCTGATCTTAATGTAATTGCCCCAGCCTTCTTATACTTACTTTGTGGCAGAAGATTCTCAAGAGGGTCCCTAAGATTTATTGTCTTAGTCCCCAGAATTATGAATATGATGAGATATAATTCCCACAAATATGCTATATTATATGGAAAAAAAGAGATTATTGGGGTGGGCCTGATCTAATTGTATGAGTTGATTGATACAGACAACTTTCCCTGGCTGATCACAGAAATCATAGAGATTATAAGTATAAGGGGATTTTGACAAAAGGAGGGGTCTCCATTGCTGAGACAGAGAAAGTCATATAGAAAGATCTGAGAAAGGCCTCACATTGCTAAAAGTGATCTCCAGTTGACAATGAGAAAGAACATGGGACCTCTGTCATACAACTGCAAAAAGCTGAATTTGGCAACCACCTGCATGAGGTTGGTAGCAGATTCTCCTCAGAGCCTCTAAATAAGAGCCTATCCTGGACAGTATCTTGATTTTTGTTAACAAAGAATCCACTTGAGCCTGCCTGGACTTCTGACTTAAAGAAACTATGAGATAGGAAATGTGAGTTGTTTTAACCTGCTAAGATTGTGGTAATATGCTAAGCAGAAATTTTCAAAAGTAAAGAAACTAATACACTTTGCATGATACATCTTTCTTCCATCCTTCCATCTATTTATTTATTTATTTATTTTTAAGAGAGAGAGAATGGGGGGCAGGGAGAGATAGAATGTTAAACAGTTTCCATGCCCAGTGTGGAGCCCAACATAGGACTTGATCTCACAATCCTGAGATCATGACTTGAGATAAAATCAAGAGTTGGATGTTTAACCAACTGAGCCATCCAGATGCCCAATCTTACATCCATTTATTTTTATATGGGTTTTCTGTCCCATCTTCCTTTCATGTTCTGGGACTCCAATTACACATATGGTAGGTCATTTTGTATTATATATAAAATATATAATATATATATATGTATAGGTATATATGTTCATTTTTTAAACCTAGTTCTTTATTTTTCAGATGGGATAATTTCTACATCTTTATTGTCAATTTACTGACATTTCCCTCCGTCATCTCAAATTATATCAAGTCAACCCAATGAATTTTAAAGATTTTATATGTTTTCAGTTCTGGGATTTTCATTTGATTCCTTTTTTATAGCTCTTATTTCTCTCTTGAGCATATTTTCCTTTATGTCATAATGCATACTTATAATAGCTGCTTTAATATTATTATCTGCCAGATACAACTTCTGGGTCATCTTATGATTTATTTCTGTTGAATATCTTTTCTTTTAGAATGGGTCTTATTTTCTTTGTTCTTTGTATGTTAAGTTACTTGGGGTTGTTCACTGTACACTGTGGAAGTTACAGAGTGGACACTTGAAATTCTGTCACATACTTTCAAAGAGTACAGGTTTTTAAAAAAAAATTAGACATTAAACTTCACTGGATTCAAGCTGAAATACTGTCTTTGACAACAGCTCAAGTCTCATTTCAGTTCTTTTATCTTTAGCTGGGCTTCCTTGAGTCTTCCCTACACATGCATTGTTTATGATTTAGCCAGATATTTGGATATACCCAGAATTTGGGACCCTCGCTTTCTGAAACCACCTTTCTAGGATTTCCTCTTCATTATCCATCAAGGAATTTTCTTCTCTGAGTCTTCAGACTAGAGAGATTATTGTTTTTATTAAGTTTTTATTTTAATTCAAGGTAGTTTACATATAGTATTATATCAGTTTCAGGTGTATGATACAGTGATTCAACAATTCCATATATCACCCTGTGATCATCAAAACAATGCACTCCTTAATCCTCATCACCTATTTAATCCATCCCCCTACCCACCTCCCCTCTGGTAACCATCAGTTTGTTTTCTATAGTTAAGAGTTTGTTTCTTGACCTCTCTCTCTCCCTCTCACTTTTTCACCTTTGCTTGTTTGCTCTGTTTCTCAGATTCCACATATGAATGAAATCATATGGTATTTGTCTTTCTCTGACTTATTTTACCTAGCATTACATTCTCTAGCTCCATCCATGTCCTTGCAAATAGCAAGGTTTCATTCTTCTTTATGGCTGAATAATATTCCTTTGTATTTATATAACATCCTTTCTTTATCCATCCATCAATGGATAGACACTTGTACTGCTTCCATATCTTGACTATTGTAGACAATGCTGCTATATACATAGGGGTGCATGTATTCCTTTGAATTAGTGCTCTTTTATTTTTTGGGTAAAGATCCAGTAGTGTGATTGCTGGATCATAAGGTAGTTAAATAGAGGGGCCTGTGTGGTTCAGTCAGTTAAGCGTCTGTCTTCGGCTCAGGTCATGATCCCAGGGTCCTGGGATCCAGGCCCCCCCCTTCATGTGGGGCTCCCTGCTTAGCTGGGAGCCGGCTTCTCCCTCTCCCTCTGTCCCTCTCCCCTGCTCATGCTGTCTTATGCTCTCTCTCTCAAATAAATAAATAAAATCTTAAAAAAAATAAGGAAGTTAAAATAGTTTTAACTTTTTGAGAAACCTCAGCACAACACAGTCGCTGTGCCAGTTTGCATTCCCACCAATAGTGCAAGAGGATTCCTTTTTCTCCACATCCTCGCCAACACCTATTATTTCTTGTATTGTTAATTTCAGCCATTCTGACAGGTGTGAGGTGATATCCCATTGTAGTTTTGATTTACATTTCCCTGACAATAGGTGATGATGTGCATCTTTTCATGTGTCTGTTGGCCATCTGTATGTCTTTTTTTTTTTTTTTAAGATTTTATTTATTTATTTGACAGAGAGATGCACAGCGAGAGAGGGAACACAAGCAGGTGGAGTGGAAGAGGGAGAAGCAGGTTTCCTGCCGAGCAGGGAGCCCGATGCGGGGCTCGATCCCAGGACCCTGAGATCATGACCTGACCCGAAGGCAGATGCTTAACGACTGAGCCACCCAGGCGCCCCCATCTGTATGTCTTCTTTAGAGAAATGTCTGTTCATGTCTTCTGCCATTTTCGATTGGATTATTTGTTTTTTGGGTGTTGAGTTTTATAATTTCTTTATATATTTTGGATACTAAACCTTTATCAGATATGTCATTTGAAAATCTTCTTCTATTCTATGGGTTGCCTTTTAGTTTTGTTGATTGTTTCCTTTGCTGTGCAGAGCTTTTAATTTTGACGTAGTCCTGATAGTTTGTTTTTGCTTTTTTTCGCCTGCCTCAGGAGACATATCTAGAAAGAAGTTGCTATGGCTGATGTCAAAGAGGTTCTGCCTGTATTCTCTTCTATAATTTTTATGGGTCTCGGGTCTCACATTTAGGTCTTTCATCCATTTCAAATTTGTTTTTGTGTATGGTGTAAGAAAGTGGTCCAGTTTCATTCTTTTGCATGTTGCTGTACAGTTTTCCCAATACTGTTTGGTGAAGAGACTGTCTTTTTGCTATTGGATATTCTTTCCTGCTTTTGTCAAAGATTAATTGACCATATAATGGTGGGTTTATTTCTGGGTTTTTTATTCTGTTCCATGGGTCTATATGTTTATTTTTGTGTCAATTCCATACTATTTTGATTACTACAGATTTATAATATAACTTGAAGTCCAGAATTGTGATGCTTCCAGCATTGCTTTTCTTTTTCAAGATTGCTTTGGCTATTTGGAATCTTTTGTGGTTCCCTACAAATTTTAGGATTGTTTGTTCTAGTTCCGTGAAAATTGCTGTTGGTATTTTCATAGGGATTGCATTAAATGTGTAGATTGCTTTGGGTAGTATAGACATTATACCAATATTTGTTCTTCCAATCCATGAGCATGGAATATCTTTCCATTTCTTTATGTCATCTTCAGTTTCTTTCATCAGTGTTTTATAGTTTTCAGAGTACAGGCCTTTCACCTCTTTGGTTAGGTTTATTCCTATGTATTTTATTATATCGAATGCAATTATAAGGGCTATTATTTCCTTAATTTCTCTTTCTGCTATTTCATTATTAGTATGTAGAAATGCAACACATTTCTGTGCATTGATTTTGTATCCTGTGACTTTACTGAATTCATTTATCAGTTCTAGCTGTTTCTTTGTTGGAGTCTTCCAGGTTTTCTATATAGAGTATCATGTCATTTGCAAGTAGTGAAAGTTTTACTTCTTCCTTACCAATCTGGATGCCTTTTATTTATTTTTGTTGTCTGATTGCTGCAGCCAAGGCTTCCAGTACTATGTTGAATAAAAGTATTGAGAATGGACATCCTTGTCTTGTTCCTGATCTTAGGGGAAAAGCTCCCAGTTTTCCCCCTATTGAGGATGATGTTAGCTGTGGGTTTTTCATATATGGCCTTTATTATGTTGAGGTATGTTCCCTCTAAACCTACTTTGTTGAGGGTTTTTATCATGAACAGATGTTGTGCTTTGTCAAATGCTTTTTCTGTATCTATTGAAATGATCATATGATTCTTATCCTTTCTCTTACTGATGTGATGTATCATACTGATTGATTTGTGAATACTGAACCACCCTTGCAAACCAGGAATAAATCCCACTTGATTGTGGTGAATGAATTTTTAATGTATTGTTGGACTTGGTTTACTTGTGTTTTGTTGAGAATTTTTTTCATCTATGTTCATCAGAGATATTGGCCTGTAGTTCTCTTTTTTATGTGGTGTCTTTATCTGGTTTTGGTATCTGGATGTTGCTGGTCTCATAGAATGAATTTGGAAATTTTCCTTTTGTTTCGATTTTTTTGGAATAGTTTGAGGATTATAGGTATTAACTCTTCCTTAAATGTTTTGTAGGTATCGTATTGACAATCTAAGTCTAAAATACATATGGACATTCAAAGACCTGGAATAGCCAAGGCAAACTTGAAGAATAAAAGTGAACAGCTTACACTAGCAGATATAAGATTTATTTATTATATAGCCACAGAAATGAAGACAGTATTAGCTCAGAAATAGATCCACATGTATGTGGTCATCTGATTTATGGCAGAGGAACCACTGCAATTTGTGGGAGGACGGCAGTGTGGGAGTATAGTGTTTTCAATAAATGGTGCTGGGTCAACTGGATAACTATATGGAGAAAAAGTTAACATTGAACCTTATCTTGCATCATATGCAAAGATTCATGTGAGATTATAGACCTAAATGTGAAATACAAAGCAATAAAACTTCTAGAATAATATATAGAAGAGTACATTCCTGAACTTAAATCGAGGTATCTAACTTTACATCAAATATCTTAGTCACAAAAGAATATATTGATAAATTGGGCTTCATTAAAATTAAACCCATTGGTTAATCAAAACACAATCAGGAGTGAAAGGGCAAGTCAAACACTAGGAAAAGACATTAGTAATACACAGTGTTAGATATATCTATTGTTAAATGCCTTTTCACAATATCTGTCTATCCATCCATCCATCTACCCTACATCACCACTAACAAATCAGTGGGAAAAAAATGAGCAAAAAACTTAAACAGTAACTTCACAAAAAAAGGGTATTCGAATACAGTGTTACCCAAAAATACTCAACATCATAAATTCAAACAAATTTAAATTCTACACACAGTCTGAAACTACCACATACCAAGCAGAATGGCTAAAATGAAAAGAACTGGCAATGTATTGACAACCATACAGGGGGTAGTAGAAGTGCAAATTGTTTAGACAACTTTGTAAAACTGTCTCATTAAAAGCTAAACATGTCCATTCCCTCCAACCCTTAGTACCAGTCCTGAGCAAATATCCAAAAGAAGTTGAGTGTTAATATCCACCAAACTACATGTACAAGAATAGTACTATTATTTATAATAGCCCCCAAACAAGAACAACTCAAATGTCCATCAGTGTTAGAACAGATGAATACATTTTGATATATTCATACAATGCAATGCCTCACAAGCAATAAAAAGAACACAAGAACCTAATGAATCTCACAGACATACTCTGGAGCAAAAAGAGCCAGACAGAAAAAGAATACATATTGTATGATTTGATTTATATGAAATTCAATACCAGGTAGAGCTACTCAGTAGTGATGGAAGTTGATATAGTGGTTACCTTTGGGAGAGGAAGGAGTGTTGGCCAGAAATATTCTAGATCTTAATCTGGGTGATCATTATATGGGTGTGTACATATTTGAGAAGCTTTACATTTAAGATTTGTACGCGTTTCAATACAGAATCTGTCAATTAAGAAAAAAAAGTCTTAGTTAAGAATGAGTAGAAATAAGCTGTAATCACCATGTGTCACTCCAGTGCTTGTGTGTGCAAATTAAGGTCACTGTTAAAAATGATTGAACAGTGATTTCTCCACATGCGAATATGTGTCAGAGAGTGAATTTATTCTTGATGCTTTCTCACCAAGTAGTTTCTGGGGATTCCCCAAGGAATGCTTCTATGTTCTGTAACCTGTCTGTCTGCTCTTTGTCTCATATGCCTATATATTGTTTGGTCCAGAGAATACGAGGGGCTTTAGGTCACCTTGGGGTTGTTTTGTTTTATAACTTGTTTTCTGAAGCTCAGATCTTCTATAAGGTCCAAGCTAAACACAGCTGCCTCCTGTCAGTTTCCTCAAAGTACAGGCAAGGCTTACCACAGTGGTCTAGCTAACACAGTCCTAATGGCCAGTGGTCCATGTGGTATAGTTTGAGTTATCCAGCACCAGATCACTCCCATCAGTATCACAGTCTATACCACATTTAGGAAAAACATTTTTCCTTCTTCTAGGGAGCAGTCTGGCAAAAGAAAAAGTGATTCACTCTAATATCCCAGTCCACAGCAGATGTGTTCAGTTTTCTCTGAATACGAAGAGTGAGAATATGCTGTTCATTTGTGTTCCCAAAGGGTTCATCTTGATGACTTTCCCAATACACAGGGAACTTCAATCCACAAAGAGTTTTTCTTCAGCTAATACAAAAAAAAAGAAGAGAAAAGGGAAAGATGGAAAGAAGGATGAAGGGAAGGAAGGAAGGAAGGGAAGGAGGAAGGAAGGATAAAATAAAACAAAGGAAGTCTCTCTTTACTGGGCTCCCACCTCAGGTTAATTTTTTTTCAATTCTAATTTTACAGATTACATAAACATTGTGTGGGATTTTTTCCTTCAAATTCAAGAATCATTCATAGATTTCGAAGTGTCATAAGAGCAAACACCTGCAGCCTAGCACTGTAACTATTTTAAAACAGGAGAAGCAGAAAGCATGAAAAGCAGAGAAATCAGTTTTAAACCCTAAGACATAGCAGACCATATCACAACAGTACCCACTGGATGACATTTTATCTGTTGGGGCAGGTTTTGTGCAGGTGGTGTAGATCATTCTACTTTAGAACAGGGGGAAAAACTGTATAAAAGCCCATGCAAGGATTGTGACCACAGGAGAATTTCATGATTTTTCCATTGTTCATGTATGGACATGAGTGACACTTGGATATTATTGTGATCGCATGAAGATAATAGCCTTCCCTCCTTCCTATGCAGGACATTGCCACCCCTCTTCTCCATTTATTTCTCCTTTAATCTTATAGATACTCTACCACTCTCTGGGACACATCAGGAGGATTCACAGAGATCCTAGGATAGGGGAGATTTGTGGCTTATCTCGGGGAACTGCCATTTCCTGTCTGATGTCCCACTGTAAGAAACAGCAATTACATTTTTCTCCAAGGTCTGGCTGAATGTGACATTTCCATTTGCTTGTGTGATCCTCACCCTGTCCCTGATTAGGGTTGTCACCTTCACTTGATCATCCTTCCCAGAACAAATGAGAGAAGGTAAAGGAGGGAGACCAGGGAGGTGCTTGAGGGCAAGGCCAGATTCCTCATGTATTTATAGTTTTCTTTTTTTAATAAAACAAATCCAAGGAATAAACCCTCTATTGTCTCCACTGATATAACTGTCCTAAAGCCCCATGGCCAGAGCTACTTAACAGCCTTTGAATATCGCCTTTGTCTTGGTTGGCCCCTTTATGCTGTTAAAAGATAAACTGAGGCATATTAAAAATTTTAAGAGTTTATTTGAGCAAAAATCAATTCAAATGGGGCAGCATCAAACCAGAAGTTGTCAGAAACACTCCACAGACAGGAGCTCTGGGAGAGGCTTTTGTAAAGAAAAGGTGGAAGCAAAAGAAGAAAGTTATCGACTGGCTGTAACTTAAAGCCTGGTTGGTTGGTTGTGATTGGTTGTCCTCAGTGTTTTGATTTTGTAACCTTGGGGCATTTATAGGTTTGGATTTTGCTTTGTTTACACGGGCCCCCATGGTATTAGAGTCACCGCAGGCTAACGTCCTCCTTGTTTAATTAATTTGTCAGTGCCCAGAAAACACAAAGGAAATCAGTTCACTGCAAGGTTGCCTGAGTCCCTTCTCTGAGGTGTAGACAGGCTGAACTTTCTTCGCCTTCCTTACTCACTCCTCAAGTGATGGGCTTCTGCTTTTTCTCAGGACTTCCTCTCTGTTTTACTGCCCCCGCCCATCACAAGCCACCTGGAGCACAGTAGCCATTTCTTCTCTTATCAGGGAAGTTAGAGACTGACTCTATCTTACTGTCCTGTGTGTGGCGTGAGATAGCAACTGTCCTCTTGGTGAAGTTAGAATCACAGGCTTTAAGGAAGGAACCAGTTTTCTAGAAAGACAGGTGTTAAGAGGAAGGATTCAGGTATTTTGGTGAGTGTTAAAGACCGCCTTTGAATAACTATTTACCTGTTTTTCTACCTACCTACACACAGAATCAAATGTAGGCACTGGGAAACCAGGACAAAGTAACTGTTCACAGGGTTACTTAGGCCAGGAGGTAAGCAGTTTAGCTTGAGAGTAGATGGTTTTAGGAATCTGGATACTGTGTGATTGCCATGAGTTTGGCTAGGACTGATGGTTGGAAATTGATGGTTTAGGGACTTACAGGGCTAGATTAGAAACAGACCAAATCAGAAGATTGTCTACAGTGCCCTAAAAGAAGGAATCCCTGAGCAAAATTATATCTTAATTAATCTCCTGGAATGGCCAGTTTTGGTATGAACAATATGCTATTTCTCTCCTACCTCTGGTGAAGCAGTTTTTTCAATAATCAGAATATCTAGCCTGAAAATAGTTTGCTATTCATGGTTGCATTATGAGGTAGGATGTTAAGTACAAGTCTTTATTTTCAGGAAGACTCAACTTGTAATATTCTGCTCCTTCAAATAAATACGCATTTATCATAGCATGATATTGATTTGTGCATCAGAATGTATAATCTATATATCAGAAACAAAGAAGATAACAATATTTCCAAAGTCATCTTAAGAAAGAGGTCCAAGACCCTATGTGGTTCCAATTGGCCCAATGGAGGGAGCAGAAATTCAGGTGCCTGGAAAGCTCAGTCAAGATGCTATTGGTGTGGGCTCATGCCTTTGTTTGCACAATGCACATGACATGTCGTGTCTCCAGTGGCAGAAGGTCTCATACCGTGGTGGGGGCGCTGGCAGGAACACAGCAGAGTAAAGAAAAGTTCCTTACCAGACGGAACTCTGATTTCAGTTAAGATGACCCAATTAGCCCTGATTCCAACATGTGCACAGGTGCTGTGGCTTGAGATAAGTTAGCAAGTGACACTGTTGAAATGTGTGTGATGGGTATGCATGTATATGTATATGTGTTTGGGTATTTTTTATGGAAAGCAGGCTATCCATCTGACCTTTGCTTAAAATATTTTATTGAAGTTCTGAAACGTGAATCAGTTGCAAGGCTGTTCTAATCAATCAGTACTCTCTTAACAGATGGTCAAATAAACACAATGTTTCTACCTTCCCAGAAATCATCTTAAGCGCAAAATTATTATCCTTTGTGAGAAAAGAGCAATCTTGTTAAATGCTAGTAAACAAGCACCATGTACCCCGCTTACCTCTGTCTGAACCTCAGAAAGAGGACCCAGGTGGGAGTTCAATTTAATGAAAAATGCATTAGGAGTGGTACTGATGGCTCGGAGGGTTCATTACTCATTTGAATCTCAGCCAACCAGCTAAACAGGCACTGGTCCATGAACCCTGGCCTGAAAGAATCAGGGAAGGCTTAATGAAAACCATGCAGTGGTCCTAAATGAAGGGTTTAAACTTTCTTTTTTTCTGCCTTTTAAATCTGTCTGTGGGAATCACATTTGGATTTTATGAGGACCAGAAGGTGTTAAAATTTGCATTGGAGGTTGGCATAAGAAAGAGACTAGGAAAGATAGAACCATTGTGAAACTTCTTAAAGGCCTAATGTATACTTTATATATATATTATATATGATATTATATAATACATATATAATATATATATTATTATATATACTTGTTTTTAACCAACATTTTAAAAGTCTATGTATGCTATGTAAATAAAAGAGAGTCCATTCAACTGTGTGTAGGGCGCTATATTAGCTACCATGGGAGCTTTACCAAGGTTATGAAAGTATAGTATCCAACTTGAACAATCTATAATGTATTTCTAGTGAGAAGATTAAGTAAAATACATGGAGGTAGGGTATATGTGACAGAGAAATGCTATCTTAATCCTTAGGGCTGCTGTAACAAAATACCATAACCTGGGTGGTTTATAAAAAAAAAAAAAAAAAAAAAAAAGAAGAAGAAGTTTATTTCTCACAGTTCTGGGGACCAGGAAGTCCAAGGTCAAGGCACCAGCAAATTTGGTGTCTGGCGAGAGACCGCTTCTTGGTTCATAGACAGCCATCTTCTGGATGGGGCCTCACAAGGGAAAGGGGTTGAGGGAACTCTCAGGTCTCTTTTATAAGGGCACTAATCGCATTCACTATGGCTCTACCCTCATGTCTTAATCATCTCCCAAAGGCCCCATCTCCAAATGCCATTGCATTGGAGATTAGGTTTTAATATATGAATTTTGAGGGACACAACCATTCAGTCTATAGCAAGTGCATAGAAGGCAATCAAGAGGAGGGAGAGAGCGTATGATAAGGGGAGCTAGGATGCATTCATGAAGCAGGTGGTACATTAACAGGGCTTGACACATATGGAGAAATCAATTGAGAGTTGACTATAGGAAAGATAAGAACTAATTGGAGGAAACATAGTGATAAAGATAGGAAAATGCAGGACATTTTGGAATAACATATAATCTCATCTTTCTGGAGCATAGGCTACTTCTTGAATAGGTTTTTTTCCAACCTATTTTTTCCAATAGGTATTGGCAGTTCAGATCAGATATTCTTTGATGCAGTGGGCTATCCTGTGTATTACAGGATATTTAGCAGCATCTCTGGCCTCTACTCATTAGATGCCAGTAGTATCCCCTCCATCCCACCTCTCCATGTTGTGGCAGGCAATTTCTCCAGACATTACCAAATGCCTTCTGGGGTGGGGGTGGGGGGCGCAATATGACGCCTAAGTGAGAATCACTGCTCTAAAAACTTGCCACTCCAGGGATGGGTAGCATGAGCATCACCTGGGAACTTGTTAGAAATGCAGAACCTCAGACCCCATCCCAGACCTACTGAAATAGAGTCTGCAGTTTAACAAGATCCCCAGATGATTCATATGCACATTAAAATATGAGAACTACTCTGAGAAATAGAAAAAAGAGCTGGTGAGATTGGTTGGGGGTGAGCATGGATGGTCATGAAAGGGCTTGAAGATTTTGCTATAATTTGAGATTTAACTTGGTAGGCAATGTGGCTATATTGAATTTTTTCTTTTTATCACAGTATTTAGAAATCATAGTCTGATTTTGCCTACTTATCATTCTTCTCACCCTTCTTACTACCTCTGTCTCAATTTTAAGGGGGATGACAAATGCCAGCTAAAAGCTGCATTTTCCAGTCTCCCTTGTAGTTGAGGGGACTATGAGAATACATTCTAAGCAGAAGTTATTTCGGGAGTTTCTAGGAAATCTCCTTAAGAAGGAGGCTGACTCAGATGGCACGTCCTTTTTCCCTTAGATCTTTCTTCTTCTTTCCTGGGAATGAGCAAGATGGCTTGAATTCCAGAAGCCATCTTTAAGGTCTGAGATGAGGCACTCCCTAATCATGGTGGAGCACAAATTAGAAGGAACCTAAATCAGAGAGAGAAGAATATACCCCACTCTTGTTTAAGCTACTATTTTTCAGAAATCTATTATTCACAGCTGAATACAATTCAGTGATTAAGCAATTAAGATTACTATTGATGTGATGGATGAGTTGGAGGAAAGGAGATCTGTATGGAAACTATTGAAATAGGTTGGGTGGGAGATTGGAAGAACATAATGAAAGTGAAGAGGAATTTAGAATCTTATTTTCTTTGGAGGTACTATCATCCTTAAGTCTGTTAGTGGAGAAATGGTGATGTAGTTGATAAACATTTGAAAGTCAGGAAGAGGAGTGGGCTTGTGGGAATGTAATGAGCTTGATATTGTACATGTCAGACTTGAGGATTAATAAGACAGATGTCTATTATACCCAGCAGGCAGTTGCTCAGAAGAGAAGTTCCTGTGCAAATATAAGGTACTGGTGAGTGGAAGCTGAGCAGGACTGAGGATTGGCAAGATGAAGGGAGGAGGAGGGGCGTGATCGTGAGTCTGTCATTGAACTGGAGAGAAAAGCATGGAGGAGAATAATGGGCAGGGAGCTGTTAGGGCATTTTTGCTGAACAGGTTCCAGAGAGGAATTTTTACAATGGTGTTTAAAGGTGGAATTCAGAGGACCTGGAGCTATTTTATGAGAAAGTCTGCTTGCTCAAGGAGTACTTCCTCCCCTGCAATGACCTCATAAATCAGTGAGGTCAAGTGTTTGTTCACTTTCTGCAGTTAGGCTGAGTAACTGAAGCATGCTCCATCTTTTCCAGATTCTTCTGAGTTCACCATGACTCTTCAGACATCTTCTTTAGCTAATGCTGTCATGGAAACCGTTGATCCATGCAGTGTATGGCATGGCCAAGAATACTGGCTTCTGAAAATATTTTCTCTTTTTTCTACTCAAAATCTTTTGCATATCCAAAGAAATTAATTCCACAGAAGTTGATTTATTAAACAGCTGCAAATATAGGTCACATGAGAGATGTTTTCAGAAATGCAAAGATGATGAAGGCATGATCTAGCCCTCAGGGACCTTATGTGCAGGATAGAAATAAGTGTGGTAAGTGGTAAGTAGGATGTATCTCAGGGTGCTCTGGTTCTAAGCACTAAAGGCTGAGGGGTACATCTAAAGATAGGATTCTCTACTTGTCCGAGATGTGTGAGCTCTGGGGTCCATGTGCTTCTGCTTCTTTGGGGAACACTACCGCAGTCTTCTCTCTTGTCCATTTTACTTTCTTCCCTCTTCCAGAAATAAACGATCTCAAGTCTTATCCATTTTGTCCCAAAATAAACAATCTCAAGTCTTGACCAATTTGTCCCTTCTCCAAAATGATTTCCATTACAGCCACTGTTTCTTACTCCATGTTCATAGTCTCTTACCTGCAATTATGAAATTCCAAAGCTCTGAAAACCAGAAGGTGTTTAGTTTTTGTTTTTGTTTTTGTTTTATTTGAGACAGAGAGAATGAGAGAGAAAGAGCACATGAGAGGGGGGAGGGTCAGAGGGAGCCCGATGCGGGACTCGATCCAGGGACTCCAGGATCATGACCTGAGCCGAAAGCAGTCGCTTAACCAACTGAGCCACCCAGGCGCCCGGTGTTTAGTTTTTTAAAAATTTTTTATCTATTAGTCATGTGACAGCTAAACCTGCCCTGAACTAATGGGAGGTGATATATAGCTTTTATTCATCCCTAGAACATTCATGTTATTTGTTGAAGAAATATTCATTTGTTTGGTTAAGGAGTGCTGCCTTATGTCTTGCTAAGGAAAACAGTATTACTACCTTTTTAAAACTTGAAAAAATCTGAATTCTAAAACCTATCTGAGCCCAAGAGTTTTGGGTGAGGGAATGTGGGCCTGTAGTATTCTCAGAGTCCTACCCAATGCAAAGAAGATGAGAAGAGGAGGTTATAATGATTGGGAATGTGGAGACAGCATGATACTCATTTGCAAATGATGCCATACGCTAACTGGAAAACCTGTGAGAATCAACTGAGAAGCCAGAAGATGTAAGTAAGATGACTGAACCTGAAGTAAGCACATCAAAGTCCAGCCTTGTACCAGCTTTTGGACTAATCCTACAAGTAGAAATTGGGGAGCCCCACTTAGTTCATTAGTTTAAATGACTGAGGTCAAATGGACCAATCTTGTATTCCAAATTTAGTAGCTGCGTTTCTGCCCATACTTGTGGCCAGCATCTCACTTTGCCTTCCAGTTTCTCCAAGATTGCCAGGGTTGGTAGACCTGACTCTGAGCAGCAGCTCTGTGATCAGGGATCCACAGCCCGCTCGGCAAGCTCTAGTCAGCTTGCCTGCAGAGATCCCTTTTCGCATGTCCCTCTGCCCCAGTAGGATCCCAAACTTCTACCTGCCAGCATTCTACCCCTTGGTTGCATCTGGCCCTTGTTTTCTGGTTGTCTCTAGAATGCTGCCCCTTATGTCATTATGGATATCCAGTTTGGTGTTTTTTAGAAGTGACCCGCAGACAGCTCTGTTGAAGCTTTACCTACAGTGTGATTGTGCAGCACATCACGTAAACAAGCTCACAAAACACAAAAACTGAGTGGCACAGCTGTGCTATATGCTCAGAAGCTGTTGTGTTTTAGTGACATTTTAAATCTGAACAGTGACTAATAATGCACCGGGGATATAAACTCTGAGTCATACAAAACTATTAATTGTCTCTGTACTAGGTAAAACTAGAGCCATGGGAATTATTTTGTATGGTGTATATTTGGGCTTCACATATGAGAAGCCATAGCAGGAATCTGTTTGAAGGGGCAACGTGTGTCTTCTGGAAATATTACTTCCTTCCTTCTTCCTCCCTACCTGCTTCCCTCCCTTTCTTTCTTCCTTACCTCTCTATTTCTATTTATCATTCGTGTATCGGCTTTCTCATGTAAAGATGGAGATAATAATGGTGTCTTCTTATAGAATTGTTGTGAAAATTAAACAAGTTGAGATACATATTTGGAATACTATATATATATATATATATATATATAAAGTCCTTTGAGTGCCTGGCCCCAAATAAGAGTTTTTTAACTGTCTGAAATTATGGTTGATGCCAACTCAATGCTAGGCTCTGTTCTAGGAGCTATGGATACGAAGATCAAAACCACATGCTCTGAAGTATTTCCCATATTTGTAGATACTTTGTGTTTGCAGGACTTGCTGTTTTGAAGCATGGACTCTAGAATGAGTGGTTTGAATTTGAGAGCCAACTCCCTCACTCCCATCACTCATTATCTAGATGACCTTGTGCAAGTTATTTAATCTCGAAATCTTAGTCTCCTGCATGGGAATAATAATAATAATTCCTCTCTCATAGATTTGTTGTGAGGAATGAGGATATAAGACAAGTAAAACACTTAACAGGATATCCAGGGGAAGTAATACATACTGAGAGCCTTTATCCACAGGTGCTACTGATCGCAGGTCCTGAGATAATCCTCAAATAGGACTTTATGTTAGGACCCTTATCCTTATGGATGGGATGGGAAGAATGTGGGGTTTGTTGTACTGCTTTGGATCTGGTATCCAGGAAGTTTTATAATTTGAATACTTTTTTCCCTAACGTGTTGGCTCAGTCCAGACAGCTAAGGGACCACATGGAGGAGTCAGGGGCTCTGCAATGAGATTGCCTGGTTTCAAATCTTAACTCACGCAATGTCTTGTCCCATGACTTGGGTATTTACTTAACCTCTCAAATTCTGTTTTCCCATCTGTAATGTGAATACAGTAATCACTAATTCACAGTTATGGTGAAAGTCAACTAAGATAATCTAGGTAAGGAGTTTAGTACAGCGAATATACCTGACATATAGTAAGTTGGCCGTTATTGTTGTAATTTTTTATTAGTATTTGATTCTTTGCATGGGAAAGAGCTTGCATAGTGGGGCTGTTCTCACTCTAGTTTTATCTTGACGCTCGTGATTATTTAACTTTTTAATAATTATTTTATTTTCTCATTTTAAGAGTAATACATAGTCAAATGTATTTCTTCTGTGGAAGAAATATCAGAAAATTCTTTTTGTGTTTGCTAATCTTCTGTCGCTGGGCTGTGTGGGAGTCGCAGTGGGGGAGGAGATAGCACAGGGAAGCTGGACCCTCTTGCCAGTCATTTCAATTATTGGTTGGCATTCAGTCTCATAAGAAATGATCATCAGTAGTCATTTGTTATCCCATCACTGATTCATTGATTGTCTCCAAAGCAAGTACAGACTGGGGTAACTAAGTTTATATTTTCTGAGAATTTTTTTTTTTAATTTCAGGGAGAAAGTCAGATTCAGTGATATAATATTGTAATCCTGGAGAGCAGATATATACTGTCTGCCACCGCCCTTATTTATCTCTAGCATGATTCCACACTAAGCAACAGGTGATGCTGCTAACAGTTACCATTTAGTAAGCATCAGGCACTTTCCATGCATCATCTCATTTTTTCAAACAGTAACCCTGTGAAATAGATGTTAGTTTTCACTTTTAGCCATGAAAAAACTAGCTCCAGATTAAATAACTTACCCAAGATCACATAACCAGGATTAAAACGAAACTCAGTGACTTCAGGGTTTTTTAAGTTACTGTGTCCCCCAAATTAGAGTGGATTTAAACAAATTTAAAAAAAGAACAGGGGTGCCTGGATGGCTTAGTCATTTAAGCATCTGACTCTTGATTTCAGCTCTGGTCGTGATCTCAGGGTCCTGGGATCAAGCCCCAGATGGTTGGGCTCCATGCTCAGCAGAGGGTCTGCTTGAGATTCTCTCTCTCTCTCCCTCACCCCTCTGCCCCCTCCCTGCATGCTCTCTCTCTAAATAAATAAATAAATAAAATATTTTTTAAAAAATAAAAATAAATAAAAAATAAATTTGAAAAAAGAACAAAGCTTTCAACAGTAATCCTTACTGAAGGGAAAATTTCGTATATACCTCCAGGAACCCAAAAAGAATAAAAATATAAAAATTCAAACATTAAACTATACCCTAACCATATTTTTCCCAATCTCCCTGTCACATCCCAACATACACATCAAGTACTGATATTTTAGAATCTAATACAGTTAGTCAGCGGGATTCATAAAGCTTTGACTTCATTTAAGTTGTCAGATAAAAGAAGCTTATAATAAACAAACAACAAGAGCAATCAAAAATTGTGTACCAAGAGCTTTGGAAACATCTGAGTACAAATCACTTTCTAAACACGAGTTTCTCTTATTATTGATTGTATAAGAAACATAACCTTAGACCTTCCTAGCATAGCAATAATAATGAAGGAAAGCCCGTATGCTCAAAATGATTAAAGCATTTAACACACAAAGTGAGCACTGGGGAGAAAGTCTTGTCTTCATTATACTAACTGTTATGCAACACAATGAATATAATCTCCCTTAGGTTTTACTAAACATCCAAGCTCTTTAAATTACATTATTTTATTCATTTGAATTCACCTTGGATTTACTAAAGGAAAAAAAAAAACTCACAATAAAGGACGTTTAGTTAACAAGATACTTTAATGGATCTTAAAATCCAGGTGGGATGAAGGCAAAATCAACTCACCCTGAAGTCACATCAGTTGGTGGCCAAATACTTTATGGGGTGAGAGCAAGTGTATTCGTCATTAGAAGAGCATAATTAAAATTACTGTCTGCATATGCCCTTCAGCTTAGGTTATGATCATGAATATCACACAGTATTTTGCTTCATATTCAAAGCATTTTATAAAAAGGAAAAGAATCAGCCTATAAAGTAGACTGCCGTATTTGCTATGATGCTTTGCATATAAGCATTCAATGAAGGCAGTTGACCGGCTGAACAGAGAGAACACTTTTCTTGTTTTAATCACATTATACTTGTGGACATCTTGGCATCTACTTACTTAGCATTTACAGTTTCAGTATTCTCATGTAATACTGGTGGCTGATATGCAGATTTGTAACACATTGCCGAAAATTGTTTTTAAAATTGGTTTTCTTTTAGTAAAAATAAAGTGTCATCATCTTTTTTTATTATTATTATTTTTTATTGTTATGTTCATCCCCATACATTACATCATTAGTTTTAGATGTAGTGTTCCATGATTCATTGTTTGTGCATAACACCCAGTGCTCCATGCAGAAC
>NC_138371.1:146489660-146528124 GCF_054177405.1 Leptonychotes weddellii | reverse complement strand
CCACCCCCCACTCCAGCAACCCTCAGTTTGTTTACTGAGATTAAGAATTCCTCATATCGGGTGCCTGGGTGGCTCAGTTGGTTAAGCGACTGCCTTTGACTCAGGTCATGATCCCAGGGTCCTGGGATCGAGTCCCACATCGGGCTCCTGGCTCAGCGGGGAGCCTGCTTCTCCCTCTGACCCTCTCCTCTCTCATGCTGTTTCTCTCTCGCTCGCTCTCTAATAAATAAATAAATAAAATCTTTAAAAAAAAAAAAAGAATTCCTCATATCAGTGAGGTCATATGATACATGTCTTTCTCTGTTTGACTTATTTCACTCAGCATAATACCCTCCAGTTCCATCCACGTCGTTGCAAATGGCAAGATCTCATTCTAAAGTGTCATCATTTTAGTAAGTGTAGCTAAAGGAAGAAAATTAAAGATTTTGCAGTTCTATCATCAGAGAATAAACAATGTGTTGGCCAGTGTTTTTATGTCTATATATCTCTGAAATAAGAAAAAAATTAGATTTTGCCAAACATATGCCTTGTTGTTCTTGTTTTGCCTTGTATTTTTTTCTTATCAAAGGTCAAGAACTATGTCTGTCTTAGTCACTATTGAGGTCTTAGCACCCAGCAATGTCAGAAACATGCTAAGCACTCAGTCAACATTTGCTGAATAAATAAATGTTATTAAGATTTTTTCATTTCATTACACATTCTAGAGTGTCTTTTTAATGACTGCATAGTATTCCATTCCATAGGTGTATTATAATTTATTTAACCAAGTCCCTTCAATGTTACTGATTTTTCACTGTTATAAGTGGGAATAAATATTACTAGAGCAAAATCTTTTCTTAGAGTCCATTTTGACTTCTTTGGAATTGTGAGTACGAAGAAAAAATTTTAAAAAATCCTATCTATTATCAAAAAGTCACCAAACATATTTAAATATTTTACTTTGGCCCATGTAAATGTACAAGTGACCGTTTCCCACACTTTTGTGACTTGCAGGTCTTTGAGGACAAGTATGGAGAAAAATCTAGCTAGTAAGTAAGTTTAAGTGACCAGCATCTATTCCTTAATGAGGTTTATTTTTTTCAAGAGGACATTCTGTGAAATGAATTAAATTCCCAAATTTAGAAATTGTAAAAGTTGTTGGAGTAAGTCCCTTTTGAATGTCAATATCAATAGTATCTAGTGTCATTTAGGGACCGTTCTTTGGGTAGTGAAAGCACAACTTTTTTGTGAGAGTGAGTGAAATTTCAGTAAAGGAAGGTGTTTCATTGGATTGTGCAGATCAGTAACTCATCCTAGATTTCATTTTAGAAAGTAAATACAGCTGGAGCACTGATATATGTCCCAGAGGTGTCAGGTTGGAAAGGATTTAACACTTCAGGATAAACTATAAATAAACAGTATCATTTTGAAGAGCTACTGAACACTCATTAGTATCAAAGAAGGAATTTGGAAATAAAATAGCCATCAACCAGCAATTGTGGTGCTAGTAACATCTCAGAATTCTTCATTAGCAGAGAAAGAGAAAATACATGATCAAGAAATGGCAATGAAGAGATTTTCCAATTATTTTTGACACAGAAAGGATGTAATTCATTCTCTTGAATATGACTCTTTACATGTGTGAAATAAAAGAGTGTTCCTTATATAGTCTGAGCCTTTCAAAAAGCCCAAGGACTCCTTGGAAGTAATTCACTTGAAGGGCACCTGGGTGGCTCAGTCAGTTAAGCATCTGTCTTCGGCTCAGGTCATGTTCCCAGGGTTCTGGGATCTAGCCCGACATCTGGCTCCTTGCTCAGTGGGGAGCCTGCTTCTCCTTCTCCCTCTGCCTGCTATTCCGTCTGCTTGTGCGCGCACTCTCTCTCTCTGTCAAATAAATAAATAAATAAATAAATAAATAAATAAATAAATATTTTTTTAAAGAAAGTAATTCACTTGAGCTGTCAGGTTGGATATAAAGTGGTACTGAACAACTTAATTTTAAAAAGCATGAAAAACACAAAGCCACAGAAATGTAATAAAAAGCCTTATGATAGTGAATTTAAACCCCCTAATTTCATGAAACCGAGAAGGACAACCATAATATATATCAGAAATAGTATGAAGAAAGTCTAACAACAGAGATCATGTTCATAAACCCCTGAGAGTGATATCCAATATACATAAAGAGAGATGACGTTTCAAAATGCCTGAAGAAGCAACTTACAATGAGATTATTGATACATGGATATGAACATTCTGATGCTTAATTTTATGTGCCAACTTGACTAGGTTAAGGGATGGCAAGATATTGTGAGCCATTTTTTTTCTCTGTTGTCTCCAGTAAAGATCATCCTCCTCAATGTGGATGAGCATCATCAAGTCTGCTGTGGGCCTGAACAGAACAAAAAGGTGAGGAAGGATGGATTTGCTTTCTCTGCTTGAGCTGAGACATCTATCTTCTTCTGCCCTCAAACATTGGTACTCCTGGTTTATATATATATGTATTATAAATTTACTATAAGAATTGGCTCACACAATCATGGAGGCTGGGAAATCACATGATCTGCTCTGCAAAAGCTAGAGATCCAGAAAAGCTGGTGGTATAATTCATTGCAAGTCTGAAGGTCTGAGAATTGGGGGGCTGATGGTATAAATGCCAGTCTAAATCTGAAAGCCTAAAAGCCAGGAGCTGAAGGATGTGTAGATCTTGGTCCTCCAAAGAGTGGATAAACAGTGGCCCACATAGACAAAGGGTGGTGAGGCAGGCCCAAACCTGTTGTGTATGCAGATTTCAAAGAACACCAACATGGATAGTGGAAGCAGAAACATTGTCTATAGAAGTTTCAAGCAGAGGATGATAGTGATATTAGCAGAGAAGATGGAGAGAAGTGGGTTCATTTGAGATATAATTTGATAACAGCATCAAATTCATTATGGGTAGTAAGTTGTATATAGGGGTTGAGAGAAAATGGAGAATTAAGAACTAAGACTTTGGCTTGTGCATCAGGATAAATGGTGATGATATTTTACTGAAATGTAGCTGACTGTCAGGACAGATTGCAATATATGGATTAGGCAAGAGAACAAGATTTTCTAAATCTGCTCTGGTGAAAAGAGTCACTTGGAGGTACTTGTTAAAAATATCGGGCCCCATCTTAGGCTCACTGAAGCAGAATCTCTCAGTGACAGGCCTAGGAAGCCTTCATTTTGAAAAGCACCATGAAAATTTTTATCATCGGGGCAGTTGGGAAAACATTGTATTAGGGAGAGGAACCTCCATGGAAGGGGGTTCCTGTGTAATAGGTGCAGAATTGGAGGCTGGGGAAAGCAGAGGTTGGATGGCAAGGAAGAGGAGATTACAAGGCCATTGGACTTCCATTGATTAAACCAAGGACCCTAATCAAAGTACCTAGCATGATATCTGGCACAGTGGAGAAAAATCAAAATTTTGTGTGCCACATTCAGATATGCAAAGAAAAGCCCTTTACTTTTCATATCTCATCTAATCTTAATAGAGAAAAAGTATCTGGCCAAATCCAGTAAACCCAATCTGGCTTGTTAATTTAAAGAATCTCCCTATGTATCTTTTTTTTTTTTTAAGATTTTTATTTATTTATTTGACAGAGAGACACAGTGAGAGAGGGAACACAAACAGGGAGAGTGGGAGAGGGAGAAGCAGGCTTCCCGCTGAGCAGGGAGCCCGATGCAGGGCTCGATCCCAGGACCCTGGGATCATGACCTGAGCCGAAGGCAGACGCTTAATGACTGAGCCACCCAGGCGCCTAAGTATCTTATTTTTTAAAAAATGGAACCTGTTTTCAGGATTTTCTCTTTGTCCCTCCACATCTTTCCAAGAGGGCATCTGCCTGTTAAAGGGAGGCTCATGAAATTCCTGGAGGGAAGAGAGCCATCCTCTTTTAATGTCCTTTGGCTTTTCTGGCCCCACAGAGTTGACCTTTGATGCTGAAGTCTGTGAATAGGGAACTCTTTGTTGTTTTTTAGGTATCAGAGCTAGGGCTTCAGCCCTCCTGGCTATGCCCCACTTCAGCATTGAGGCTTTGGCTCCTCCCAATGCCTTGAGGTTTCAGGGTCTTATTGCCACAACAACATCTGGAAAGCTAACCCTATAAATTCCTTTCTGCATGGCCTGAGAGAACACAAAGGAAGCTTTGGATCCCTTTTAGGATCTTTGAGCACCAATGGAGGCTCTGGTATCCTCCCCTGCCCACACTGGCCACTTCACCAATATTCCTCTGCAACAGCCACCCTGGGAATGATGCCAATCTATAGTGCAATCTCCTGTTAGAGCCCCTATGCGAGGTGGAGCCAAAGCCTGTTCTACTTCTGTTTTGTCCCTTAACCTGTCCAATCCTTTCCTCTCTTCTCAACCTTTGGCCCAGAGAGGGAAGGTCAACACACCCAAGTATACTCACTTGTGTCTCCATCTTCTGGCTTTTGTCCCCCATCTACAGTGCACTGGGGGCCACAGGGATGGCCTTCCTTCCTCTGATTCCTTTCTTCCTATGGCTTACCTATATCATCTCTTCTCTTTCCTGGATGGGTCATCTGCCCTTTTTTACTTTTCCCTTCCCTGGGGCTATAGAGGAATGACCACTAGGGAATGAGATTTAAGGCAGAGTAATAAATGACATATTGTTTTAAAATTTCTATTACATAATCTGAGAACATTGTGATATCAGGTTTATTGCTTTTGTTATCCCTGATCTGATTTCCAGTATTGTTAGTAACTACAGTAATACAGATACCGTTAAACTATAGTATATGGAAGAGGAGCCCTAGACATTGCTATCCACTCTAACCCTGGTGTTGGCCAGGTAAGAACTCAAGAAATACAGTAGGTATTCCAGTTTTAAGGAAAGAAAACCAATCAGACTTTTCTGAAGCAGCGAGAAGGAAGAAATGAGGGCCAGTGTGGGAAGAGCCCATATGAAAGACTTGGGAGGCAGGGAACCGGGGGCGGGGGTTGGGGAGGTTAGATGCCTAGGATGTTGGAGTAGGAGAAAACACTAGAGATAGACTAGTGCTCTAATTTACAGATGTTTAAACAGTTCCCAGCAGGGCAAAGTGATGTGTATGGATTACACAGCTAGTGAGAGATGGGCCTGGGACTTGATGTCACATCCTTGGCGAGTCTATTTCCCAATCCAGAACTGATTCTCAGCACACCATCTTTTTTTTTTTTTTTTAAGATTTTATTTATTTATTTGAGAGAGAGAGAGAATGAGAGACAGAGAGCATGAGAGGGAGGAGGGTCAGAGGGAGAAGCAGACTCCCTGCCGAGCAGGGAGCCCGATGCGGGACTCGATCCCGGGACTCCAGGATCATGACCCGAGCCGAAGGCAGTCACCCAACCAACTGAGCCACCCAGGCGCCCCATCAGCACACCATCTTTAATCACAGCTTCAATCCAAGGACTGCATTTTAACAGAACTTCATTGTATGGTATTAATTAATGTAACTCATTGTGTTAGATAAAGTAGCACTGACTGCTCCAGCAGATAAAATCTGAAACAATACAGGTTTTAGACGGGTTCTTTCTGTCTTGTGCTTATGCTATCCCATAGAGCAGAGGTTTCCAATTCTCAGTGCACAGCACCCTCACTGTCCTCATAACTGTTTCACTGCTCCTAAGCCGAAGAAACACCTAGCAGTTCTTTTGATTCAGTAGCTAGTCTCAACAACTTACTAAGTATTGATGTCCTAACAACCGAGCAGCTGTTTGAAAAAACTCATACACATACGTTGAAAGAAGAAAATGTTTTTATTCTTAAATACCACAGTTATGCACCAATTGGGATATGTATGCTCACTGGTTGTGCAACTTAAATCTTGAGATCAGACTGGAAACCACCCACTCTCATTTCCTGGTTTGTGTTGATTTTTATGTAGCACTTGCTTTTTATGACAGCAACCACAGAGATAAGAAATTCTGGAAAGAAATGTAGTGTGGATCTAATGTTGAAACTGTAGGCTACCTCAAGTTAGCAGCTTGTGCAATATTTGATGGATGTTGCTGTTTCCCTTGAAAATTTATAATATGCCAGGAAACCCTGTGACTTTGCTACAGTTCCCTGGGGGTGTCCGGTATACTGTTGAGAAGCTTCTGCTCATGAATGTTGGGATCACTGTCTTCCAGCTGAAGGATGGAAAACGAGAATGGGGATCACCCATGGGAGGTTGCTATGGTCCATGTGTGGAAGTGGCACAGATCACTTTTGCTTCTCTTCTGCTCATTAGAACTCAGTCACTCAGCCATCCAAAACTGCAGACGGGGAAATCTGGTCTAGCTCCTTGCCCAAGAAAAAAGAGGGAAAGGTTTTGGTGAACAAAGAGTAGTCACTGGGGCACCTGGGTGGCTCAGTCGTTAAGCGTCTGCCTTCAGCTCAGGTCATGATCCCAGGGTCCTGGGATCAAGCCCCGCATCGGGTTCCCTGCTCAGCGGGAAGCCTGCTTCTCCCTCTCCCACTCCCCCTGCTTGTGTTCCCTCTCTTGCTGTCTCTCTCTCTCTATCAAATAAATATATAAATAAATCTTTTAAAAAAAACAAACAACAGCGTAGTCACTGCTACATTCTTAATCCTTAGCACTGAATCTTTTTGAACATAATTCTGTCAAATGGTTAGAATAAAATAGAAAAAGCATGACTTTGCAACCAACGGGTTGAAATTCCAAAGGCATCTAAGATTTAAATATTTGCTATCTGTAAGTACTAACCAAAGCATTGATTTTTGACCAAGGTTTCTCAGTCTTGCCACTATTGACCTTTTGAGCCAAATACTTTTTTGTTGTGGGTTCTTCCATGTGCATTGTACGATGTTTAGCTATATCCTGGTCTCTACCTACTAGATGCCGGTAGCACAACCAAAAGTGTCCCCAGACATTTCCAAATGTTTCCTGGGAAGGAGCACAGTTACCCAGATTAAAAGCCACTAATTTATACATAATTATATTAGAAGGGATGAAAAGAAGTTAGAGTCGCTGCCCAATTAAGGAATCCTCAGGAATATTTATATATATGCAATTTAGTACATAGTACATCTCATTGAGTCCATTTTAATTGTATCTAAGCTCTTTTCAAATAGCCTTTCAATTGTATATTAATGAACCCCCACTTTGGGATCAAGTCCCTTCAGGAAGTGTTGGCTGCTGCTGGCTCACAGCTGAGTCCCTACTGGGCATCTGCCCTTACCCCAAGAGAGCTGAAGCTCCCTTGCCCAGGTTACACCTCTTCCCCAGGGAACAGTGCTCATCCCGTCACTGGTGGGTGTGGAAGGAAGGGGAGTGTACAAGTCTGCCCCTCTCCCTCTCCCTGAGATTTTAACTTCTCCCTCTGCACAGACTCATTCTTCCCTCGCTGCTTTACAGCTGTAGCTCCCTGGACCAATCACTAAGAAACTCCCTGCATAAAAATCTGAGTCTGTTTCCAGAGAGCTTGACCTACAACATACACCTTCAACTTTTATTTTAACTTAATACAAATAGTATCATTGTTTCCCCAGTCTTCTGATATTGGGAAAATGCCTTTTCTTTGATTACAGTTCTGCTTAGCAGAATTCTACCATTTTTAAGTGTTAACTATATCCTTATGCATCACCTGCAAGTTCAATTTCAGCCTTTTAAAATGTAGTAAGAACGTAAATAAACATGCAAGGCTGAGTGCAGAGTGTTTTTAGATTTTAAAACCTATTTTACAGTTCTGTTGCCACACTTAAAGCAAAAGCAATTTTTGCTGAGACTCGCTTTTACCAATTCTCTCCAGATTGTTCTACTTAGTTGTAGAAACAATTATTTTCTTTATGCACACCCACATTATCTGTTTACATACTATTTAATTCTATTACGTAATTGCTATATATATATAAAACTTGCAAGGGACACCTGGGTGGCTCAGTCAGTTGGGCGTTGGACTCTTCGTTTCAGCTCCTGTCATGATCTCAGGGTCGTGGGGTTGAGTCCTGCCTCGGGCTCTGTGCTGGGTGTGATGTCTGCTTGAGATTCTCTCCCTCTGCCCCACCCCCTGCTTGAGTGGACTCTCTCTTAAAAAACCCAAAAAAAACCCCAAAGAAAACCTTGCATAATTAGGCTTGGGAACCACCACAACTCAAGGTATTCACCTGGTGAGTTCAAGTCACCAGGTATGTAGTAACCTACAAATGGCAATTGGTCAGCCCCTATAGGTCACAGTATCACTGTGTTTGACAACACAAAAGACTAATCCACTGAGGTAAGTAAGTAGAAGTCTCAGAGCTTCTAGACTTAATCGAAAGACTCAAGAGAATCCAGGACTTGGTCCTTGTCTCACTAATGCTGAGTTGGCAAAACAAAATCATACTGCTTCAGCAGATCTGGTCTTTTCCGGGTCATTTATTTACAGGTAAGAGCACGGGGACTAAGAGAAAGAAATTGTTCTAGCAGTAGCCAGTATTAGAAATCAGGTTTCTGACCCTTAGGTCAATACTCTTTCTGCTACACTACACCACGGACCTAGACCAGAGAGATAAATTAGGAATTATAATTTATTCACAAATCTTAGACTTTTGGTTACTTGGAAGTGGCACTAAAATATTTATGTCTGATGCTCATTGGGGCATATGAAAGATAATGTGTTCTGGTACTTGGTTAGTATTCAGAACTGTGAACCATCTTCTCTTAAACTCTAAACAAGGTAAAATTAACAAGCTCTGAGGTAATGAGGATTTAGGTAAACTAGTCCACATATATAATTACACAAATAGCTCTTACCATTAAAAAGCAAGCATTTTGATTTGGACCACGTTATCATGGTATAATGAATGCTTGTTCTATGTACCTTCTCAAGAGATTACAAAGGAAAAATAATCATACTGTTCTTTTCAGTTTTTTTGAAAAGAAATTATAGAAAACATTTTCATCCATCACTTACTGGAATCAACAAGTAAAGGGATTTCTAAAACGATTTTTTTCAACCTACATATTAACTATAACAATTTCAATATGCAACAACTACTTTATTTTAAAAATATCAAGTTAGTAGCTCCCTTGGTTTAAAAATACCATGCTTATATTTTTATATCTTTATTATAAAAAATGTTGCTTTTCAAATTATTTTTTTGCACAAAATTGAAATATATTTTCCTTGTTCTCATTCTATGAATTGTGAGTACATGCATACATATGTTCAATTACATATATCTGCATATATGTATATGTATGTATTACATATATACACACGCAAATACCTAAGGTTAGACACAATAAACTTCCATTTCAGGAAGGTGAATTATGTATCAATTGAGAATAAATTGGAGGCAGATCAATAATTCAGAATAAACCAACTGAAGAAATGTTCTGATTAATGACATACATACTTATTAGTAACTCACAGTGCTTATCACTATGGATCAAATTTTCTGGACATTTAGAAGTTTTCAATTTTGGGCTATTACAAATAGTTCTGCTATGATATACTTGAACATAGGTACACATTTCTCTTGGTTTTATACCTATGGGTAGAATTTCTGGGTCATAAGACATACCCATATTCATTTTTAGTAGTTACTGTCAAACGGTTTTCCATAGGGGTTGTGCAATTTGGACTCCCACAGCAATGTTGTACACTGCTGTGTATCCTTACCCACAGATGGGTTTTTTGTTTTTTTTTTTTAATATCGGCTATTTTGCTGCATGTAGCTTGATTTTCATTGTAGTTTTAATTTGTAATTCCATGATGACTAATGAATGAATGCTTCTACATATGCTTATTAGCCATTTGTATATTACCTTTTGTAAAGTGCCTGTTCAAATATTTCATCTATTTTTTGACTGAACTGTTTTTTCTTTGTCATACTGATTTTTCAGAGTTCTTTATATATTCATCATATGAGCCCTTTATTAGTTATATTTATTGCAGATGTTTTCTTCCATTCTGTGGGTATGCAGTCCTTTCTGTAACAACACTAGAGCTATTGGATTGTTCCATGGTCAATTAATTCTGAAAGAAAGAAAAGAACACTGGTTTTGAGTTGAAACACCAGGGACCTTGAGTTGAAGGCTTGAACGACTACTGTGTGATTTGGAACAAGTCTCTTACCATCAAGAGTTTCTTTGTGAGGCACCTGGGTGGTGCAGTCAGTTAAGCATCCAAGTCCTGGTTTCGGCTCAGGTTGTAATCTCAGGGTCCCGAGATTGAGCCCCAAGTTGGGCTCCATGCTCAGCATGGAGTCTGCTTAAGGCTCTCGCTCCCTCTACCCCTCGCCCCCTGCACGTGCACACACGTGTGCTCTCTCTCTCTCAAATAAATAAATCTTTTTTTTTAAAAAAAAGGATCACTTTGTTCCTCTTGTAAGATGGAACCAATAATACCATCCACAGTGTGTATTGTATTGTATTGTGGGGGTTTAAAGAAGCCATTTTAAGTGACAGCCTAGCAGAGTGCCTGGCACATATTAGATGCTTAATACATTTAATCAGATGAAAGGCGATAAAATATTCTTTATTTAATCTCATCTGGAGTATCTGATACTGGCTATGGACTTTTAAAACTTCTCAGCTGAAATCTCAGTATAATTGTGGAACCTCCCTGAGGCATGCCTTATATGCTGTAACGTCTTCCTCATCTCTTCTTGTAAACTCCATGAAGTAAAAAAGCCTTAAACATCTACCATCTGCTCTTGTTTCCTTAGATGGGGGCTCAAAATATATATTTTCTGTGGAGTGAAATGAATTAGATTTTATGGGAAAATAAGACATTGGAAATATGGAGATTTCCAAAAATATCAAAGATACATATTTTTAAGAGAAATAATTTAAGTGTGTTCAGTAGGAACCAGCTAGATATCTCCCAAATCTTTTTCTTTAAATTTTGTTGGGTGATTTATAAGCTAAACATACAACTACACTAAAGGTATTATAGTTGTTCTGTTAGGATGTTAGTGACATTTATTTCTAGTGTAAGGACAGTGAAATTGTGACCTGTCTGGTGTGACAATGACTGGTCCAGGAACAACCAGGTGGCAGTGCAGATCAGTTCTCCTGAATAACAGGACATCATGATCTCAGCCAAATACCCAAGTACAGACTCGAGGAGCAATTGGGAAAAATATCATTTCTGGATTCGAGAGTTTTTAAATCAACTGGAAGGTCATTACTATGCTATTTTAAAATTCAACACTCAGAATTTCTATGGTAGCCACTGGTGTTACTTATTTTGCCAGAGGTGCCCAGTGCTCAATATCTTGATATTGTAAGCAAAGGACCCTCACTTCAGTGGATGCAAAACAGAAAAAGAATTGGGCAAAATCCACATTCTTTTTCTTATCGGGAGCTAAATTAATTACTCTCTGTATTCTAGAAAAGTAGATTTGATCAGGTGAGAAGAGATATAGAATTCTGTCCTTTGCTTTCTAATAAATGTCTACTATAACTGAATGCTCCAGGGGATTGTTGGAGTTGGTATTCTCTCAGGCTATAAAATTGTTTTAAAAATCCTTCACTTCCATACTATTTATATGTCTTTGTTTTCTTCCCCTCAGGAATTCACCTAGAAAAAGTGGAAAAGTGCTAGAATGCTTGCTTTTACAATCTGTTACTATGTAACTAAACTCGTTCCAAGTGGCTTGTTGACTTCCAAGGTTTAATGGGTTAGTGGGTTCAAAAAAACTTTAGAGGAGAACTGTGTAAAACTCAAATTGGAAACACATCCTGGTTTTTAATGATACTATCCTTTGAGAAATTTTCAGTAAATTAGCTCTATATTTTCAGTTTTCTGAAGTGTAACAAGTGCTTGGTAAGATCCAGGGAACAGGCATATTGTTTACAATCAGTTATTTGTGATGATTTGTTAGCCAGCTCTGGAAAGCTGACAACATAATCTCTCCTCCATCCCCCATCAGATCTGCTCTAGGTTTGCTGAATATCACTCATGTGCAAGCTTGTTTTATATTTATATTTAATGAGATCCTGAATTCTCAATTTTGGATAGCACCTACTGGTTTAAAACTAAAAATACTATAACTTTTAGACACTCAAATATTTAAAATTTAAATTTAGAGACTTTAAATTTAAATCAGCTGAGCAAATGAAATTGGACAGAATCAAGGGTTTTGGGCATAAGCTGTGCTAAATAACCAGCTATGCTATAAGGATTTCGATACCTATAATATCTGTTTTGAAAAATTCCTTGAGGACATTTCTCTGAAGGGCAAACACCCAGGAAAATTGCTCTAACTAGGTTTGGAGGTCCTAAGAGATGCAAAGAAACATTGAGAGTAAGGGCATGGGGTTCTTTCAGGTCTCCTGGGGTGGTGGGGTCTGCAGAAGCCCTGGCCTGGTAATTGGGAGGAAGAAGCAAGAATGCATTTTGTAAATTTCATTCTCAGGCATGGAAGCTGAGGACAGAAATCCAATGGGGATCTTATTCGTCTTAGCAAATCAGTCGATGGACCATGAATTAGTTAAGATTCCCTAAGGTTTGTAATTTCTCCTGGTTATGTTTGTCATCTTATATATTTGCTATAATGATCAGCAGTAAAATCATTGAAATGTAAGATCTGAATGTGTTAGTATTGGAACAGTGATGAAAGCAGTTACTTTTTACTCAGAGCCACTCCTATGGATAGAAGTGAGTGGTGTGACAGTCACCAAAAGGAATGAGAAGAAATCGGGCCTGAGCAATGGCCTGGACCTTCTTTATTGAAATGCCCCTGAGCTTTGTCCCTATTTCTGTAGATTTCACTTAAAGACATTTTTAGAACATTGTGTTGAAATTTCTAATCATCCAAAATCTTTAAAAATGTCCACAGGCATTTATTTATTTATTTATTTATTTTTGCATTTAAAAAAATTTTATTATGTTATGTTAATCACCATGCATAACATCATTAGTTTTTGATGTAGTGTTCCACGATTCATTGTTTGCATATAACACCCAGTGCTCCATTCAATACGTGCCCTCTTTAATGCCCATCACCAGGCTAACCCATCCCCCCACCCCCATCCCCTCTAGAACCCTCAGTTTGTTTCTCAGAGCCCATAGTCTCTCATGGTTTGTCTCCCCCTCCAATTTCTCTCCCTTCATTTTTCCCTTCCTACTATCTTCTTCTTTTTTTTAACATATAGTGTATGATTTGTTTCAGAGCTACAGGTCTGTGATTCAACAGTCTTACACAATTCACAGTGCTCACCATAGCACCTACCCTCCCCAATGTCTGTCACCCAGCCACCCCATCCCTTCCACCCCCCCACCACTCCAGCAACCCTCAGTTTGTTTCCTGAGATTAAGAATAAGTCAATCAGAAAAAGACATGTATCATATGATCTCACTGATATGAGGAATTCTTAATCCACAGGCATTTAAAAACACCATTATTATGTTGATGGTGGCGCCTGCAGCGTTGGAACTAACTTTTAAATCTGGGTTATTTCATAAACAAAGGAAGACAACTGTGATGTCATCCCTCAAGACAATAACAAATAGAAGGCCAAATCATGGGACTGTAGGTATATAGATTACACTTCTAATTGTAGCTTTTATTTCCTACCGTTATGAAGTTCACCTTTTTTATTATGCAAATTTTTTAAACCTACGGTAGTCCGCCCCACGCCCCATCCATGGTTTCACTTTCTACAGTTTCGGTTACCTGTGGCCAACCATGGTCCCGAAGCAGAGGATCCCTCTTCTGACGTACTGTCAGGTCAGTAGTAGGCTAGTGCGATGTCACAGAGCCTATGTCATTCCCCTCATTTCATCTCATCCTGCAGGTATTTCACCATCTCACATCATCATCATCACGAGAAGGGTGAGCATAATACAATCAGGTATTTTGGGAGAAAGGCAGACCACATTCACATAACTTTTATTACAACATATTATAATTGTTCTATTTTATTGTTAATTATTGTTATTAGTCTTTTACTATTCTAAGTTCTAAATTAAACTTTATTATATGTATGTATATATGGGAAAAAACTTAGTACACACAAGAATTGGTACTATCTGTGGTTTCAGGTGTCCATTGGGGTCTTGGAATGTATTTCCTGGGGATAAGGGGAGATCACTGTACACAAAAGTATAGAAAACAACATAATGAACCCCTATCTACCACCTGGATGGATGATCAAGACTTTTCTTACTTGCTTTATCCATCTTTTATTTTGAGCTGAAATATTTTAAAGCATATCTAAAACCTCATCTGAGGATTTTTAAGTTTCCAATGTGTTTTAATTTCATTTTTTATTTTACCAATCTCACTGCAAGTAATTGTAGCAGATAATACCATTATCACTTGATAGTGAAGGAAGCAGAGGCCTGGACTTTGACTTGTCTAAAGTCACCCAAGTAGTTAGTAGCAAAGCTGTGATAACCTCCTTCTTAGCCCACTGGACTTGCTGAGATAATTTAACAGGTCCCAATGTTCCCTATTCTTGAAAACAGCACCCTGTGCAGGAATGAGTCTTAGCAACTCTGTTGTTTACTACTGCCACTCCCATCCAAGATGAAACTAATAGGACTATGGTATACACTGAAGCTATGGTAAACTGGTCAGATTCTTTCCGTTTGGAATTTAGAATTTCAGCTAAAAAAACAAGGCATTGAGTTGTACTGCTTTGGGAATAATGGGTCAGAGAAAGTCTGATGAGGAGATGCTTGAATGGAATTCTGGAAGAAAAGAGGAAGCGAACAATTCTTGATATCAGTAGTAGGACAGTACATAGAAAACAGCAGAGATAATATAATCTAAAATGATCAAAGAAGTATTCATGTTTGTCATTCTTTGTTTAAAAAAAAATCGAACAGCAAAACCGAACACTATACAGATGAAACAAAGCAAAACAAAACAAATTAATAATCCTAAAAATATTTTTTCTCAAAATAATATGAAAATTTATTTCTTGAACAACACAGAGAACATAAAGGATCCTAGTATGTGCAAATACTCATTAGAGGTCATGTTTCTTATTGTGCTGCAACCACTCCTTTCTTATGAAAACACGGACTTTAGAGAAATTTATGAAATAGGTCCAACTGTGCCTCTAGAAATGGCTCAAGGCAATAGTGTAAGTAGGTCAAATATATTTTTTTTCCTATCACTTCATCTTTTGTCCTTTTTTTCTCTTCAAGTGATACAGTCTGCTTGATACCTTCCCCTAAATTTATTCTAGCAAATATTTATTGACTTTCTTTATGAGCGTATATGTTATCAGCAGACTGTATTACAAAGTGTCGCTCTCAGGATGTCATCAGTGGAGGGATACTAGGGGCCAAGGAGTAGGGCTTATCATGGAAGAAGCTACACAAAACCCTTGAGTGAGAATGTCAGAAATAGAACTTGGATTTTCCAAGCAGAGGCAGAGAGAAGGACATGTCAGGTGGACGGACCAGCACGAGCAAGTTGTAAGGTGTTTGAGTGCAGAGCCTAGACTGGCATAGCAAGGAGGATTTGAATGGGATGGGAAGACAAGCGAGAAAACACTGAAGGAGCACCTACTCATGGTGTACCAAGTTAGGCATTTTAGTTACTATTTTACTTATTTTTCACCCAGGAATAAGTGAAGGGGTTTTGGAGACCTGAGAATACACACAGGGCTCTGGAAAGGGTCAGAACTCAAATTCCATGTGTAAATTAACTCCAGAGAGGTATCAGCTCCAGATTTTCATTTCTAATTGTGGAATGGAAGGCTTGGGCTACAGTTAAAGGAAGTTCTGCATCCGGAGAAGTATTTTTAGTAGTGGAAAGTTGAAAGCTGGTTTTATTATGCAGCACATGTCACTTTCAGTCACAACCTACACAGCACAACCCTGCTATCTAATTTTTAGAGCAGTTCATCCCAGCACCCTGTGGGATTTGCTCTCCAGTAAAAGGCAGGATGGGGTGCCGTCCTTGCTCTGAATTGGCAAGAAGAGCAAAGTGATGTTAGGGCAGCAAACCATTATAATGCTTATTTAATAGGGCTGTTTCCTCACTTCTCACGTGGGAGACACTACTCATCCCGCCTACTTCAAAGGATGTTAGTAACATTTAAGACAATGAAGCTTTTCCTTTTATTCCGGACAATTCCATCTAAGACATTCCATTTAATTTTAACACGATTTAAAATTTTCAATCACTTTTCAGAGGGTTGTGAATGGGAAGGAGGGGCTGAATTTTTTTTTTTTTACTAGAATAATAACAGTAGAAATAAAACTAAATGGGGAGACAAAACACCCAAGTTTGGGATCCTGGCGTGGCCATTTACTAACTGACAGGTCTTGAGTGGCCTTCTTGATCTTTTGAACCTCAGGGACCTGCAGTTCGCTCACCATCTACTTCATGGGGCTGTTGTAAGGATTTTATGTTTTTTTGTTTTTTGTTTTTGTTTTTTTTAGAGAGAGTGTGCATGCACGGGGGTGGGGAGGGGTGGAGGGAGAGAGAGAGAGAGAGAGAATCTTAAGCAGACCCCATGCCCAGCACAGAGCCCAGTACAGGGCTCGATCTCACAACACCGAGATTATGACCTGAGCCAAAATCAAGAGCCAGACGCTCAACCGATTGGACCACCCAGGTGCCCCAGAATTTTATGTTTAAATAAAGAAGAAAGTGCCTTGTAAATTATAAAGCACTCTATTGATATTTAGTACAGTTTGTAGAGCCATTTTTGTGTGATTATAAGCTAGTACCACCTGTCCATATTTACAAGATATTTTTGTCATCTCATCTGACTCATTTAATAAGAACAAGTAGTCCATTATCCAGCACATAGGTTGACCTATAAATCACACTCTGCCCTCCTTTGAAAAATCTGGTGTCTGTCATGTGTTTAGCCTACTAAACACTAAGAAGCAGTATATAATCCTTCATTCATTTATTTGTACGATATCCCCATTTATTGAATTCTTGGTATTTTTTAATCATATACATGTACTAAAAGATGGAAATGTAAGAGAAGCAGTTGAAGTTTTGTCAAAATTTGAGTATTGAATTCCTATTAAACTATGAAAAAAATACACATTCTTCCTCTGCTTCAAGAAATCCGGGTACCAGGGTAAAATATGGCTTCTGTTTTCCATGTATGTAAATTTTCCATATGCATAAACATAACAATACTTAGAGCTTTGAGGATTCTTTAGGTAATGAAAACTGCCCTCATTAACCACAATTCTATCTTCAGTCAATGAAAAAAGAAAATAAGAAGATTGCTATTGAAGGCTATGAATGGACACTAAGAAAAACTTTAGTCCTAGTGGACTTTATTGCATATGATCCCCACATTTCTTACTTTCTTTGAAGTTAAAGTTGATTCTCAAAAGAGACTTTTTTGGGGAAAGGACATTATTTTATTTTCCAGGGCATTGTGTCAGGTAGGTAAGCTGGTAGGCAGACTTTATTCTTTCTTTATCTGTAACATTTATATAAAGAATTTCACGGAGTAAATGCCACTTAGGAAAAGCTTTTCATTTTAATAGGCAGAAATGACTCGCCATCCAGAATTTGAAGTCGTGATACTTAATAGAGTCCAAAGCACAACAAAATAGTTATTTTATCAACTAATCGCATACTGCTGAATTTGATTTAAGCCTGCTCTACTGCTCTCATAACATTTTACAAATCACTGTCTGCACTTCCATAGGTTCCATGCAATGTGCTGATGGAATCTATTTCTGTCCGTAAAGACCTTCCCATCTTGGGAGGGACATTAATGATTATCTCTCACTTTCACATGGGTGCCCACCAGTTGAATTGCCTAGGTGACTTCCTGCCCACTTGGATGATTAGAGTCTCGCAACTGAAACTGACTTGGGCAGGAGGATCATATTCCCCACCTCCATCTGGCAGTTCCCTGCTTTGGTCTCCTGCACCCTAAGGACAAAACTGAGGGCAGCACCATCACCCCTACTTATCTCTCTCCAAGGATTAGAATTTCTCATAGGATGAATGTGGTGAAGACAGCAGGGCGTTGCTTCATTTTAGGTGAACATTAATATGAAACAATAGACATCCCTGGGAGTGAGCTGCTGTTGCTTGAATTCTAAGCTACTTCATTAAGACTGAAATGGAACAAAAAGTAAAAAAGGAAATTGAACCTAGAAAAGGAGCTGAAGGAAGAAAGCAGCAGATAATTAAAAGCTTGTCAAATGTATAACCTTAGAGGAATTAAGGAGAATAATTATTTGTAAAAGATGCTGATTTTCTTTTGCTCCATATAATGATTCTTTTTAAATATTGGATTTATGTTAGAAATATGTTTGCCATTTCACCCAGAACTTTAGCATTTTATGCTGTAATGGGAAATGCATTATTCACATTTGGGTGGTTTATATTTGGCGGTTTTAACAGGTTATTTTGTTGCCCCAATTTTTCACACTGTGCGCATACCTTTTACAATGTGGTTTTGTGACTCTTCCCATTAAAAAACGTGCCAGTTTTCTCACCTCTTGAATATGGGTTGGCCTTGTGACATGCTTTGGCCAATAGAATTTAGTGAAAGTGACTGTGGACCAATCCAAGTCTAAGCCTTGAGCATTCCCTTCCTCTCTTGGAACCCTGCCAAAGCTGTGAGAATAGCCTGCTGGAGGGTGAGATACCATGTGGAAGAGCTTAGTTGTAGGTAAGACCATTTGGAACAATCCTATAGCCACTTGGACCCAAAAAACTGACCCATGGCTGGCCACAGATGAGCCCAGTTGACACAATGACTCATTACAATAAGAATTTATTGTTTTAAGGGCGCCTGGGTGGCTCAGTTGGTTAAGCGACTGCCTTCGGCTCAGGTCATGATCCTGGAGTCCCTGGATCGAGTTCCGCATCGGGCTCCCTGCTCGGCAGGGAGTCTGCTTCTTCCTCTGACCCTCCCCTCTCTCATGTGCTCTCTCTCATTCTCTCTCTCTCAAATAAATAAATAAAATCTTTAAAAAAAAAAAAAGAATTTATTGTTTTAAGATTCTGAGTTTTGGGTGGTTTATTATGTAATAATAGCTAATTAATACAGAAACCAAGAATATATCATATTATTTATTTTTGTTTCCATATACCCATTAATAAAGATAATATTTGTAGAGCTTTAAACTAATGAAACAACAGGATAAAATGATTTAGGGTTCATTGGTACACTTGAAACGAAATCGCCTGAGTGAGAAGCAGTAAAGCTAGAGATGCAATCTGAGGCTGGATCCTTCAAAATCTTATGACTCATGATGAGGTGGTTGGGTTTTTGGGGGGTTTGTTTGTTTGTTTGTTTTTCTTGAGGGCTATTGTGATCCTATGGCATGTTTTTTGGACACATTTTTTATTTTGAAGATATTATAGAAAGTCTCAAGAATAGTGCAGAAACCTCTGAACCCTTCACTCATCTTCCTCCAATAGTGACATCTCATATCACTGTAGCACAATATGGAAACCAGGAAACTGACATTGATAGAATGGTGTTATGTAGACCACAGTCCTTATTCTGAATTCACTAGTTTTTACATGCACTCATGGTGTGTGTGTGTGTGTAGTTCTATACAGTCTGATCTCCTGTATAGATTCATATAACCATTACCACAAACAAAATACTGAACTGTTCCGTCACCACAAGGAAAATCTCTTGTCCCCTTTATAGTTGCACCCACATACCCCCTCCATCTCTGTCCTCAGGCAACCACTAATCTGTTCTCATTCTCTTCAGTTTCATAATTTTGAGGATGACATAGGAATAGAATCATATACCATATAACCTTTTTGGAATTGCTTCAAAATATTTTAAGCGATGGAGCAATATGATTCATTTCCATTTTATTCAGAGCACTCTAACTGCACTCAGAAGGCTGTTTTGAGAAACAGGAGACTTGAGGGGGGCAGGTAAAATGACATGGCAGTAATTTGTTCACAGTGTGCCTGGCACTGTTCTAAGCTCTTTACATGTATTAACTCACTAAATGTTCACAACAACCCTATAAGGTAGATTGTTATTATTACATCCATTTCCAGATGAGGACATTGAGGTATCGTGGGGATATGCGATTGCCTGTGGCCTCATAGCTAGTAAAGGATGAAGCATTAGATGCTACTGCCCTGAAAACTATACTATACTGTTTCTACTGAATACATGTGTCCTCACTAGTACCATATATGTACATGCTTTCACTCTATTTTTTATTTTTATTGTATTTAAATTTTTTTAAAAGATTTTATTTATTTATTTGACTGAGAGAGACAGCGAGAGAGGGAACACAAGCAGGGGGAGTGGGAGAGGGAGAAGCAGGCTTCCCGCTGAGCAGGGAGCCCGATGCGGGGCTCGATCCCAGGACCCCAGGATCATGACCTGAGTGGAAGGCAGACGCTTAACCGACTGAGCCACCCGGTGTCCTTGTATTTAAAATTTTTTGTTTGAATATAGCTGACACACAATGTTATATTAGTTTCAGGTGTACAACATAGTGATTCAACATCTTTACACATTCTGCTGTGCTTACTGTCATTTTTATTATGCCTGTATTTGTAATGTTTCTACTTGCCAACCTATCTAAAGTGATTATGCTTAACCTCTCAAGCACCCCTCTAATAGAAGGGAGTCTGCCCCTGTCCTATAAAATTGTTAACTTCCTATTAGATGGGATCCTGATGTCTAAGGCTCTAACAACCTGCCTAGAGATACTTTTGCAAATGACTCAATACATATAGTCAGGTCAGTAGTTTTCCAGCAGGGGCAGGACTAGAATGAGGCACTTGGGAAACAAAATGTCTGGACGCCCTCACTCTCAGGTCCTAAAGCTACAGGTGCCTGATAGTTAGCGCCTCCTGACGCTTTCGGCCCCAAGCTCCTACCTTGCCTCACCCGAGTCTCGCTTATGTTTTCTATATTTTTTTTCCTGGACATTAAGCACCTTCTCCATGTGCTTTTTCCTCCCAGCTCTACTCAGGTGTAATTGACAAATAAAATTGAAATAAAGTGTACAACGGGATGATTTGTTATATGTATACATTTTGAAAGGATTCTCCCCTTTGAGATAATTAACATGGCCATTACTTCACATCTTTACCCCCACCATTTGGGATGAGAACATTTAAGTTCTACCCTCTTAGCAAATATCAATTATATGATACAGTGTTATGGACTGTAGTCACCATGTTATACATTACATAGTCAGATTTTATTCATCTTATAGCCAAAAGTTTGTACTCTTTCATTAACCTCTCCCTATCTCCATGTACCTAATAGCATCTGAACTTAGAGTATAACAACATTTTGTCCTCCTGGTCTCTGTTCTTAGCTGCTTGAGAGCTGTCATCTTCATAATATCTCTAAGACTTGAGCACATAGTTGGTGTTTAATACAATTTTCCAAATGAATTATGAGAAGTTCTTTTTTTTTTTTAAGATTTTATTTATTTATTTGACAGAGAGAGAGAGACCGCGAGAGAGGGAACACAAGCAAGGGGAGTGGGAGAGGGAGAAGCAGGCTTCCTGCTGAGCAGAGAGCAGGACCCTGGGATCATGACCTCGGCCAAAGGCAGACACTTAAGGACTGAGCCACCCAGGTGCCCTGAGAGAAGTTCATTCAAAAACATACTCTAAGGAATTGGTTACATTAAGAGAGTGAAACATTTTTTCTACCATGGTAGCTCAAGCCCCAAAGAGGGAAAAATATAAATCAAATAGTTACACAGTAGTGAGCTAAGTTCTGTGATAAAGGCATGGATAGATGTCTCTGAGAGCACAGAGAAAAGACTAAAAACAACCATCTGGGAGGTAGAGGTTATGGACCCAAGGCCTGAATCTATCCTACACATCCCATCACCTTCTTCCCAGCATTCAAGTCTGCAGAGCAGCCACGCTGATTCTCTGATGAACAAACAGGCCGGGGATGGAAAAGTCATTTCTGAACATGAATTATCTAATGAAGCAGTTGGGGAAGGGGGAGAGTGAGGATGAGTTATTTGTTTTCTACCAAATTAAATTGGGTATGCTTGTCTGGACACCCAAGTGGAGTACTCTCTGGATAGCTGGAAATCCTGGGTGTGAGGTTCAAGAGAAAAACAATCATGAATAAAGCTGTAAATTTGGAATCCATAGCATAAAAGCAGTATTTGGAACTGGGGAAAAGTGATACTGCCTTTGTAAAGACTAGAGTAATAGCAGTTATAAATAAGCAGGAGGGAATGGACAGAAATGTGTTGTATCTATTTGTAAATACTATGCTCCCAAAGTAATATCTAGGCTTTCTAAGTAGGAACAGTTTTTTGCAGAAATGCCAAAACCCCCTTTTGGTCAGAGTTGTCACATGGAATGATAGCTGACACCTTATTCAATGGGAACGCATATGGGGCTGTAACACAAAAACAATGGGGGATAAGCCGGGAGCGTATTGTTGTCAGGCGACACATAGCCTTTTTTTTTTTTTAAATGAAGAAAAAGTGTTCTTTGGCTTTTCAGAAGCTAGATTTGTAACCAAACACCCATTCTTAGGAGACAATGGTTTTATTCCTGGAAATATTTGTAAAATTTCATATAAACAAGACTGGTGTTTCTTGCATTTTAATTGTCTTTTTCTCAAACCCCTGTGATAGCAAAATGTTGTTTTTTATGAGGTTTTTTCCAGAGTACTAAATCTTGATATAATCAATACCAAATATGTTAACTATCTTCAGGCTGTCTGTGTAAGTTTGAATTATTAGATTCCTCTGAGGTCTAGACTATTTTTCTTTCAGCTATCACTTACCATTTATCTATCCATCTATAGTATATAGATGTTTTATAGGAATATTTCTAGGTACATAAATAAATTATGTGGCTGGTAGCAAAGATTGGTTGTTATAGCAAGGCTCCAGTGTATTATATTTAGTAACTCAAACTGTGATTAAAAAAAGAAAGAGAGCAGCAAGAGAAAGGTTGTGTTCTCATGAGTCCACACTGGTCCCATCCTCACAGTGGCAGAAAAGACCCCATAATGGGACTGTGTTTCCTGTGACAATTTTACATCATGGGCACAGCATTGTGGGAAAGTTAAGGTCCTCTACAGATAGAAAGTGCTGCCAATTAAACACCTCAATGCAGTAGTTTCCAAAAGCTATCGACAACTAGATTCATCACATATTTTCTTTTTTACAAATGCTTATTGAGCATTTGTTGAAAAAAAAAAAGTTAGATCCATTTTCCCCAGCCTCCCCCTTTCTCCTTCTCCCTTTCCTACTTCCTCCTCTTGACCTCTACTACTTAGTTCCACAAAGCACTGGGAACAGGTGAGATGAGAACGTGCATGTTAAAAAGGTAATAAAATTGAAAACTGAGATGGGGAAAAATTTACATAAAAGTAAAAATTCAATACCAAGGAAAGGATAAATACACATTCACAGACTCTAAGCGTCAGCCCAATTGTTACAGTTGAGCTTCAAAATGGGCGGTGAATTTTTTGGAAGATGAAGCAAAATGGAAGATACGAATGGCTACATAATTCTTATTACTAAAAAAAGGAAGTAGAGCAGTTTCTCAGGAGAAGCAAAGTTATCCTAGCAGTGATTTGTTTGTTTGTTTGTTTCTTATGGGAATACCAAGCATTTAAATTTTTCATTTAATCCTCATAACAAGGGAAGTATTACTGCAAATAGCTCACAAGTTAGCTTGTGGATAGCTCAGAGGACACTGAGCACAAACACATTAGTTTGTTTGAAGTCATACTGGTGCTAAATGTTGGTATCAGGACTCAAACCCAGGTCATCTGATTCTTATTCTGGTTCCAGAATGTCACAGTTGTTTCCATAGTTTGCTTTTTCCTGAGAAACTTAAGCTCACCCTGTTTTTTTGTTTTTGTTTTTTTGAGAGCAAGAGAGAGGGAGAAAGAGAGAGCGGGGGGGGGGGCAGAGGGAGAGGAGGGAGAGAGAATCTTAAGCAGGTTCCGTGCTCAGCATGGAGCCTGACATGGGGTTCAATCTCATGACCCTGAGCCGGTATCAAGAGTCATAAGCTCAACCGACTGAAGCACCCAAGCGCCCCTCACCCTGTTTTATTTAATGGATGCATTCCTGAAAATTCTTTCTAAAATCAATCTAGCAAATATATATGAGTGTGTATGTATATACATTCACACACATACTTATATGTATGTATACATAAGTATATAGATATAAATGTATATTGCAAATCAAATCATACTTTTCATTGTCAAGATTCATGATTCCAGGGATGTTTTATCTCATAACTGATAACCATTTAGCAGGAGTCCCCAACGTTTAACCTTATCTTTAATAGACAAATTGAAAGTCATAGTTTTCAACATTTTCGTTAGCAACAGCACCCTCTTCTCCATGGAAATTCCCTCCAGAACCCCACAGACAAGAGCATATTGAAGGGAAACTGCTCTGGAGGAGGCCTGGATGGGACAGGGGGAGCACCATGCTCTCAGAGACCCCAGGGTCCACTCTGTTCAACACAATTTGAAACAAATGACTTTAGAATTTACAAATATCCACCATATTCACTGTCTCATTTAATTATTTAATTTGTGGTTTCAGATAATCCTGTTGGGAAAAAATAATAATAATCCTGTTGGGTATATTGGTGTAGAATTTCCCTCATTTTAAAGTTGTAGAAATGGAGGCTCCAGTTAATCAGGTGCAGGTCACTATTGGTCAGCTGTTATTTGTGTTCTTTATTGCCCCATTCTTTATTGCCCCATTGACTGGGTTTGGAAGACAGAGAAGACAGTGGGCAGTGTGAGAAGCTGAGAGCAGAGAACAAGTTGCTTCCTAGGAATGCATCTTGGGAGTCCGTTCTCATTTGTCAAGTAGCCCTAAAGCAGAGTGTGGGAGAGCCCATGGATTGATGGTAACATATGTTATGGTTTAAGAATTAGCAAATGTCTTAACCATTCTGAAATTATTTTTATAGTGAAAAAATTAAAAAATCAGAAAGGGAGTCTTTTAAAATGAATAGGGGTACTAAAGAGATTGTGGTTGTATAGAAAAGAGTAAAGTAGGAATTAGAAATTCCTTCATTCCAGAGTGGTTGGAAAGAAGGCTATATATTTCTGCTTCTCTGATTTGCCTGGATTGCCTTTCTCTTCGAAATAAATATTGAAGTTTCTTTCTCTTTTAAATTTTCTATTACAAAAAAAATTCAAATATATACAAAAGTAGAGAGAATAATGTAAAATCCCTCATGTACTCATCACCCAACTTCAGTAATTTTATACCGTATGACCAATTTTTGTTTCTTTACACACCTCCACCCTGGATTATTTTGAAGCAAATCTTTGACATCATTTTATTTTATCTGTAAATATGATAGGGAAGCCTCGTAATAGAAGTGGTATCATCCTTAAAATGGTCATTGCTCAAAATACATCAAGTTCTACCTTCTCGGTCAAGAGGATGTATGGCCTGAGGGAATGTTCTGCTTGCCCTGATTAGTGATTCTGTAACTCTTACTGAGATCCATACTTAGTGAGTCTGCCTCTATTCTTTAGCATTGAGAAGAAAATTGGGGGCTTATCTCTCCCAGAATAATGTCTGAACATTCATCATTCAGGAAGTCAGAACTTGGTGACTGTGCCTTCAGGGTAGTTTTGACTGCTCCCATAAGCTCTCCTGCTGCCTCTGATTCTATTAGCTAAATGCCATTGTTGAAAGAGCAGTTATTTCCATAACCTAGAACAAGATCCTCTAAATGCCTCTTAGAAGGTTCATGGATAAGTTTTAGGAGGTCTATGAACCTCCTGAAATTATGTACACAATTTTGTGTGATGTGTGATATACATTTTTAGAAGGTCAGTAGCTTTCACCACCTTCTCAAAGGGGTCTGTGAATCCCCCAAAATATTAAAATTGCAGCACTGATCTTTGAAACTATGCTCAGAGAGGCGTATCAGTTCATGTAGTGGATTACAGTGAATGAGTCCGTGAATGTCAGTACGATCCAAGCAGAAGAGCGTGAAGCCAAGGTCCTGCAAATGTCAGAGAGGGGATGGAATTTTGGTTTCTATCTGGAAGATGTCTTGCAGATATCAGGGAAGGGAGGCATAATAGCTAGCACTTGAGAAACTCTTACATAAACTGCCAAGGTGACATCCAACTTTATAGGACGCAGACTATAATAGGGCACTTGGATGCCATGGTGAACTAGTTAGTGCTTCCAAGGACCACAGTACTCACTAGGGTCCCAAAGACATTTGTTTTTGTTTATATATAAAGGATATGGTGATCTGGGACACTGTAAAACAGAGAGGGATGGTTTTGAGTTTTTATTCAGAGTTACTCAAGGTAATTTAAATCTGATTATCATATTAAATGGTGTAGACTGTGAAAATGGCTGTCATTCTTCACTGCTCTCTAGCCCATAACCTTTATAATATGACTTTGCAAAGTCTCTGATCAAAAGGTAGTCTTTTTTTTTTTTTTTTAACCATGCCCTTAAATCTATATTGGATTTGTGATTTGCTTTGGCCAATAAATGCAGTGGAAATAATAGGTTTTCAATTTCAATTGGAGTCCCAAAGAAACCTTGTATACTACACTTTGTTCTCTCTCTCTCTCTCTGTCTCTCGGGACCCTTGCCTCCATTTGTTCACAGTGCTAACTTTGATGGAGGTGGCAGACTGTGTGCTTCAGAGCTATGTCACCCCTGTTGTCATAGCTGATGCCCCACATGTGAGAAGTAGCCCACCCAAGATCAGCAAAGCCACTTACCTTGGCTTTCCCACCCCAGCTGATTGAACATGCTTTGGAGAACTGAGCTGAAACCCTGGACCTAGTTGGTCCAGCCCAAGTTTCTGACCTTCAGAACCATGAGCTATGTAAATGGTTATTGTTTTAAGCTACTCCATTTTTGGGGTGCTGGGGTGGGAGGAAGTTTGTTATACAGCAATAGCTAAGTCAAACAGTAGGAATACTTCTTAGAGATTCACATTCTTATATTTGAAAGATATTGCAGTGCCTCTGAATCTCTGACATTTTACCCAAACTTGTTTGTTTCTATATCTTGCATTCAAATATGCACATTATCTTTTTTTCCCCCCCTGTGGCTCTTCCTTTCCCTTCTGTGAATGAGAAGTGTCACTGTTAGCAAAATACACTGAATTCTCTAATTTTGCTCCCCCGTGGCCCTGTGCACTAGAAATTTTTATCTGCTGTAGGATAAAAAGAAATTAGGTCAGCAAATGTATTGCTTGGGCCAAGAAGCTGGCTTTGAAAAGCCAAACACTGAAAATATGTATATTTTATGTATTAGTATGTTTATTTCACTGAAGCTTCCCCTCCCCGAGGCAGAATTCAAAGTCGTTTTATTTGTAAGAAGAGCAATTACGTAAAACTAATGATGGGGAGTGAAAAATACTCATTCATATAGCAAAATGTGATCCTTGTCTGCACTCACAATTATTATTAGTAAAACACTGATTAAAATGAAAGGATGATAGTAAAACAAAGACCTTAAGCACTTCATTCTAATAATAATAGTACTTTTTAATCTAGGGATTGAGTCTATAGCTTTTTGTGTTATATTCAAAGGTATTTGAAACTCCAAAAGAGACTAAGAACCACTGATTTAGTACAAACTTTTTTTTTTATAATTTATTACTAGGTGTTTTAATAAATTTATCTTTTCCTATGTTGATATAGCTACAGGTTTTGTCTATAAAAAAGAAAGAAAATTTGGCTACATCTTCTTGTTCTCAGCTGTTAAATAGTTGAGAAGGAACCTAAAATTGTTTTCACTCACTCAAAGAGGCTATGCTGCCTCTCTGAATACAAACAAGATGAAGGGTGACTTGTTAAATATTGGTCCTGTGGTCTGAAGTTGCCAGGAACATACACAGTGGAGAAAAAGGAAGATAGAAGCAGTGAAGTCCAAATGGCAGTAGTGATAGAAACACATTGAGGGGTAAAAAATGAAATACGGCAGTGGGTGGGAGACACAATTACCTAATCTCAGATAAATGGGGGAAGTGCTCGGCAGGTCTTTCTTATATCTTATTCAAGGTTGTTTCTCTTAGCTAGACCCCAGTCTGATTCAATGCTTGATTTCCCATTGAGAAAGTCAAAAGCATGGTTTTGCATTTTCATTCTCCTATGCCATTAGAAGGAGACACTCAGATGAAGCTGGAAGTACACAGGGAGTAAGTAACATCTGTGACAGGCACACCACGAGGGATGCAGGATTGGGCAGGGAAAGCCTTCATACAGCATTGCTGATCGGACACCTTGTGAAAGGAAAGGGGGAAGGAAACCAGCATGGGAGGAAGAACCTCGTAACATGATGCAGGCCAGAAAGCCCCAGCCAGCTGAATGGAAGCTCTAGAGTAAAGCCCCCTCACTAGAGGAATCCTGAACTGGGTAGGAATAGCTAAGTCCTACTCCCCTGTTACCCTCAGTCATAGAATGGGGGCTGCTTGAGAGGGTCTTGGCCTTGAGCTGAAAGCTGAGACAATCCGGAAATCCCGAAGGGCAAGTTCTCTCTTGAGGGGGAATCTGAGGGACACACCTGCACAGCTGCCCCGGCCCCCTTCCATTTACATGAATGAGGAATGCTTGGCCATTTCTAAGAAGTCTGAAATAATGCAACAATTCACTAACAAATACATTAATTGCCTTTCCCAAGGGTTATTTAAGATGTCAGAAAGGAAGTTTTTTTTATTGTGTTTTTAAACCCTGTGACAGGCTGGAAAGGGGGAAATTTTTTAAGATACAACATGGTATAGTTGAAAAACAGCAGGATTAAGGACAGTTATGTGTCGTTACCCCTTCAGGTTCTTACCATTCTATCAGCAAATGTTTATTAAGACCTTACTGTGTCCTAGAGACCTCAGTAGGAAATGGAAATGTTGATGTGGAAATCACAATTCTGACAATGAAATCAGTCTAACTGAGGTGACTTAAGAATCAGTAGTTACAAAACAAAGTGCTCAACACTCTAATCAGCATATAACCTCATTGTCTTTGCCATCATCCTTGTCAACATTGCCATGATCCTCGAGTACTTGACATGTGCTACGTTCCATACTAAGTCCTCTAAATACATTATCTCATTTAAACCTCGTATAAAAGCCTATCAGTTAGGTAGCCCAGAAACATTTGTTGAAAGAATAAATAAGAGGAAGGAAGAGGAGTTGGGTGGGGGAGGCGAGGGAATGAAAGGTGGAAGGTACAAGAACAGAACTCTGGCATTGTCAGATTCCATCTACCCATAATTCCTTGTCACTGACGCATACATTCCATATTGATAAGGAGTGTACAATAAGGACAAACTGGCGAAAAGGAGGGAATGAGGTAGATCTTGAGGAATTTTGTGATCTCAGCCATGCCATTTAGCTTTTGGTTGAAAGTGATGAGGAACCACTGGAGGAATTAAAGCCTTAGTTTCCTGCCTCTCCTCCTGGGTAATCTTACCATCACCCAGCTCTCAAGATTTTAATGCGTAGGTATAATGGGATGTCCATAGTGAGGGCATCAGACAGTGGTGCCATATAGCACATCAAGTCTTCTCCAGCGCTGCTACTTCTACATTGGCAATACCTGTGAGCTTGTTAGAAATGCTAAATATCCACCCCTAGCCCAGATTTGCTGAACCTGACTCTCCGAGGGTGGGGCTCAGGGGTCTGCATTTAACAAACTTTCCAAGTGATCTCGATGCTCAGTAAGTTTGAGAAGCTCAGTGCTAAACCAGAGCTGTTGACTGCGTGGTGGTCTGGTGACCCCTCTTCTGCTGTCTAGGCACTGTGTCTGGTTTGTGAGGAGGTTTGGACAGAAATTGAAGGTAAGTGTTTAAAAGCATTTAAGGAATGAATCTGAAAAAAAAATTTTTGGCTGGCTCTTATTTAAAATTTGGTTTTGTACTTTGTAGTGCCCTTTTTAATTTCACTTTACTAAATACTTTTTTAAAATGATATTTTACAAAATAACAATCTGTGATGAATGGTCACATACACAAGCTGGTCCTTATACACAGAAGTGTGAGGAAGCTTCCTGCACTGAACCACTGGGGCTCTTTTGACTTTGTTTCAGTTTGGGTGTCCTGTTTATGGAGGACATTAAATATTCCACCTTGGAAAGGTAAATGTTAACTTACGTATATGCCATTATCATTTCCCACAGCCCCCTGATTTCCTGCTTTGGGGCCACTTGACAAATGAAGCCTATTTTTCCTGAGTGCTGTTGCTAGGAAGCAACTTGCTTTGATACCGGCTTCTCACACTTCCCACTGACTTCACTGTTTTCCAGATGTGTTCAGACCTAGAGATTAAACAATAGATGAACGAGGCCAGAAGGAAGGCATTTTACTGCAATATGTTTTGGTGGTGTTACCGTAAACAATTTTTGAATTGGCCTATTGAAGGAGAGAAAAATATATGGATAGTTCTCACGTTGTAAAATTACCAGAAGTATTTAATTTTCATGGAAACAAAATACCCTTTAAAAATATCATTAGAAGTCTGAGAGTGCAATATAATACTTCAAAGCTTTCTTTAGGGAGCCTTTGTGGTTTATAGGTTTGAGGGGGAATTATAGTATTCCTCTGCTTTTGTTTAATAAAACAGACAATGAGCTGTTTTCAAAAAGAAGAATTTTCTCAATAGAAAATAAGTGAAATAATAAATCCTACTTGTTACACGCAAAAAATCCATAAGGGTGATCAAAGGATGCTTTAATGATGGAAGCTGACTCAAGTTGTTATGGCAACTAGAATCTGAAAGTACCTGGTTGTGCATGTGTGTTTTATTTTTCTCCCTCCCCTTTTTCAAGAAAGGGGGAGAAAAAAGTTGTCTTCCATCTGGTTTAATCACAGTGTTAAAATACCAACGTCAAGGAAAAGTATCTAATAAGGATAATTTCACATCTGTTTCAAGATGAGTGATATTTCACCTTAACAAGAAATAACGACAATCGTAGGCAAAAGTCTTTTAGGAGAAAAGCATATGATTGTACATTATCATAAATTGCTAAAGAATCTTTTAAATTGCTTTAGACTTTTATTTTTTTTAACTTGAGTTATGTTAGCTGGATTCATCTTTTCTTTCTTTCTTTCTCTCTTTCTTTCTTCCTTCATTTCTTTCTTCTTTCTCTTTCTTTCTTTCTTTTTTCTTTCTTTCTTTTTCTTCCTTTCTTCTTTCTTTTTTCCGCCTGAAGAGGAGAACATGGAATTGTGGTCACAGAGAGGGTTGGAGGTGTCCTTCGGTTACTTAACACTCCTCCCACTTGAGTAGCCTCTGCCAGTTGTCTCTGTAACCATTTCTCTTTTGTTTTGTGTTCTAATGCAAAAGAGAAAAAGGTATCTTTCTTTGGAATGGAAACTTTAAAACCTGGATCTTTTAAACAATAGGAATTGTATGAAAGGGTTTATTTTGCCCTTCTTGCTACAGTCGGGAGCTATTTAAATATCCCCCTATCCTCCTTATCATTATGTATTTTGAAGATGAAATTATGAAAAATCTACATTGGCAACCAATGAGGAAGGCTCCAACCAAGATAGCTCCATGGGAATGTATCTCTTAAGCTAGTATAAACATTTAGTAAGTAGGGAAGCATTGTTTTCACTTTCTTTTGAGAGCAAGTTATGGATTCTGAGGAATATTCTGTCCTGGACCCACAAAGGAGGACTGAGCCCACTGTAGTAATTTCCTGCTGCCTTGTCCCAAACAGTAATCAAATGAGATGCTTTAGTATCTTCTTTTTTTTTTTCATAAAAGAGGTATTGCTTCATCTTAAGCATCTAATAGATTCGTTTCAGCTGCACTCTATTCTGATCTTTTTATCTATAAAGAGGTTAACCTATAGAAAAAGTATTTGTGGCTATTTGTAGTTATACTCGGCTATGAGTGTTGGGAAGGGTAATGCAAGTCAGTTTAATACAATAAAATCAGAGGTTGCGTGCATGGTGCTGTGACCTCTATATGCTACCCTGTGTGTGACAAAATGGGGTTGTCTGTTTGAGAAAATGATGCTGCTGATCCATAATCAATGTGCCCTTTAATTCTGAGTTACTTTTCAGAGACTTCAGTAAAAAGAGATTAATTAAACAGAAAGCTGAATGCATGGTAGTGAGCTGATCCTGAGGATTTACTTTAAATCTAGTCTCCCTAGGTGAATACCAGTATAAGTTACTACTATTAGCACAAAGCATAAATTATACCAAATAGGTGTGTTGTAGCAGGTTATATAAATCAGCCGTCATAAGAATGGGTAACTCTGTACACTTGTATTAGCATTTGGAGTCTCTGCTTCCTTGGGAACAGAAAACACTTGCTAAAAAATCAACTTTGTTTATAAAGCAGTAGTTAAATGTATGCAGTGAAGTAGTAAGCATGTAGTAAACCATATAATTAAAAGTCTTCAGATTTATAAAATGCCAGAAAACCAAGAGTTACTTGGACTCTAACTACTAGAATTATTCAAGTTTAACTAGGCACAGTTGCCAGGTTAGAAATACTTTCCAGAAGAAGTTGAGGATGTGTAAAATTCACTGTAGCCATATGTATTTTTCAGGAGAAAGATTCTAGATTCACGAATGTATCTTTGACCAAAATTAGATTAAAAATTACTGTACACAAGAGACCCTAAAAGGCTAATTGACTTAGGTTTACACTGCTAACGGTGGCAAATCTAAAAACCCGAAGCAACGTATCTTAGAAACCGACTCTCAGGAATGCTAGGCTTCTCTGAAACTCCTTATTACACTAATATATCTTCATTTGGAGTCCTGTTTGTATGGAAGAAAATTATTTCTGATTTTTAAAGGTAGTAGCAGGTAGATTATTATGCTAAGGAGGTAGATTATTATCCTAAGTAGTAGGTGGATTATTATCCTATTATTCTATTCAGTTGTTATTATTTGTTGTTATTGTTTGTTTTGTTGTTTGTTGTTTTTTACTGGTTAAAATAAAGATACCAATAAAGGTATCTTTCTTGTCTATATATTCACTTGGAAGTAAATGTCCAAATCCAGAGTGTTTGCTGAGAGAATACTCTTGGGTTATTTTTATGCCTGGGTGCCCTAAAATAATCAGTCCATGAGGAAGTTTAGAACTTATATAGGGGCAGGATTGCTAGATGACAGAGTACCCGGAACCTACTGTGTGAAGGCAATATATGTTTATTACTTTATATTTTTTGGAGGTTGGGAATTCAGAGGTAGCTTAACTGGCTTGGTGTTGCAGTCAAGATAGTATGTGGAGCTGTGTAATCTGAGGCTTGACTGGGCCTGGGTCAGCCATTCAGAGATGGCTCACTCACATGGCTGATGACAGGAAGATTCTGCTCCTCACTGGCAACTGGCAGGAAGCTTTAGTTCCTCTCCACAGGGCTGCTTGAGGGTTACCATGACATGACATGATGATTGGCTTCCTTCCCTCAAAGCAAGTGATCCAACCCGAGGGCAACAAGAAGAAAGCCATAACACCTCTTAAAACCCAGTCTCAAAAGCCTATATCCTCACTGCCTGCCACTTTCAAGGCGAGAGGAAGGAATTAACCCCTCCCTCTTAAGAGAGAAGTATCCATAAATTTTAGGTTACCGTTTAGCATCACCACACATGATAATTGGCTGGGACTGATTGCTGCTCTGGAGAAACTATCTTGAGATATGGAAAGCACACAGAGATGACTGCTTGAAGATACCAAGATCTAGAAGCCGAGAGTTAACAATGCCTTGAGATAAAAAATATCTATAGCAGAGACGGTGAGGTGGTGGGCTGGCAACCACTGATCTACTTTCTGTCATTATAGTTTTGCTTTTTCTAGAATTTCCTATAAATGGAAACATATACTATGTAGTCTTTGATCTGTTTTCCTTCACTTTGCATAGTGGTTTTGGGATGCATCCATGTTGTTGCATGTGTCAGTAATGTTTTCCTTTTAAATTGCTGATTAGTAATCCATTATATAGATAAAGCACAATTTGTTTATTCACCAGTTGAACATTTTGGGGTTATTATCAATTAATCTGGTATGAATAGTTGAATATGACTCTTCCATTGAACATATGTTTTCACTTCCCTTACATAAATATCTGAGAATAGAATTGCTGGGGTTTATGTTGAGCATATATTTAACTTCAAACCCCCTCCCCAAAAAACCAAAAACATTTAAAGCAAATGTTATCCAAAGTGGCTCTCCCATTTTTCATTCTCAGCAACAGTGTATGAAAATTTCAGTTGCCCCACATCCATGCCAACATTTGATATTAACAATCTATTTTAATTTGGCCATTCTAGGATGTTTTAATTTGCATTTTTCATATAACCAATGATAATGAGCATATTCATGTGTGTATTTAGTTTGCTAAGGCTACCATAACAAGGTACCACCAACTGGCCGGCTTAAACAACATATATTTATTTTCTCAAAATTCTGGAGACTAGAAATGCAAGACCAAGATATCTACAGGGTTAGTTTCTTCTGAGGCCTCTCTCCTTGGCTTACAGATGGACATCTTCTCCTTTCTGTGTCTTCACAGGGTCTTCCCTGTACGTATGCTTGTGTCCTAATCTCTTCTTTTTACAAGGAGACTAGTCAAATTTGATTAGGACCTACCTAATGACCCTAATAACCTCATTTTAACTTAATTATCTCTTTAAAGACCCTATCTCTAAATACAGTGACAATATGAGGTATTGGGAGTTAGGATTTCAACATAGAATGGGGGTCAGGCAGCGTGTAATCCAACCCATAATTGCCTATTTGCATTAATAGATAATATTTGATGAAGTATCTATTCAAATATTTTGTTTAATGGATTTTCAAAAGTTGTAAGAGTTCTTCACATACTCTAGATGTAAGTTCTTTATCTGTAAGTATTGTGGATGTTTTCTCTAAATCTGACTTGGCTCCTCACTTTTATAATCATGCCTTTTAAAGAAAAAAGGTTTTCAATTTTAATGATGTTGAATTTGACTTTTTTTTTTTTTGTCTTTTGGCAGTTTATTCTTTTTGTGTCCTATCAAAGAAATCTTTCCCTACGTTAGGTTGCAAATATTTTCTCCTGGTTTTTTTCCCCCTTAGAAGTTTTATACTTTTAGTTCTTATATTATGACTAAAATCAATTTGTTACAGTGTGAGGTAAGCATTGAAATTTGTGTTTCCCTGACAATGAGTGATGTTGAACATCTTTTCATGTGTCTTTTGGCCATCTGTATGTCTTCTTTGGAGAAAATTCCGTTTGTCTTCTGCCCATTTTTAAATTAGATTATTTGTTGGTGTTGAGTTGTATAAGTTCTTTATACATATCAGATATGTCATTTGTAAGTATCTTCTCCCATTAAGTTGTCTTTCAGTTTTGTTGATTGTTTTCTTTGCTGTGCAGAAGCTTTATATTTTGATGTAGTCCCAATAGTTTTATTTTTCCTTTAGTTTCCCTTGCCTCAGGAGACCTATCTAAAAAAACGTTACTACAACTGATGTCAAGGAAATTATTGCTTGTGTTCTCTTCTACGATTTTTATGGTTTCAGCTCTTACATTCAGGTCTTTAATCCATTTTGAGTTTATTTTTATGTACGGTGTAAGAAAGTGGTCCACTTTCATTCTTCTGAATATAGCTGTCCAGTTTTCCTAATACCATTTGTTGAAGAGACTGTTTTTTTTTTTCCCCTGTTGCATATTCTTTTCTCCTTTTCAGAAGATTAATTGACCATATTATCATGGGTTTATTTCTGGGCTCTCTAGTCTGTTCTATTGATCTATTTTTGTGCCAGTACCATACTGTTTTGATTACTGCAGCTTTTAGTATATTTTGAAATCTGGGATTATGATACCTTTAGTTGTATTCTTCCTTTCCAAGATTGCTTAGGCTATTTGGGGTCCTTTGTGTTTCCATACAAATTTTAGAATGGTTTGTTCTGGTTCTATGAAAAATGTCAGTAATTTGATTGGGATTGCATTAAATCAAATTACTTTGGGTGAATGGACATTTTAACAATATTTGTTCTCCCAATCCATGAGCATAGAATATCTTTTCATTTGTGTCATCTTCAATTTCTTTCATCAATGTTTTATAGTTTCAGAGTACAGGTCTTTTACCTCCTTTGTTAAGTTCATTCTTGGGTATTTTATTCTTTTTTTGGTACAGTTGTAAATGGGATTGTTTTCTTGATTTCTCTTTCTGCTACTTTATTAGATTTACTTTAATAGATTTCTGTGCATTGTTTTTTTGTATCCTGTGACTTTACTGAATTCATTTATTCTAGCAGTTTTTTTGGTGGAGTCTTTCAGGTTTTCTCTATATGGTATCATGTCATCTGCAAATAATGACAGTTTTACTTCTTCCTTACCAATTTGGATGCCTTTTATTTGTCTGATTGCTGTGGCAAGGATTTCTAGTGCTATGTTGAATAGAAGTGGTGAGAGTGGACATCCTTGGCTTGTTCCTATTTCTAGGGGACTAGCTCTCAGTTTTTCAGCAAGAGTAGGATGTTGGCTGCCAGGTTTATATATATATATGCCCTTATTATGTTGAGGCATATTCCCCCAATCTACTTTGTTGAGGGTTTTTATCATGAATGAATGTTGTATTTTATCAAAGGTTTTTTCTGCATCCATTGAGATGATCATATGGTTTTTATCCCTTCTCATGTTAATGTAATATATCATGTTGACTTGTGAATATTGAATCACCCTTGATTCAATATCCCAGAAATAAATCCCATGTGATTATGGTGAGTGATTTTTTTAAATGTATTATTGGATTTAGCTTGCTAATATTTTGCTGAGAATTTTTGCATCTATGTTTATCAGATATTGGCCTGTAATTTTTTTTTTAAGTGTCTTTATCTGGTTTTGGTGTAAAGGGTAATGCTAGCTTCATAGAATGAATTTGGAAGCTTTCCTTCCTCTTCTAGTTTTTGGGATCGTTTGAGAAGCATAAATATTAGCCCTTCTTTAAATGTTTGGTAGAATTCACCTGTGAAGTCATCTGTCCTGGACTTTTGATTGTTGAGTTTTTTGATTACTGACTCAATTTCCTTGGTTATTTGTCTGTTCAAATTTTCTATTTATTCCTGATTCAGTTTTAGAAGGTTATGTTTCAAGGAATTCATCCATTTCTTTTGGGTTGTCCAATTGGTTGGCATATATTTTTCATAATATTTTCTTATCCTTTGTATTTGTGTTGTTAGTTGTTATTTCTCCTTTCTGATTTTGTCTGTCTTCACTCTTCTTTTTTTGATGAGTCTAGCTAAAGGTTTATCAATTTTGTTGATCTTCTAAAAGAACCAGCTCCCAAGGCACCTGGGTGGCTCTGGGTTAGGCTGCTGACTCTTGATTTTTGGCTCAGGTCATGATCTTGGGGTCCTGGGATTGGGCCCCGTGTCAGGCTCCATTCTCAGGGGAATCTGCTTGAGGATTTCTCTTCCTCTCCCTCTGCCCCTCCCCCCTCAAATAAATAAATAAATCTTAAAAAACAAAAAAGCAAAGAAAACCAGCTCCTGGTTTCATCTGTTCCACTGGAGTTTTTTTCCTTCTATTTCAGTGGTGTGTGTGTGTGTGGGGGGGGCTGTTTGTTTGTTTCTTTTTTTTGGTTTTTTGTTTTTTTCTGCTCTAATCTTTATTTCCCTCCCTCTATTGGCTTTGGGCTTTATTTGTTGTTCTTCTAGCTCCTTTAAGTGTAAGGGTAGGTTGAGTTTTTTTCTTACTTCTTGAGATAAATTTGTATTTCTATAATCTTCCCTCTTAGAACTGGTGTTTTCATCTTTATTTGTCTGCATGTATTTTTTGATTTTTCTCTTTGATTTCTTGGTTGGCCCATTCACTGTTGTTGTTGTTTGTTGTTTTTTAGCATATTACTTAGCCTCCATGTATTTGTGGTTTTTACAGATTTTTCTTTCTTGTGACCTCTAGTTCCATACTGTTGTGTTGGGAGAAGATGCATAATATGATTTCAGTCTTTTTGAATTCATTGAGACTTATTTTATGGCCTAACATATGATCTGTTCTGGGGAATGTTCCATGTACACTTGAAATAAATGTGCATCCTGCTGTTTTTCAATGGAATGTTCTGAATATATCTGTTAGGTCCATCTGATACAGTGTGTCATTCAAAGCCACTTGTTGATTTCAAAGTTTTCTTTCTTTTTCTTTCTTTTTTTGGTATGGATGATCTATCCATTGATGTAAGTGTGGTGTTAAAGTCCTATACTGTTACTGTTTTACTATCAATTTCTTCCTTTATTTCTGTTAGTAGTTACTTTATGTATTTCAGTAGTCCCATATGGGGTGCATAGATATTTGCAGTTGTTACATCCTCTTGTTGGATTGTCCCCTTTATCATTATGTAGTCTCCTTCTTTGTCTCTTGTTACAGTTTTTGATTTAAAGTCTATTTTGTCTAAGTATTGCTATGCGAGCTTTCTTTCTGATTCCATTTTCATGGTATATGTGTTTTTATCCTTTCACTTTCAGTTTGCATGTGTCTTTAGGTCTGAGATGAGTTTGTTTCACTTTAATTTTGAAACAATTTTTGCTTAGTACAGAGTTCTAGATGATTTCTTTTTCTTTTTTTTTAACTTTATTGTAGAAAGAACACTGAACATGAGATCTACCCTCTTGACAATTTTTTT
>NC_138371.1:146340866-146489160 GCF_054177405.1 Leptonychotes weddellii | reverse complement strand
ACTAATTCATTCTTTGCCTCATTTACCCTAGCTGTTAGAGTATCTAGATTAGATTGGATCTCATTGATAGCATTTTTAAGTTATGCCAGTTCAGCTTTCATTTCTGCCCTTAGAGACTCTGTGTTGCCATTTATCGATTTCTCCATTCTAGCTATCATCTTCATAACTGTTACCCTGAAGTCCATTTCTGACATCTTGGTTATATCTGTATCCGTTTGTAAATCTGTGGCTGAAGTCAGTCTCTGAGTCTTTCCTATTTTGGGGGTTCCTCCTCCTAGTCATTCTGTTGAGGGTTGGTTGAGGGAGTGTACAGAGTCCAAGTTATTGATCACAACCCAAGCAAGATGCACTTGTTTTATAGGGACGTTAGGCGTCTTGTTTTCCCAGCCTGTCTTCTGGGGGAGGGGCCTGCCTCACTGTTACTCAAGCAGCCCTGTTTGGGCAGAGTTGCCCTGCCCCCGGGGGAGGGATGGGCTCATTGAAAACCGGTTTTGGGGGGCTTTTGTTCTCTGGCGGCTTTCCCTAGTGGCTTTCCGCATCTCTTCTGCGAGTCAGAGCAGAAGAGACCATTTCCAACCCTGAGCCTCAGAGCAGAGAGATCACAGTCTGTCCTTCAGTGAGCTCTCCAGGCCACACTATCTCCGTTTCTGTCTGTGCTGCTAAAAACTGCAGTGTTCTGGGTTGTGTGCCCCTCAGCAGCACTCCCAGTCCTCGCCTCCAGGTTGGGCATGTCTCTGCCCTTTGTGCTTCTAAAACTGCCAGCCGCCCCTAGTTCACACGTGTGGCCCTGCTGCTCCAGGTTTCAGTGGGGGGCAGGGAGTGCTAAAGTCCTTTCCCCACCACTACTGGTCTGCGAGTCTGTACCCATCTCCAGTGCAGGAGGCTTTCACGCACCAGTGGTGCAGGATCCCTATGGCTCCCTCCCCCTTCCGTTTATCTTCCAATATCTGCCTGTGGAATCACGGCTCCCCGCTTCATACCTCAAAACCAACCACCTGCGATATTCTGTTTGTAGAGATCCAGATATATCTTCTTACATCTCAGGCTGATTTTGTGGGTGTTCAGAGTGGTCTGGTAGATATCCAGCTCAATTCAGGGGACCGGTTGGAATAGGGTCCCCTACTCTTCCATCTTCTTTTCCCCCCTCCTTCTATGAATCTATTTTTATTCAAGTCTCACATTATCTTGGCTGCTTTAGTTTTGTAGTAGCTACAGTATGAAGAGTATGAGTCATTCATCTTTGGTCTCCTTTTTTAAAGATTATAATGACTATTCTTGTTCCCTATTCTTGTTCCCTTGAAATTTCACATGAATTTTAGGATCAGTTCATATAAAAAGGCAGTTGCATTTTTGAAAGAGATCACATTGAATCTATAGATCAATTTGTAGAATGCTGCCATTACTACAATATTAATCTTCATGAGCAGATGTCTTTCCATTTATTTGGTTTTAATTCTTTTCAACAATGTTTTATAGTTTTCAACGTGTATGTCTTATACTACTTTCATTAAGTCAGTCTTTAAGTATTTTTTATACTGTTATAAATGTTAAATGTTATTTTTGGGTTATTCATTGTTAATATGTAGAAATATATTGATGTTTGTATATTAGTCTTTACCCTTCAACTTTACTGAACTTATGTGTTTCCTCTAATGTATTAGTGATTTGTGGATTCTTTGGGGTTATCTATTTATAAATCATGTCTACTGCAGATAGATATAGTTTTCTTCCTTTCCAATTAGGATGTCTTTATTATTTATTTATTTATTCTTGCCTAGTTGCCCTGACAAAAACCTCTAGTGCCATGTTGAATAGAAGTGGCTAGCATAGGCATCATTGTCTTATTCCTGATATTAGGGGTACAGCTTTCAATCTTTCACAATTGTTACGTTCTGTGTCTTTTTTTTTTTTTTTTTTAAATCTTTATCAAGTGGAACAAGTTCCTTTCTGTTAGTAGTTTGAGTCTTGTTGACATTAAAGGATGTTATTTTTGTCAGATTTTTTTCTGTATCTATATAAATCATATTTCCAAATATTTTGTTAATATGGTTTATTATGTTAATTTTAAACCAACCTAGCATTCCTGGGATAAATCCCACTTGGTCATGGTGGATATTTTTTTTATATGTTGCTGGATTTGGTTTCTAGTATTTTATTGAGGATTTTGCCTGTGTTCAATGGGAATACTAGTATGTAGCTTTGTTTTCTTGTGGTGTTTTGATTTGGTTTGGTATCTGGGTAATAATGGCCTCAGAGTTACAAAGTATTCCTGGTATTCTACAGTTGAGGTGTTTTTGACATAAAAACACTTGGTGGTAGTTCTCATTTAAACATCTGATAGATTTTGCCAATGAATTCATCTGGGCTTGAGTTTTGATGATTAATCATTAAAAATCCTTCACTCTCTTTACTTGTTATAAGTCTATACCAATTTTCTGTTTCTTCTGGAGTCCATATCAGAAGTTTGTATGTTTCTTGAAATTTGTCTGTTACATCTAGGAGATCTAATTTGTTGGCATTTTTTTTCCTATTCACTTAAAATCTTCTGTAAGTTCAGTGTGTCTATAATGTCACCTTTTTCCCTCCTGTTTTTAGTAATTTGAGACTTCTTGTTTTTTGCTCGTTCAGTCTAGCTAAGTACTTCACAATTTTGTCAATGATTGTAAAGAACCAACATTTGTTTTTTCTTTTTCTATTTTCTATATTTTTTTCATCTCTAATAATTATCTTTCCTTCTGCTTGTTTTGCATTTAGATTGCTCCTTCCCCCCCCCTAGTTTCTTAAGGTGAGATGATTTGGTTATTGATTGAATATTTATCTTTTTTAATGTGCGCACTTATAACTGTAAATTTCCCTCTGAGCACTGTTTTCATGGTATCCCATAAGTTTTGGTATGTTGTATCTTAGTCTTCATTTATCTCAAAGTACTATCACATTTCCCTGTGATTTCCTCTTTGGCCTATTGGATAATTAGGGTATATGGTTTAAGTTCCCCATCTGTGAATTTCTAAAATATCTTATATTTCTAATTACATTCTGTTGTGGTTGGAGGAGATACTTTTTATAATTTTAATCTTTCTGTATGTCTTCTAGAACATAGGATTTATTTAGGAATATTTTCAAAAAATTTTTTGCAGGGACCTACAGAAGAAATGTTAATGATTACAACTGTGTGTGTGTGTGTGTGTGTGTGTGTGTGTGTGTGTGTGTGACATATATAGTGGATCCCACGTAACTTTAGAAACTTACTTCATGGTCCACTAATGAGTATCAAAGACAGATATTTTAGGTCCGTGCTATTGAAAAAGCCAATCTCGAGTGAGATATGGAGCTTGTGCTCAAACTGTCATTACAGTCCCACCCTTTAATTCAGCCAAGTTGCTGTTTTCAGATTTTCTCAATGAAGTATTGCTTGTTTATATTCTGGTACAAGCTCTTTATCTCATTCCAATCTTTTAATGAATAGTTTGAGAACCAGTACCTGTCCCTGGAACATACTTATCGAAACACTGTGCTATACCTGCGACTGTATAGTGTGCTAGTGTGTAGACTATGAGTGTTCAACTGTGTAAGATGATATCAAGTTGATTTTCAAAGTAGTTGTACCAATTTACATTTGCACCAGAGTTACTATTTCTTCAAGCCTCAACACCTAGTATTAGGAAATTACTTTTGCATATCTCTTTAGGGGAAAATTATGACTCACTATGAGTCTAAATCTCTTTGATTATGAATGAAATTGAGCTTGTTTTATATGTGTCAGTTATTTTTCTCAGAATATACTATTAATATATATGGTCATTTTCTGTTGCATTTTATTATGTGATAATTTTCCCTTGCTACTCACCACCCTTCGCCCACTTCCACCTCAACCCCCTCCATCCATCCATTTTACTTATCTACTTATCCTTCATAGATCATTAGGCTTTGTCAGTTATATATGTCAAAAATATCTTCAACTTTATTGTCACTTTCTATTTAATGTGGTTGAATTTATCTATCTCCTTCTTGTTATTAGTAATTTTGGGGCAATATAAAATGTTTCTTTATTTTCTTCAAGTTTATATTTTTCTTGTATATCTGGAGTTGATTTTTGTGTGTGTGTGTGTATGATGTGATGTAGAAGTCCCATGAAATGTGTGTATATATATATATATATATATATAAATGTATGAATGTATATAAATGTATGTATGTATATAAATATATAAAATCAATATTTCTAGGGAAATTTGTTGAATAATTGTTTTCTACAATGCTCCTTTTTACAGATACACCTCTCCATATGTTTGTATGTTTGCTTCTGAGCTCTTTATTCTGTGCTATGGGTCAAATTGTATGCCAGTAACACTCATCTTAGTTACCATATTGTAACAGTAAGTCTTGAAATTTAGTAGGGAAATTTTCCTTGCTGTATTTTTAATTGTTTTGGTTATTCTTGGGCTTTTGTTATTCTATACAAATTTTAGAGTCAGCTTGTTAAATTTCTCGCAAACCCTTTTAGGGTTTTTATGTAAATTACTTTGAACACAGAGACCAATCAGACATGTTCATAACCATCTTAGACTGTGCAGGCCAGTCTATCTGCCAGCTGAATGCCACCAAAAGATTTTTGTTGATGTCATGTGGAGAAGAGTCACCTACCTGAGCAGTGTCCAAATTTTTGACCTTTTCAAATTGTGAGATAGAAACAAATTGTTTTTGCTTTAAACCACTAAGGTTTTTTTGTTTTGTTTTGTTTTTTAAGATTTTATTTACTTATTTATTTGACAGAGAGAGAGCAAAAGCAGGGGGAGAAGCAGAGGAGCCCGATGTGGGGCTCAATCCCAGGACCCTGGAACCATGACCCGAGCCGAAGGCAGATGCTTAACTGACTGAGCCACCCAGGTGCCCCTAAACCACTAAGTTTTAACATATTTGTTAACAGTACAGAATTTGATAGATGGAAGTGAAGTGCTGTCATAAACTTTAAAACATGTTACATTGACTTTGGGAATCAGGAAATTGTTATTGGAGGCTGGAAAAAATGAAAATTTGTAATATATTGGCCAGAAGTTTGGCAACATTGTCACCTGTAAGACATATTGATATCTATTGGTAGATAGATATCAATATATAAATATAAAGTTGGTCAGTTTGGCAGACATTTTTTGGGAACAATTTTTCAAGTACCATGTTATTATTTTTTTAGCCATATATAATAAATTACAGATGAAGGGAAATAGCTACAAAAGGAAAAATTCCATTTTCATACAAAATTTAGAGAAAAGGTAGTCATGCCTTGCCATTTGAGAATAAAACTGTATCTTATTTCCAGCCTCCCTAAAAGGCTCTCAAGTTAAATGTGTATAGGGTAAATATCATTTCAAGGATATGCCTTTAAGACCCATTATTAAGATGTTATGAAGATTTAAGGACGTGTCTCATAGAAACTCTCAACTAGACAAAATGCCTTATGGGAAGCTCAATCATTTTTCTATAGCCTCCTGATCTTTATCCCAAGTTCAAGGGAACCTGACTTGGGAGATCTGTGTTATGACTTTAATCCAATGTAGTGAACCTTATTAAGATTCATAGAAATCCCACAAAGTTTATAAGAGAATTATATTAGTACCATCAACTTGGAATAAAAGGGGCAGAAGTATTTCAAAACAAAACAAAAACCCACAGGTCTTCAACTGTCTAAGAGTAGAGAGAAAGCTAAAAAGGTTGCTCAAGAGGCAAAATAGGTTGTTTGTTATGGAAAATAAAAGATGACTAAAAAGTGAGTTCCAAGGGCCCAGAGAGTGAAGTGAAAAGCCACAGATAACTATTTCCACAGAATAGGACTGGCCCTTAATCAAGATACCAGCAACATGTGCTTCTGTCTCTTTCCTGTTTTTTGTTTTGTTTTGTTTTCTAAGCCTTATTGAGATATATCTGACCTATAACATTGTTTAAGGTATATAACGTGATGATTTTATAGACATGTATAATGTGAAATGATTACTACAATAAGGTTAGTTAACACATCCATTACCTCACCTTTTTCTTTTAAGATCTATCCTCTTTGCAACTTTTAAGTACATAGTGCAGTATCATTAACTATAGTCCTGATGCTGTACACTAGGTGCCCAGAATTTATTCATCATACAACTGAAAGTTTGTACCCTTGGTGCTAGATGAGTGATTGAGCCATGTTGGACAATCCAACTACCACCCATGAGTTAACTGGAAAAAAGTGACCTCTTTTGATGCATCATGGCTGGGATATTCTTCTGTTGCAAGGGTTTCCAATTCCTGACCCACAAAATAGTGAGATACAGCAATAATTGCTGGTTTAGGCTACTAGGTTTTGAAGTAGCTTGTTGTACAGCAATAGGTGATGGCAAGAGAATCCTATAGATACAACTGTTCATGTACAAGATAAAACCTATGTAAGTGTACTTATTGCAGCACTGAAACTACCTAATACTCATACCTAATATGTATATGGATGTGTTTATATATGTAGTAGTTTAAAAAAAGATTGAAGATGCTTCTGCCCTAATACAGAAATATCTCTGAAATACATTTAGTGAAGAAGTAAAATGAAAAACATTATGTTGAATATGCAACTATCTGTGTAAAAAATGGGGTGGGGGGTATGTACGGTTAGATGTATAGATATTTCTGGAAAGATGGGCAGAAACTATTCCTATCAGCTACCTATGGGGAGGGAGTCTGGATGACTTGTGGACAAGGGTGGCTGAAAAATTTTGCTGTAGAGCCTTGTATAGTTTATCATTTTTACATTTAAGATATATTTTCTTGGTTAAAAAAGTGAAAATAATACAGGGGTAAGATTAGAAAAATGTTGGGTAGGCTAATCCAAAAGCTAAAATGTGACTTTTATGGCTTCCTGGCCTACGATTAGGCCCTTACTTAATTGCAACTGCTTTGCCTCTTCTTAGTAGCAAAGTTGATGTTATTCCTCTGCTAAAAAGTCTTTAGAACTCTACATTTCTCTCAAGATGAAACCTCTAGTTCCTAAGTCTTATTTAAGGTTTGTCTTAATTTGGCGTAAGTCTAATTCTCTATCCCTGATCTCTTTATCAATCCTCACTTTCAACAGTTTACCTTCTGTCAATGCTCAATTATTTATATAGTTCCTTGAAAACACAATGATGTGTCACACTTCATGATTTTGTGTATGCCTTTCCTGCTGCCTGGACTTACTTTCCTCTTTTATCCTGGTGAACTCCATTAGATCCTTTCAAAATAAAATTCTGATTTCACTTACTATCTACCAATTGTAACAAATTACTTACTGTTTTGCACATATATGGACTATTTTTTACATTTTTGATAGCTTAATTTTTTTTAAATTTATACACCTATGTTTACATTAGATTAGGATTCATTGAAGGCAGAAATGATCTCTGTGTCCCGTTTTTAAACTCCGAGCCTGACAGAAAAGTTCTCAAACGATTGCAAAAGGAACTCAAAGATTGCATATATATAACAATCTAGCACAGTCTTAAATCTTCATTTGGGTATTTTGTTAAATATGAAAACCTCATCAGAACTGGTGTTTATTAGTGATAGCATCACTAAAGGAGTGTCTCTCTTTATATGTTTTCAATGTATATATATATTTTTCCCTTTCGACACCTCCTGTTCCCTTTTGACTAAACAGTTTTCCCCAGGCAGACATTTTTTATTTGAGACAAGACGACAAATTAACAAAAGGCAGTTTTTTGACAGTATAACTAGAATTCAAAACAATGATAAAAGAGGTTTATAAAGAAGAAATATGATAAAGTATTTTCTCAATTATTTTCTACCAGAATAATCAATTAAAATGTCCATTTCCTAAGAGTTTACTTGGCAATAAGTCTTAATTTTTTTCCCCTCCAGAAAGAATGTGTAGGTGTCATTTGTTGCTGAGTAACTATGAAGCAAGGAAACAGTTTACTTAATTATAGGAAAGATATATTGCACATTTGTATATCACGCCTGGATGAAAAGATTTAGAGGGAAAGTTATCTTCCTGCAAAATCCCTTGATAATCGCCTTACAGTCTCATTTGAAAACTTGAAGTGTGGAAAAGTAGATGTGCTAAACCTGTTCATATTCTCTTAGTGACAAGCGAATGCTTTTTATAGCTTGTACTTGCTGTGAGCTTCATTTGGAGGTTCAACTGTTCCTGATAACCAGTTTTGAATAACAATGGAAACATCAAGCCAGATTGTGCCTGTACTGGGGGATCTGTATTGAGATCCTAACTTTTTTTCTGGGCATGTTTCAGAGTTTAGGCATGTATGATGTAGAGTCTTCCCTATTTTATGTTAATTCGCATGTCATTATACTTTAAGTGTATTTACATAACATCATTTTGCTTTCATGCATTCAATTAATTAGAGCCATGATTTCATTTAAATACCTGTATGCCTCATAAATTCTGCTTTGCTCAAACTAAAGCAAAATCTTAGAGATTGCCATTGTGTTCTTATGGAGCCAATTAGCACCTAAAAGTGTTTATTTTTAAGCACACACTGGGTGGCTGCTTGACAAACACGTCTATCATTCTAATTCTATTGTTTGGTATTTTATGCAAATGGAAGCATACACATATATACGGTTTCCTTTTTAAGTATTTTGACATGCCTGATGGCATACTATACACATTGTTCTAAGCTTTATTTTTCACTTATACATCTTGGACATTGCTTCACAATTGACTCCCTTTTTTTTTAGAACAACTACAGAGCATTTCATTATCTGAAGTTACCAGAATTTAGTGAATTTTATATAGATGGACACTTAGTAAAAGACTTTGCAACTATCTAACACTAATACAAAAAATAGCCCCATAAATATTTGTAGAATGTGTTTAGTTATATCTGTGATAAGTTCCTGAAAGAGGAAGCTCAGGGTGAAAGGGTACACATTTTAATTTTGTTGGTTATTGTCTAAATGCCCTCCATAGAGGCTTAATCAAGATGAAATTAAAGTTTATATACTTACTATCTTAGCTCAGGCTTCTATGGAGCAATACCATAACCTGCATGGCTTATCAACAACAGAAATTTCTCATAATTGTGGAGGCTCGAAGTCTGAGATGAGGGCACCAGCGTGGTTGAGTTCTAATAAGGGCTTTCTTCCGGCTTGCTAACTGCCAACCTCTCCACGTGTTCTCCCATGGTGGAGAGCACAGAGAGCAAGCTCCCCTGTCCCTTCCTATAGGGGCACCAATCCCATTCATGAAGGACCTAATCACTTCCCAAAGGTTGCACATCCTAATATCACATTGGGGGTTAGGATTTCAACATAGGAACTTTTCAGGGGACATAAACATTCAGTCCCTAACACATAATATACTTAATTCTCCGTTTCTACTCAAGTTACCAGCTGACTAGGTTTTCAGAGGTGACACAATTACTATATTCCTAACCCCCTGTCTTTCTCCCCCATCACTTGATTTTGTTAATTATATTTCTTCTGAATTTTATACCTTTAAATATACTTATATCTTTACTTGGCTTATAAACTCCTAAAAACTTATATTTGTACCCAGCTATTACACAAAAAGGGAGCCTGCTAACTTCTACTTCTGTCACCTTTGCTTCCAACATTTGCTGAGTTTATCCCACTTATAATCTATACTGTAGCCATAATCCTGACATTTAATTTTAGTCTACCATTTAAAATAATCAACACCCATGGCCAGTTCTTTTGCAATAGGTTTTTCACCCCCTGGTTAAATTAAATTTATTCTTTATTTCTTTATTTAAGAAGAACTTATGGGAATTTTTCTTTTTTTTAAATATTTTTATGTATTTATTTGACAGAGCAAGACACAGCAAGAGAGGGAACACATGCAGGGGGAGTGGGAGAGGGAGAAGGAGGCTTCCCCTCTGAGCAGGGAGCCCGATGCGGGGCTCATGACCTGAGCCAAAGCAGACACTTAACCGACTGAGCCACCCAGGCGCCCCTGGGAACTTTTTTTCAATTGCATTTATTCTCAAATGAGAGAAGGTAAAATATTTATTGGGTCGTTTTCTTTTCCCCCTTGAGAACTCTGTGGGTATTTGCCCATTGTTTTCTGGCATTGAATATTGCTATGAAGTCTGAGGTTAGGCTGGTTTCCTTATCTTTACCTTAAAAGTAGCTGGCTCTTCTAGTCTTCTCTTCTCATTCCAATAATTTTATTGAGGTATGTCATGGTATTGAGCCTTCTGTGTCAATCTATGGGAAAATGTCCTTTCATGTCTATAGGTATGTCTCTTTTTTTGACAAGGTTTCTTGAATTGTGTCTGTAAATATTTTTATAATATATTTCAGTTCTATGGGATACTCATTACATATATTGGATGCTTTTATATGCCTTTTATTTTTTTCTATGTAATTTGCAGCTCCTTTTTAAATTTCTTTCATTTTACTTCTCTCTGCCCTGTGCATCATATTTATTTTGTTTCCGCAGGGTCTAGTTTCCTTTCTGCTCTGTTTTCAATGTACCAATTTTTAGTTACCATAACTGAGAAGATTGTATTTTTCTCTGAAAGCTAGTGCATCTCCTTCTGTCATAGCTTTCCTGAGCTTTTATGTCACTACTTTGCACTATTGCCTCTTGCCATCTATGTAAATTTGGAATTTTTCAGTGCCTTCAATTCCTTAGCTTAAAATTGGGGTAATAATCATTCTACTTGATAGGAATGTAGTGAGGATTAAATGAGTTAATTTATTCACAGCACTTATACACTGTTAAGTACCTTATAAGTGCTTGTAATTATATTTGTGGTTTTATTTTAGAGAGGCAGCTCCTTTTTCAATTTTTACTTTTTTAATTCATCAGATATTTGGTATAAATTTTATCTGCTTTACGGCAACATTTTTCTGATGAGTGTTTTTGCTTTCCAGTTGAACAGCTGGCTCTTTAGAAAAACACATACTCCTCCTTAATACAGTAGATAAGTCATTAAGTGGCCTAATTTAGGAGAAATATGAGCAAAAGTTAAAATGGAATACTAGGAAATAGTCAAAGGTAAAATGAACTGAAGACTCATAAAAGTATACTTTGTTTCTAATGTGTTTGCATAGAATTTTGCAATCTATGGACTGTAGAATTATCTATGATAATATCTAAATCATAGCTGGAAGAGAGAGGAAACCCAAAGAGACAAATAATGATGGAAGAAATTGATAAGATCAGGCCTCAAATGGTTTCACAGGTAAAAATTTGTAACTCTCAGGGAACAGGTTATTCTATTACTCTTCTACCTTTTTAATGGTGTAGAGAAGGGAAAAAAAGGCCTCACGTTTCATCTTAATTTTAACAGGGCCAGTATCACTTTGGTATCTAAATCTGAAAATCACACACACACACACACACACACACACACAGCAGTTATGAGAGCAACTTCTTTACCACCACTACTACCCCCAAAAATTCTTTTAATTTCAGAATAATTTTTGAGATCTAATTGACATATAACATTGCATTAGTCTTAGATGTATAGCATAATGATTTGACATATGGATATATTGTGAAATCATTATCATAAATTAATATTACCACCCATCATTATAATTTTTTCTTGTGGTAACTTAAGATCTATTCTCTGAACAACTTTAAAATATGTATTACAATATTGCTAACCTTAGTCACCACACTGTACATTTCATCCCCAAGACTTATTTATTTGATAACTGGAAGTTTGTGACTTTAGACCACCTTCACCCATTCCCCACCCCCAGTAACCACCAAGGTGTTTTGTGTGTGTGTGTGTGTGTATTTTAACTCCACAAATAAGTCAGTTCATACAGTATTTGCCTTTCTCTGACTTACTTTACTTGGCATAATGCCCTCAAGGTCCATCTATGTTGTTGCAAATGGCAGGATTTCTTTCTTTTTTATTTTTTTATACTGAAAAAATGCAGTATATAACATGTCTTTATCCCTTTACCTTTTGATTGACACTTAGGTGGTTTCTGTGTCTTGATTATTATAAACAATGCTACAATGAACATGGGAGTGCACATAACTCTTTGAGATAGTGACTTCATTTCTTTCACAGATATACCCAGAAGTAGGATCCCTGGATTACATGGTAGTTCTAATTTTAGTTTTTTGAGGAACCTCCGTTCTGTCTTCCATAGTACCTGCACTACAGAATAATCTTAGGTATAGAATTCATTATACTTTAAAAGAATAATGCAGCACCAAAAATGGGGTTTATACCAGCAATACAACAGTGTTTAATGTTAGAAGTTATGCTAATATCATTCACCATATAAATCAGGTAAAAATGCTATCACTTCAGTAGAGTTTCCCAAAAGCATTTGATGGCACAATTTCTATCTTGCCTAAAACCTGTAGTAATAGTTTCATAGACCTCTCCAATGTGTGTATATTATAAAGTGACTTATACATAAATGTATACATGTTACAAATATACATTTGCATACCCACATATGTGTGTGAATGTATGTATACCTTCTTTATATTTCTAGGTATGTGTAGATCAAACAGAAGCCATTATGCTTAATGGCAAACAGGTGACATTCCTATGAAATAATGGCAAAGAATGCTTTCATGACTTCTATAATTCTATATTTCTCTAGAATTATGCAACTAGATGAGAGAAATAAGATAAATTGTTGGAAAGTTGTTAGAAGGTTAAAAGCATTGGGGTGCCTGGGTGGCTATCAGTCAGTTAAGCATCCGACTCTTGATCTCAGCTCAGGTCTTGATCTCAGGGTCACGAGTTCAAGCCCCACATTGGGCTCCACGCTGGGCATGGACCCTGATGGAAAAAAAAAAAAAGTTAAAAGCGTCATATGTGAGTAATATGCTTGAATAATTGAAGAGCATCAACTGAATCAATTAGAAACAAGAGAACACAATTATAGGCTAGTTATACACACACATCATATAAACAAAATTGCCACAAAAACACCTAAGAAAAAAACTGAACAAGAAAAGTTTAAGTTCTAAATAAAGAGAACCTTTATTTAAGAAAAATAATGTACCAACAGAAATAATTATAATGCTAAATTAAAAGTTTTTATACTATAGAAACGATAAACCTATACCGAGGCCAGATTTTGGTATTCTAGAAATAGAACCAAACATAATTTATGATAAAGTCAAATCAGTGAAGGAAGGCTTACTCACCCCCTCCACCCCCACCTGATGTACTCTGTGCTCATTCATGTTATGCTTCACTTTATGTTTTTTTTTTTTCTTCCATTTACCCACTTTGTTTTATGTCATGGTCATTGTTTTTAAAACTAATGCTCTAACACGGATTTAAATTCCCTTAGCAATAAACTTAATGTATATATTTTTAATTTTATCACATCATTAAAGTGTTAATGTTTTCTACTACAGAGAAGCTGAGGCAGTTGGGAAAGAGAGAATTGGACTAACTGGAGGCTGGGGATCTGGCCTCACCTCTGAAAGATGAGATGAGGGGGCAAACAAATGATCTGTGGCTTTGTATTTGGTTCCTATGCTGTAACCAAGTTATACCATGACCTGTTTTGCTACATGTAACAGTTCTTATAGAGAGGGGGTTGGTCAGGGGGTTAGGCACCCTGGAACAACGCTGGAAAATGAAAACTACAGATGGTACATATTTATTTTTGCTTCTACAATGTCTAATCCAACTATTTGGAAAGTTTCCTTCTCCTTGGGAATTATTTCTAGAAGTCAGAGAACATTTACTCAGTAAAAACCTTATTTTTGTTTTGAGGATGGTTTGTCATTAAATTAAGCTCATGTGCACATACTAAATTTTATATGAAATCTCATTATGCAATCTCATGTTAACTTATTCACTAATTATATAATAAAATTGCTGGAATAATTATCTAACTCATATTTTATTAATGCTTAATTAAAGACATAGCTTAAGTAATTGTGGCATATTACAGTACTAGTGAACCAGAAAGTTATAATAAACAGTACAGTGGCACAAAATTACTAGGTATAGCAGTTTAGTTTAATGGATCTTTTAGCGGAATCCATAAACAGATTACATCATTTTCAGATGGTTTTTGTTTCCATATTAACCTTTCTAAATGAGGTTTTGCCATAGGTTTAGTATATTCATAAAGGTGGCTTTCATCAGCCTAAAACAGGTATCAACATGCCCTTTGGGTTTTTTCATGAATCCAATTTTTAGATCTAATGTCAATAGTGGTTTAGAAATAAATTGAGAGAAAGATTGACAAAAAGTCATAAATTGAATAACTGCAGGGACTTAGGTTTTGGGGGCCTCAGGAGGCATTGTGACTTACTGAATTACAACCTTAAGCAGAATTCAACAGTTCCTTCTTTTGTATTTTCCTGACAGTCAAAAACATGTCCAGTAGTCTCCGGTGCAGCCTAGGGTAAAATGGTTGTCTTTGTTTCCAGTGTGATTGTTCCTTCATCTTTTAACCACCACTGGGCCCATGTACTGTGTGGTAACAAAAAAAGTATAATATTAAGCTGAATGGTGACAAAAGCTTAATGTTTTAGATTTATCCAGCTCACTGTCTTATTTTAGTTTTATTTTTTTAAAGATTTATTTGAGAGAGAGAGTATGGGGGGAGGGCAGAGGGGGAGAGATAATCTCAAGCAGACTCTCCGTTGAGTGTGGAGCCCAACATGTGGGGCTCCATCTCATGACCCTGAGATCATGACCTGAGCCAAAAATCAAGAGTCAGATGTTTAACCAACTGAACCACCCAGGCACCCCTGCCTTACTTTATTTCTTATTACAACCTACAGAAGCAAACATTCTTTAAGAAAATAAATGAATGAAGGAACGCCTGGGTGGGTCAATCAGTTAAACATCTGCCTTTGGCTCAGGTCATGATCCTGGAGTCCTGGGATTGAGCCCCATGTGGGGTTCCCTTCCCAGTGGGGAGTCTGCTTTTCCCTCTCCCTCTGCCCCTTCCCTCTGTTCCTGCACGTGCATGCACATGCGCATACACACACACACACACACACAAACTCTCTCTCAGATAAATAAATTCTTTAAAAAAAGAAAATAAATGAATCAAATAATGGGAAAAAAATCAAATTTTAGGCTGAAGAATTACAAATCAGGCCTTATATAATTTTTCATAAAGAAAACCATTAGTGATAAAGTTGATCCAGAATATCAGAGACTCAAATACATTTCGTAAAACTGCAATTTAATACATGAACTTCAGGAAGGACCAAATCCTGTCTGCTCAATTCTTCTTCAGTAGGAGGGCTGTCTCCCCATGAAACCTTCCAGGAATGAGGGAGAAATGACTTCATACAAGAAGTAGCTGGCACTGAACTCCTCCGTGCGTGTTCTACTCCATTCTCTTCTACTTGATGAGGCATGAATTAAGTATGTCAAAGGAAGAGGGAAGAGTCCCAGGATGGAAAATATTTAGAAAAGTAAGGTACTTAATGTCTTACTGTGTAACTCTACGCATGGATGATTTTTGGTGTTAATTTTGATTTACGTGAGGTATGACTGTGTCTGCGTATGAAAGCTGATGACGGTGTACATTAGTATACATTGAGCAAGCTGCATATGGCTGGTGCAGGAGCCATAGTGTCCTCTTTGTAAGGACTTCTTGGCAACTCTTTCACCTAATTAGCACAGCACTTCAGTTTTATTCACTGCCATAATGTTCACTGTAAACTTCCTTCATTATTCCTTTATCCCCTTGGCTCTTGTTTTCCCTATGGAGTAAAGTATGTTTAATGAAATACCTAGGATTTAGTAGAAGATGATACACATACAACCTTGCCATCCTCAGGAGCCAGGATTGGTCTGTATGTTGAAAGTGGAAGTACAAATACAAAAAGGGCAAAAAAAGGGGGGCGGAGTTTGACACAACAGGTTTCTCAGATTTTATTGGACCTTTCTAGATATTTTTGTGAAGAGATAGGTTGAGAGGTTTATTGAGGCCACCAAGACCTGAACCTAGAGAGGTCTTGTATTTCTTGGGTATTTCTGGAACTAGTCTGACCATGCTCATAAGTAGGAGTCACAAACTGAAGTACAGGGTTACTGCTGTGTTTTATTTGGTCCTGTGTGTGTGTGTTTAATTGAAACTTTTATTGAGATTATTGTAGACTTAAGAGGAGTTATAAAGAATAATGCAGAGAGATCCCTTGTATCTTTTACCAGGTTCTCCCCAATGGTGACATTTTATAAAAGTATAGAATAGTATCACAACCAGGATAATGGAATTGATACAACCTACTGCTCTTATTCATATTCCTGCAACTTAGCTTATACTTGTGTGTGGGTGTATATATTTCTGTATAATTTTGTCACACATGTAAGTTCATGTATCTACCACCACAAGGATCCCCACACCCCCCTCTCTCAATACTCTGTCCCCTTCAAACTTCTGACAACCACTAAGCTATTCAATCACTTCTAAAATGGTGTTGCTTCAAAAACGTTATGTAAATAAAAATATACAGTATGTTACTCAGAGATTTTCTTGGGTTTTTGTTGGCAGGATGGCTGTTGCAGCCTCAAGCATCATGTCCTCTATGACCAGCTCCAAAGTTAGGCTGTCACATGTGCCTGTTTTCTGTCTTTGAAGGGATACTTTCCTTGAAGCCCTCACGTGGATTGTCTCTTCTGTCTCATTGGTAGGGATATGTCACATGTGAGCTTGCTGCCAGCAGGAATAGAATTACTATAATTGTCTTGGCATAATTAACATTCACTTCTGTGGTTTGAGAAGGATCTCATAAGGCACAGAGATATCAAATTTCTGAACAATATCATAGTTTCATTTGGAAGGAAGTAGGTGGTAGTGGTTAGGCCATACTAGACTAAGTGTGTTACTTATTTTAATCATAAAGCCTGATCTGATCTTTGAAATATAAACTGGTAGAGATAGGGTAGAAATAAGGACTAAGCAGGATAGGATGCAGAGATAAACTGACTCAGCTGCAGAATTGGTCCCTAAGTTATAAAATTCTGTTTATTGGAAAGGAACTGGGTTTTAGGCCTGATGGTCAATGTCTCAAGTCAAGGTTTCAGTTACAACTGATAACCGGGTTATCCGGATAGTAGGATAGCCTGGAAAAATGGAACGAATGATCCAGTGGTCAAAGAGGGAACCAGCTGTCTTCCAACTCATGGAAGGTCCCAGGTGATTAGGAGAGGCTGCTAATGGATTACTTCAGTCTAACATGGATTGGTTTGAAAACTGGGCAGGTCTGAGTGTACAGACACAAGACATCAATGATGCTTGTGGGAAGAAAAAGGCAGGCAATGCCACTGAAAAGTCTGGTCATCAAGGATTATTTGCCATCCTAAACTTAAGTAACTCAGGAATGGGCTTTTCAATTCTGGAAGATTGGGCGCCTGGGTGGCTCAGTTGGTTAAGTGACTGCCTTTGGCTCAGGTCATGATCCTGGAGTCCCGGGATCGAGTCCCGCATTGGGCTCCCTGCTGAGCAACGAGTCTGCTTCTCCCTCTCACCTTCCCCCCTCTCATGCTCTATCTCATTCTCTCTCTCAAATAAATAAAAATAAAATAAAAAAAAAATCCAATATCTGGATTAGGACACTGATACTGGGATAGAAAATAAAATTAACTGGTTGAATTATTAAATATTAATGCTTGCATTAACTAAAAAAAAAAGTGCCAGATCTTCTTCAGGTACCCATGGTACAAGTCTCTATTCTTGAGAGAGCATACATTCAATTGAACATTTACTAATTAGATGCTGGGCTCTAGACAAACCTGAAGATGCAAAGATGAATGACCTATGTTCTCTAACTTCAAGCAGCTTAGTCTAGAAGGCAAAATAGAACAGACTTTTTACCTGGTCTACTTATAATTGAATTCCAAGCAACCAGCAGAGATGCTGGCATATAAGTGATGCTCAAAACCCTTTTATGCACAAATGCATATGTAGACAACTAACAAAAATATTGCATGGTAATGCTATATTAAAAATGTGAAGGGAGAGTTAGGCAAGTGAGGATACTTGGAAGGTTAATTATTCTCTCTGTGGAAATGCAGGGCAGGTAAGGGAAAAAGGCTCAGAAGGAGTGGTATTTGAACTGAAACTTGAAGAATGAGCAAGATTTTTCTAAGTGGAGAAATGCATAAAGGTGTGAACTTACATTAGAATCTTGGGAAAAGATGAGAAATATACATGTAGCAGAAACCTATGGTGGGTGGTGATTGGGTTGGGTAATGGCTGGAGATGACCTTGGAGAAGTAGGATGGGATAATTTAGGGAAGACTTGAACATACCCTTTTAAAAGGCTTACACTTTATTTTACAGGTAATGGAAAGACATTAATTACATTTAAGTGTATAAACTGCATGATCACATATGATTCATAGAAACTTCAGAGACACCGGCAGTATTGAAGAGGATTGGTTGAAGATAACCGTGAGTCAGGGGTTAAGTCAACAGGCATTTGGAGTAATCCAAATGAAGAATGCTGAGAGCCAGGGTTAGGGTACTGACCTTGGGAGAGACAAGGCATTTTATGGGCATTGAGAGAGATTTTAGCAGTAGAATTAATGAGACTTGATTGATTTGGGTATTCATGGTGATAATGGAGATGCGGAATCAATTTTTACTCCGTAGTTTCTGGTTTAGAGAATTGAGTGGATAGTACTGTGGTTAGCTAGTGAAGGGAAAATGAAGGGGAGAGGTTTGAGATGAGCTCTCTCACTGGAAATACTGTAACAGAACACTCTGACATATAAGACAAACATTAATAGGGCATGAATAGGGTTGAATATGCTTGGTTTTTAAAAATAAATTTTTATTGAAGTATAACATTCACAAGTCATAAGGCCTCAGAGCAAGGAATACTCACAAAAGTCACTTATATAGACAATTACCCAGGTAAGGAATAGAACACAAATAGCACCTGCAAATTAATAAATAAGCTATGACAGACTGGCAATCAACATACCTAGCAATACTAAAACAAAAAGATGAAATCTTGACCAAAGGAAAAAAAGAGTTCGTTATCTCATCCTGTGAAACAACTAGGGTTTTTTTTCCCCCCCTCAATATTTGAGAACTATGTTTGACCTGGTTTGAATTAAATGTAGACTTTATGATCTACAGCCTGGAAGACAACTCAGAGATAAGTAGTTAACATCCACAGTAGCTGAACCTGAGCTACAACAAGAGGCCCATGTGACTATGATAGGAAAGTATGCCATACATATGAAAGAGCTGAGGACAGAGAGAACAAATAGGTTTTCAGATAAATTAAATAGTGCTTCTCAAATTGAAAGTCATTAGCGTAGAAGCTCTGAATTATATGTATTGACTTTCTGCTTCTTACTTGGGCAGTAACTATAGCTAATATTTATTGACCCCTTCCTATGTGCTGGGGATGGTTCTCTGGTCTTTATAGGTATTAAATAATTTAAGCCTTACTATTATCATCAGATGAGGTGCCTGAAGCGAAGAGCTGCTGTGTAATTTCCCTGAAGTCACAGCTAGGAAGTTATGGAACTAGGCTTCGCACATGGCCACTTGGATGCAGAACTAGTGCTGAACGTTTCCTACACTGATGCTAAACCCTCTTTGGTAAACCATGAGGTGAGAAGCAACCGCAACCTGTGTAACTGGTGCTAGATAGAGCCCTTGCTAATTTTGTGGCATAAATGGCAAAGTTCTGAAGGAATACCTTAATCAAGGGACAGTATAATGGTATGTAAACATAGGAATATTTAACCTCTACTTATTCATACATTTTATATTCATTTATTGAACACTTAGTACAAGTCAGATAATGTGTTTGCTCAGAATTCTGCCTTTTAGAAGCCTTGGAAAAGCAAGTGTATCAGCATATGATTACAGTGTGATAAGAGATCTTATAATAGGGTGGATGGCAGCTTGGAACAAGAAGTGTTGCTTCCTGCCTGGAAGTTGAGCAGCTGTCTATGGAGAAAACATTTGAATTGCCTCTTGAAGGATAAGTACTCATTTGCCAGATAAGGTAGGGGAAGACTTCCTTTGAAAACCAAAGGCACAGGGGTGAGGGAACCTGGAGGGACCAAAAAAAAGTTGGAGAGGCAGGCAAAAGCCTGATGAAACCGGTTTTGTAAATCAGCCTAAACCTTGATTTTCCTTGATCAGTAGCTTTCAAACTTTTCTGACCCTGACAGTCGGAAATTCTAAATAAACTGTAATTAAACATTTTTTAAACTGTAATTAAAACAAGTCACCTGAAACAAGACTTGCAATTAATAAAGTATGTCCTTCATTTTTCCTCTTCCTTTTTCCTGTTACCTTTCCTTTCTCTGTCTTCTAGTGTTTTCTGTACTTCCTTGGAAAACAAATAGTTTTGAGATCCACTCAATGGTTTGACCCAGCAAGAGTTTATTGCCTCTAGTGAAAAAGAATACTTGAGATGATCTATCATACTTATCTTTTAGAAAAATTATTTGACTTCAGAGTAGGGATTAGAGCAAGATCCTAATCTGGTAGACAGATTTAAAGTCCAGAGCCAGTTAGGAATTATTCAGAAAAACTAGCCAAGAAATGGTGAGGGCTTAGATTGATAAATTAGAAGAATTGCCATGGGGATACCTGGGTGGCTCAGTTGGTTAAGCATCTGACTCTTGATTTCAGCTCAGGTCATGATCTCATGGGTCCTGGGATCAAGCCTGGCATCACGCATGGAGGATGTAGAGCCCCATGTCATCCTGGGCTCTGCACTCAGCCTGGAGTCTGCTTCTCTCCCTCTGCCCCACCCCCACTTATGTGTCCCGCAGGTGCATGCTCTGTCTCTCAAATAAATAAACCTTAAAAAAATGCCATTATAATTATAAGCGAAACAGCCTTAGACTCAGAGCTTAGGTATGGGGTGTGGGAGGGAAGAAGGAATCCAGAACTAGCCATGGGAGAATTTATAATCTATATATACTTAAAGTTTGCAAAAACCTAATAAATTGTTTCAGCTTCAGAGCACTCCTCCCTGAAATATAACAAAATGATTCATCCTTTACACATCAAATTTTCTTCTATCTGGGATCCTGATTAAATGCTTCTGCTCAAAGGAATGTTCCTTTCTCCTTTTATGACCTAATGACAGGCTTTTAATTTTTCCTCAAGCACTTCAAAGAATTTCCTATCTAGTAGGTTATCTACAAAATTCCATTAGGGAATAATTTGGAAAGAATAAAATGTCTGACCCCTATAAAATCTTACATGGGAAGAAATGAGAAAATAAGTCTCTAGCCTGTGAAGATGAAAAGAAAAAAAAAAAGTTTGGATGGCTTAAGGAAGAAGTGGGTTTGCCGTTTAATGAGAACATAGGATAGGATACATTCCTGCCAGGAAGTAGTTACTGTTGTGGTAGTGTGATGAAGCAGATGCGTTATCCCCATGGAATCAGCTTACTGATTGGCACTGCTGGTCTTCACTGGATTAGTGACTGCTCCAAGCCAACAGCAGTTGTTTCGGAGAAGAATCAATAATACAGAATTCTTTCCCTCAGTTTTCCTTCATTCCCTTACCCCTTATATCATTCCATCATCTCCTATTGCTTTTTTAAAGGAATTGAGATAAAATTCACATAACATCACATTCACAATTTTAACTTTTAAGTGTGCAATTCAGGTGGTCTTTAGTATATTTGGTATTGTGCAACCATTCACTATTTCCAGAATATTTTCACCAATACTCATTAAGCAGTCACACCACATTCCCTACCCGCTCCAGCCCTGGCAACTAGTAATCTACTTTCTGTCTCTGTGGATTTGCCTATTTGGGGCACTTCATATACATTGAATCATACAATGTGGGGCCTTTAGTGTTGACTTCTTTCATTTAGCTTAGCATTTTCAAGGTTCACCCATGTTGTAAGCATATATTGGTACCTCATTCCTTTTTACGGCTGAATAATAATCCATGGTATGGATAGACCACATTTTGTTCATCCCTCCATTTGTTAATGGGCACTTGGGTTTTGTCTACTTTTTGACTGTTGGAATGCTCATAGAAACATTATTCATATGTAAGTATTTGTATAGACATATGTTTTTAATTTTCTTGGGTGTGTACCCAGGAATAGAATTGCTGAGATTCAATGGGAATTCTATGTGTAACTCTTTGAGAAAATCTCAAACTTTTTTCCACAGTGGTGGTGCCATTTTGTATCCTCATCAGCAATGTATGAGGTTTTCTAATTTCTCTGTCTTTATCAATACTTGTGTGTATATTTTTTAAAAATTTGGAAATCACATTACCCCTGAGGTTATTTGTGTTAAAAGCCACTGTGACCATTTCTTTTATTGGTGGGAAAAATCATCACTATTTTACCTATTTTTTTTTCATATGCCAATGGGGGGAAAATGGTGTATTACTTCTCTATTGCTTCATAACAAATTACCCTAAACCTAGCAGCTTGAAACTACAAACATTTACTTTCTACAGCTTCTGTGGGTCAAGAATTGATAGGTAGCTGAGATGGGTCCTCTAGCTCAGGGTCTGCTATGAGACTGTAATGAAGGTATGGGTTGGAGCTGTGGTCTCCACACCTGCTTACTGGAGCAGGAGGCTCCTAGGCTCACTCATGTGGTTGTCAGCAGGATTCAGTTCTTCCCCAGTTGTTGGACTGAGGGCCTTAGTCGCCTAATGGTGTTCCTTGAGGTTCCTTCAATTCATTCCCTCATAGGCCACTCCATTGGGCAGTTAACAGGGAGAGGCTGGCTTTATCAGAGCAAGGAAGAGAAAGAGCAAGCGACATGGAAGTTTCAGTCTCCTTGAATCTAACCTTGGAAGTAACATCACTTTGGTTGCATTCTATTCATTAGAAGTGAGCAGCTGGGTCTAGCCCAGCCTCAAGGGCAGGGGATTACACAAGGGCATGAATCCCAGAAGGTGGATCCTTGGGGGCCATCTCAGAGATTGCCTACCACAAACTTTTTATGAAAAGAGGAAAAGACTTTGAGGAGAAACCTAGTTTCTCATATTTTTCCAAATGAAAGTATTTTAACGTGAAAATTTTTGGTGCTTATTTAAATAGCACTAAGGTGTTTCCTTAAAACAAAACAAAACAAAACAAGAAATAACAAGTGCCGATGAGGATGTGGAGGAAAGGGAACACTTGTGCACTGCTGGTGAGAATGTAACATGGTGCATCTAGTGTGGAAAGTCACAGGAATGAAAAGTGCAGCATAGGGAATATAGTTGATAATATTGTAATAACAGTATATGCTAACAGTGACTACACTGATTGTGGTGAGCACTGAGTAATGTGTAGAGTTTATGAATCACTATGTTGTACACCTGAAACTAAGATAACATTTTATGTCAATTATTCTTCGATTAAAAAAAAAAAAAACAACCCTTCATGTTAAAAAAAAGAAAAAGAAAAAGAAAAAGAAAATAAGATTTCAAGGCTTTTGATTAGTTGGTGATATAGACAAGTTTGGCAATAACCAAAAAAATAAATTTGGGATGAATCAGGAGACCTGAGTATTACTTTAAGGCCTAACATTAACAAAAAAATCACAGCTGGCTTGTGCAAAGCCTATAAACCCTTGGGCTTCAGTCTCATTATCTATAAAACCGATGGGTACTTTCCATCAGAGGCTCTCAAGCTTTGCCTACCACCCACAATACACAATTCATTTTACATAAGGGCCAGCCTGGGATACACACATAAAGAAACAGTTCACAGATACCTGAAGCAAAAGTTTCTAGAAACAATATTTACTTTTACTAAATAGAAGCTCTCTGCTATCTTTTAAAAAAAATATTCTATTCAATTTCACTGAAATACTTTATTATATTTAACAGAAAAATTGAGTTGACCCAGCTGAATTTTGTATTATGTTCTAATAAATTGCAATCCTCTTTGAAAACATTGCTTTCTATGGCTACTTACAAAACTGTAAAACTAATCTAGAGTTACTTGCTATATCTGTGAAGATGATACAAAGGATAAAAAGAGAAAGGTGCACATTTCTCCTATTCCTTTAAGCACCGAGTTACCAAGTTAAGAGTTTATTAGCAAGTCAGTGTATCTGTATGTTGTCACCAACCAATGTCTGTACATATTTTGGTAAAGAAGTCATGGGTAGCTATGTTAGAAAGCAAATGATTATATGGAACAAATAGCCTCTGGCTTTGCCTAAGGCTAGCAACCCTCTCCCAAATTCTTGATCCCCGAAATCCCATTCCTTTCCTAGTCTACCAGCTTCAAGGGATTATTGATTGTCACACACATTATGCTTTTTATCATTTATCTGATTTATTATCATTTATGCACTCATTTTTGTGGATATATTATACTTGGTGTGATATGTAATGCTAACTTCATATGGAATTTCCATTAAAAAAGAAATTTTACCCAGATAAGGAAATTTTCTTTACTGTGCTGTTGACTATCTATTAAGTACTTGACAATGCACAAGGCATGCATATGTTGCTTCTAAAAATTATCACCAAAGTATACATAACGGAGCAGCATGAAATTTGCGGCAGCTCACTGAAAGTCATATTTCTTTGAAGTTTTCTGTTTTAGCTTATATATTCATGTGAATCTTGAGCTCTATGATATGTGCTTATTTTAATATCTAATCAATGTTTTACATTATTTATGAGTCAGATTACTTTAACTTCCCTTACTCCTCAATCTTAGAATAAAATTTATGTTCCAGGAGGCTGCACCATGATTTTTCCTGGCTCAAAGTAAAGTACTCTGAGGAATTTTGAGAAGCATGAGACATGTTTTCAGATAATCCTCGTAATCACCCTATGAAATAGGTTTTATTCTCCTAATTGAGCAGATTGAGGAATAAGAAGCTTCAGAAACTTACACAACTGGTAAATAACAGCATTAGAACTTAAAACCAGGTTTGTCTCCACAGCCCATACTGGTCTTACCATATGCTTTTGTCATAATGCTTTTAAGTCTTTATGGAAATGGAAAGAGTTCAGATAATTCTGAAGTATTCACCTCAAAATTTCTAGGGTTCTGTACACTTTCAGTGTACTTGTTTTTGTTTTCATCCTGGAGAAGATGTGAAAAGGGTGGAAATTCAAATACCTGTTCCTTCAAAAAGGAATTAGGCACCTGAAGATCACAGTTATCCTAAAGTCACGTCCAGGAGAAGTCTGGAAGACCGTTATGCAGATGAAACATTTGGGCTCTCATGATATTAATCACATTCTAGGAACTTAGATAGAATGATTTGTTGGGAACAAGGATAGACCCAAATGGTGTCACAGCCAGGGGCTCTGGATTTCCGCATGGAAGCTGAGTTCTCCTACTCCCTCAGAATCAAATTATTTGTGGAACCAGAATGCATAAGAATGCTTTCAAAAAGAGAGGAGAGAGGGAGATCTTACTAAAAGAAACTGATTTTACTTACCCTTTCAGCTCCTTGCAGCCCTCTCAATGGTTATAAGGGGGTATAAATTCACTGGATACATGAAGAAAAAAAGTCAGAAATGTGAGAGCAGAAAGAAAAATAATTATAGGCTGTAATTTCCTTAAATCTGCATAGTGATTTCCCCATTTGTCTTAATACTCATAAAAAGCAAAATATTTTATTTTCATATTCATACCCTTTTCTAAACACCTCTTCTTCCAACGGAAGAGGATGCAAAGATCTCGTCTCATTATTTTTCTTCTCTGTCTTCAGTGTGTGACTTGTATCTTCATGATGGCAAGATAGCAGCTGCAATGCCAGGTATGAGTTGAAACAGACTCAAGTTGTTTGTTATGATTTTACTGCCTAGATTTTGGACGTGATGTCCTGCAATGCAGCAGGTTTTATGCTACTATGAAGACAAAAGCCTTATTGGGAACAGCAAAGCAGGAAAAGATAAGGAGGCTGCTCCTTGATGACACAAAGCCTCTGTATCAGCCCTGACTGCTAACCCAGGATTTATTGTATATAATGAGCTACAGTTAGTCTTATTTTCTGTTACTTGCAGATGAATACAATCCCTAAATGAAATTACCTCAGGTTTTTTTTTTTAAGTGTCTTTCAAATAAACCTGTTACTAAGACTTAGAAAATCTTGTGTCCTTTCTCATTTATATCTGTTTTGAGTGGATGTTCTAGTAAATATAGAGGCAAATGCTGTGATTATTTAGGTACATATCATATATTAAGCATAACTCTATCAACACCTTCCTTTTGAGTTAAAAACCACCCTATGTGCCCTTCAGTAGTTACATTTCTGTCCGTTTGGTCTAAAGATGCTATGGAGTGAATGTTGTGTCTCCCCCCACCTCCAAATTCATATGGTGAAGCCTAGTCTCCAATGTGATGGTATTTGGAGGGTAGAGACTTTGGGAAGTAATTAGATCACAAGGGTAGAAACCTTGAGAATGGGATTAGTGCCCTTGTAAAAAGGTACATGGGAGAGATAATTTCTTTCTTGGCCATGTGAAGGTTCAGGGAGAAGGTGACTGTGTACAAGCCAGGAAGTGGGCTTTCACCAGAAGTGAGATCTTTTGGCTCCTTGTTCTTGGACTTACCAGCTTCCAAAACTGAGAAATAGAGGTTTGTTGTTTAAGCCACTAGTCTATGGTATTTTTGCTATCACAGCATGAACTGACCAGGATAAGAGCTAACCATTATCCTGATTTGGGATAACCATTCACTTGTTATATATCGTTAGACCCATGTCTATTTTACATTTCTTAACAATTCAAAACGTTGGTGTTTTGTATGGATCACAAGTGCAGCATTCCATAATCGTTATGTAAAGAACCAAGTATGTATTGCATGAAAACATTATGACCTTTTCCTCTTAGTTTAAATAAACTCCAAGGTAACTGGACTTCTAAAGCACCTTCCTGTTTGCCTGATATCTACTTTAGCAATAATTTTTTTACGACCCTCTGACTCAACAAAGTAAATAAAGGTATTTTTTATCACTGTTAAAAAAATATATATATATCTTTAAAATATAGTTTAGTTCTCTTCTTGACTTAGATGTAATAAATGGGAGTAATTTTCTGCGACTTGCATTTTTTCTTAACATTGTGAGATTGATCCATGTGAACAAATACAGCATTCCACATAAATAAAGCATGCAGTTGGCATTTACTTTTCAGTCCTATACAGTATTCCATGAAGCATGTAGCTTTCATTTCTTTCTATTTCTTTTTGGTATTTCCCATAGTCTGTAGCAGTAGTTCATTTATTTACATTTCTATGCAGTATTCCACGTAATGTGTAGCTGTAGTTCCTTTGTCCCCCTTTTGCTGTACAGTATTCTATGTTTGAACTTACAATAATGGATTCTACTTTCCATGGACATTTTATTTGTTGGCTGTATAGAGCTATTATGAATGGTGCTGCCAAGAAGATGATTTTATGTCCTGGTCCTTGGTGGTAAAGGTTTCTCTGGGGGCATATACCTAGAAGTAGAATTGTTAGGTCATGGGGATATATATTTCTAATTTTACTAGAAAATCCCAAACTGTTTTTCCAAGTGGCTATCAATTTATTCTTCCGCCCATTTTATATGAGAGTTCATTGTTTCACATTATTTCATTATTTTATTCTTATATTTTTTTACAATGAACATTTATTATACTTACTATAAGAAAAGTGTTTTTCAAAATTTCAAAACATAATGGAAACAAACCTATCATCATTTAGGAATATATATGTGTGTGTGTATATACTCATATATAATGAACCTTTAATCCTCTAAGAAAAATGTGATCTTATTGATGGTGAACTGTGACTTTAAAATACACTTACAGCTGTTAGCTAACAAATGGAAAACAATCTCCCCATTCCCATGTCAAATATTCACTTTGTGTACCCGATATGATGCTCACATGAAGTACGGAGTGCTTACCAGGAAGTCCCAGATAAATAACGTAGACAAGGAGAAAGATATGAATTCCATTATCCAATTTGGGGATAGAGAAGAAATTTACTTCCCATTTTTTTTCTGTAATAAAACTGCTATGTGGCAACTGTAGAGAATTCTTGAATTGTAAGATAAATGGCTGTGATTTTTATAGACTGTTGGTATTTAAACAGAAGCATGATCTATCAGAAGGCTTAAGAAAATAAAGGTCTGGTTCTCTCTGGAGATCACAGTCTCATTTTGGGAAATGATCTCTTTCTGAAACAGACACTGCTTTCCTGGTGTTCAGACTACTACCAGACCAGTGAGGTCCTGGAAACCTTCACAGCAGCAGAAACAATGTGTATCAAAAAGGCATGACACAGTTGGGAGGAATGATGTTAGCCTGGGGAAATATATTTTTAACTTGTGACCTAATCCATATAAAAAATAAATTGATTTAGATATGCTTCCTTATAATATGAAAGGGATGTTCCTTTCATGTTAATGTTCCTTTAAACATTCTCTTACTACGTTTAAAGTTTGAACACCTCTCTCACGAAAACCAGTTGACTACATTTTAAAAATTATGTATCCTATTAGGTAAACTTTTAGAGCTCCAAATAAATAAAAGCATGTTTATATATATTCATTTTTTACTTCTGCTATTGAACTATATAATTGAATAGTAGAAATATACATGAAATAGAAATTTTGGAAGATTGGCAAAAGTTGAGGTAAACATTAAATCTTGAATTTTCTTAACAGTACCAAACACTACTACACCCACAAAATTTATTAAAACTAGAGCAATATAACTGAACTTTGTTTTTCTTAAGTCTCCATTGAGCATTTCGTGATGTAGCAACTTAAAGTCTGGTTCTAGAGGTTTATTTTGATACCAGATTTTAAGGCTTTTACAGCTGAAAAATATTTTTTCACAAAGATAGATCTAAATGGTTCTGTCTACCAAATAATAAAATGTATTTTTCAATTTCATCCCCAGTTTTCTAAAGCATTTGTTGAAAATAACATAATAATTATCCGTTTTCCCTTGTAGTACCTGCTGGATTTAATATATTTTAGCATTTTTTAAAAGATTTATTTATTTATTTATTTTCAGAGGGAGAGGGAGAGAGGGGAGGGGCAGAAGGAGAGGGAGAAAGAATCCCAAACCAGCTCCCACTGAGCCTGACACAAGGATCAGTGTCACCACCCTGAGATCATGACCTGAGCCACAATCAAAAGTAAGATGCTCAACTGACTAAGCCACCCAGGTGCCCCTATATTTTAGTATTTTTAACTAGTAGGTATATACTTTATTGAGACTCTTTATTTGGAAACTCAAAACAGAAAAGCCCATTTTCAAGTTTTCCGGTTGTGCAAATAAGAATTCTTCTGGGTGACCTATTTGTATCATTTTCAATGATAAAAATCCCACAGAAGATGGAAATATTTTTAAGCATCACTTTCCAAAATATTCTTTTCATACCATGAATTTCCTAAAACAAAAACCTCATAAAAAGTTCATCCTTTCATTGGTAACCCTGTCCAGTACTTCGCTGTGAGCTAGACACTGAATCTCTGAATTCTTCAAAAGACTTGTGTATGTTTACTGTCATGCCATTAAATATTGTAAGATTTCTGCATACTTGAAGAAATCCCCTTCTGCAATGGGAAGCTGGGGCCAGACCTAAAGCAAGGGCTCCACTATGGCCCAGCTCCAAGGTATATTATTCATATTATATTGCAGGTGGTTGGTGCTGCGCTTCAGGGGCCCTGATTGACATCTTGTAGCAGTTTATTGAGTTTATTTGCTGCTGGTTTCAACTCTTGGCTGCAACAGCTGCTCTATGAATGAGGCAATGAATGAATTTCACAGGCAGACTATGTCTGAGTTCTTAATGCAAATCCCCTCTCCAATCCAGTCACAGGCAACGACCTTTAGTGCCTCACACAAAAATCGTAGTTCTTTGTACCTATTATTACTGAAACCACACATAACAAATACCATAAGCTGAAATATACCATAATCCATAGTTTCATTCAAAGGAACAAATCTTTCACTATGTGATATGTGACTTGTTTCCTCCAGTCTTTGGCAATATCTTCTGTCTCCTAGCAGTATTCACTGAAAAAGAGATAATCTTTGACGGCGTTTTAGACTGTGTCTCTGTTCTCATTAAGTCATTACCATTCACTTACTATTGCAGGAAAAAGTTTCCTCATTGGTGCATGACACTAGGTTTTCACAAAGTAGTGAAAGAACCTTAAGAGATTTTTAAACACCTGCCATAAGGTTTCATGGAGAAATTTGATAAAATATTGCACAGCATATGACATGACTTAAACACCCCTTAAAATTGTCATATTCTGTCTTTGTCTTGGAAGTTCATTTTTTTATATCTGCTAATGTGATAGCTTTATATTAGCATTAATATCTTCAGGCAGAATGCACTTGAGATTATTCTCAAATATGTGTACACACACATATTCCAAATACTCTTCTTGATTATTTTGAATAATCAGATGGTTATTGCTTCCAAAGTGTGATGTGGCTAGTGAAGATCTTATATGGGAGTGGAAGATGACAGTTATGCCGCTTAATTATTTGCTTGATTGTAGATGAGTAGTATTAGCTGCAAGCTGTAGTTTCTTTGCCAGGTGGCTTTAAAACACTCTTGTAATCTTGTGTGGTTTATCTTCCTTTAGTTTCACCAAAATTAAATGATACAGTTATGAATCTACTTAACTGGTTCCAAGAAAACTATAAGTAGTGGTAATACAGTCAAAGAGAAAAGATGATGAAGATATTATTGTTAACGCTCTAAGTCTAAAAATCTCTACTTTTTTCTTTGTTTTGTCCTTGATGATTGTATATCTCTAGTACCTAATTCACTTCTGATGAGAATCATACTGTACATATTGTCTTATAATGGTTTTTTCCTTTCTTAAAACATACATATCTAGTAATAACATTTTCTCTAGGTTATTCTTCCTGTAAGCCTGTCTCCACTTACATAATTTTTAAGTGACTGTCTTCATTCTTGCTATCTTGTATGAGTGCAAGTCAATTCACTAGGCTCCACTAGAATCTAGCTTACTTTTTTACCTAGGCCCTAACTTACAGAAAGGCATGCAGAGGCCATTATCATGAAAAATTAGCAACAGTTTCTTTATTAAAAACACAAGCATTAATCTTTGTACATTCTTAAGACATGCAGCCTCCCACCCATGATTACAAAACATCTTGTAACCCAATAAGATGTACATTTTTAATCTAGATAATTTAGGTGAAATTTGGTTGATGTTTTAAGGCAATAGGCAGTAGTGCATTCCTCACTCAGCTTTCTCAGAAAAGTTTTGGAGTTATTTTCTAAAGTCATTGCACAAAAAGTCTTGGATTGACATGAGAAAGCTGTACATGCCTTAGTAAATGACAAGAACAAGCACAGTCTGAAAGAAAAGTATTGAGGAGGGCACATTCTGCATGGAGCACTGGGTGTTATGCACAAACAATGAATCATGGAACACTACATCTAAAACTAATGATGTAATGTATGGGGATTAACATAAGAATAAAAAAATTAAAAAAAAATAAAATCAAAAAAAATTTTAAAAAAAGAAATTTGGTTCTATAGGGTAAATGATGTAAAATTTTCCTAGTTCTTCCATTTGATCTTAGGGAACTGTCTGCATTGTTCCTTACTACTTTTGGTGTCAGTTGATAATTTCTGGGGTGTCTGAAGAAGTCTGAAGCCCTGTGGATTGGTGGTCAAGGAGAAACAAATGGAAATGCGTGAAGAAAAGCCCATAGGAGGAGAAGTAAGAAGTGTCACAGAAACAAGACAGTGAGTTGGGGTGGGGGTCAAGGAACGTGGGACATTCAGCAGTAGGAGAAACCTTCTGGCTTCTTTTTCCTGGACCCTTGCACATCTACTACTTTTCTACTTTTCAGGTTCACCATCTGTGCTGACATTTTGGAAATCAAAGCCAAAAGAAATATATCACAGCCGCAGCTCCAAGGCATAAGGCTGTTTCAAACCAAAATTCATTTTTCACATCTTTAATCAAGTAGGAATGGCATGTTGTGAATATTTCTAGGGAGTAAATTTACTAGTGCTTTAAGATTAGCCCAAGTTAGGTATTTGGCGGAGGTTTGGTTTCATTTTGATCCTTAGTCAAAACAGAATAAAACAGCACTGTATGCAATTCATAATCAAAATGAAGCATAAAACAGCAGACATTCATCTTAAGGTCTTTTATTAAAATTCCTACTGTTGGGTCCAGATCTGTAATCACATCCTGCATATGGAGTTTGCCATTACAAAGAAGAAGAGAAAATAAAAGCTTTGAAAAACAAACAAAAAACCAGGAAGAAAAAGTAGGATGTTATTATTTTCTTTTCACTAGAAAAAGCTATAGTATGATGGAACTGATCTCAGATGAAAACTATAAGAAAAGTTTCCTTGGATTGTTCCGCGTTTGTCTTGCAGCCTTCAGTGATCCCATCACACAGGGTGAATATTTCCCCTACGTTGGTCTGGGCTCTCCTCTATCACCAGTGGTGACCTCTCTGTAGGCATTTCCTAGCAGTTAATGACCAGTTAGCTTCAGAGCCCTGGGCTTTGCCTCAGGCTCTTAACTAGCATCTCGTTAACTGGCAGGAAATGTGTTTCCTTTCTGTTGCTTACTTTTATATATTCTTAATAGAACAGAAAGTACCTTGATGGAGGTAGACAACGTTACACTTTCAGCTTCTCATTTGTAAATAACCCTGTTATGAGAAATAGGAAGTGATCCAGCTGGTTGTAAAAAGACACACGCTTAATGGGCAAGTCCTGGTGGACTAATGGTTTTGCTTGAAAAAACATCACACCTGCAGGACACATTGCTCCAGTTTTGTTCCAAACATAATGAGCCTGCGTTCAAGCAGAGATGCACACGAATCTCTCTGGGAGTTATAAACCTTGAAATATACAAGAGAAAAAATTTTAAAAAACAAATCTAGTTCATTTTTCTCTCTAGAGACTAACATTACACTATCTGAGCATCACTCTTTCCAAAGGCTCAGTAATTTCCAGATGTAAGGTAGAGCCCCTTCTATATGCAATGTAATGTCTCTTTAAAATTTTATACCTGGTCCATACAACATATGAATATACATACATACTGTAGGAAAATGGCCACTTTGGGCTTTGGTGCCCACTCTGCCCTGCCTTTTTCTGACACAGGAATAGTAGAGTATCTAAAACAGTAGTTTATGATATTTACTTCATCAAAATTTGGTTCTTGTTTAACTTGATGGCCTAATGTCCTATGCTTTACTGTAGCTGAACAAACATTTATGGGGCACTTACTACAGGGCTAGATTTATTTCATATACCTCTAATGCCATGCCAACCTTACCATTTATCCCCTGGGCATAGCTCGGCACCTGGCTTTGACTATGAAAGCACCATCGCTAAGGTTATGTGTTCTGATGTCAGAGTGGTAGACTCTCTAGCTCAGTAACTTAGCTAAGTTACATATTGTTTCTGTGCCTCAGTTTCTCATTTGTATACCTTGAAGAATAGCAGTATCTACCTCCAGATTGTGTGAGTCTCAAATGGAAAAACCTATGCTAAGTGCCTGATATATTTCCTGGCTTATTCTTAGCATCAAAAATGTTAAATTTATTATTTATAGTGGTGCTTAATGTATTAGGGTTCTACAGAGGAACAGAAACAGTAGGGGGTGTGTGTGTGTGTATGTGGTGTATAGAGAGAGAGAGAGACAGACAGACAGACAGACAGACTTTAAGGAATTGGCATACCACAATTGTGGAGGTGTGGCTAGTCCCAGGGAAGAGTTGAAGTTCAAGACCAAAGGTAGTCTTATGGCAAAATGCCTTGCTGTTTCAGGAGGTCCATCTTTGGTCCATAAGGCCTTCAACTGATTAGAGGAGGCCCACCCACATTATTGGTTAAAGGGGGGTGTACTCTGCTTTACTCAAAGTCCACTGACGGAAATGTTAATCTCATTCCAAACAGTATTCACAGAAACATCCAGAATAATGTTTGACCAAATGTCTGGACACTGTGGCCTGGCCAAGTTGACATAAAATTTACCATCACATTTAATTAGTTCAATGAAATTAGCGAGCTTCTCAGTGTTACAGAATACAGGGCCTCCTTGGACATATCCTATTTCCTAGTACTGCAGGGAATATGAGAAATATGGATCTCCTTTGCCTTAATCAACACTTCTGTAAGGTCCTATGCATCTAAATCCCAATCTTTTGGCTTGTGTCATCTTACCTTCTGTGATGGAGGATATGTTCTTGCTTGATGTTCCCGTTAGTCTTTGCTTTGCCTCCTCCCTATGCAGCTCTCTCAGCCTTCCCTGGGTGTCAGCTGTAGCTATTACCTCTGCCATTTCAAGGGCCATGGGTAGGTGTATCCTCTCAGGGGGAATGCATTAGTGTAACTGATTCTGTAGATTAATCTGAAAACAGCAATGTACAGACTCACAGCCCTAGTCAGTCCCTGTAAACTGCTATGCAATTTGGAAACCTGTACACAAAAGTGCCTAGTCAAGGGGCCATGGAGGACTGAAGTCTAGTTCATGCAGCCTGGCCCAAGAAAGGATAGTATCCACCATGGAGGAAGGGCTACATTTTACTTTGCCTGAGCTCTACCCACTGCAGAACTGTCTTCCCAGAGTGGGGCACATCTTTCTAATTTTCCCAAAGGTACCACAAAGACTGGCCTTAATGGAATAGGAGGCAAAATTATATAAAATTAACCCATAGGTAAAATTGTCTTTTCTGTACGCAAATACCTCTCCTCAGTGATTTGGCTTTAAAGTGGGACAATGTATGTGACTGTCCTTCTCCCTTCCTCTGTTCATAACCCTTTCCCTTCCCACTCCCACCTCACCCCTGCCCTGTCACGTAACAGCACTACCTCTTGCTGAAAGGCATCATGACTTCAGCTGTTAGCTTTCACTTGCCTTCCTCTTTGTACACTACCATATACATTATTTCTTTAATTTGTACTGCGAGGTGTTTCCATTTTATAGCTATTAACATCAAAATTCATGATTTTTTAAGCATCTGCAACCAAGTCACAGTAGGTGACAGAGACGACTTCTGACGCTTCACTCATTTTCAACTTTAACATTATGTGCATCTAGACCCAGATAATTCTTTGTTGGTGAGGGCTGTCTTATATGTTGTAGGATATTTAGTGGCATCCATGGTCTCTACCCACTAGATTCCAGTAGTACCCACCCCCCAAGTTGTGGCGTCCAAAAATGTTTCCAGATAGTACCAAATGCCTGGAAAGGAAAACCATCTCTGTTTTACTTAGTGCTTATTCCAGTACACCATAAATATATGTTCTTGTATTAGTTTACTAAGCCTGCTGTAACCCAGTACCAGTTTGGCGCCTTAATCAACAGAAATGAATTGTCTCACTTCATTGTTCTGAAGTCTAGAAGTCTAAAATCAAAAGGTCAACAGTTTGGTTCTTTCTGAGGCTATAAGGGGAGAATTTGTTCTTTAGCTTGTAGATGTCTTTGTTTTTTTACATTGCCTTTCCTCTGTGTGTATCTGAGTGTCCAAATCTTCCCTTTTTACGGGGATACCAATTATAGTAGATTAGAACCCATCATAATGGTAGTTTAACTTGACCACCTCTATAAAGATCCTGTTTGCAAATATGTTCACATTTTGGGGCGCTGGGAGTAAGTACTTCAACATATGACTTTGGTGGGGGGAATATAATCCAACCCATGACAGTTCTAAAAAAAAAAGTGTATTTATTCAAAACAAAATTCTTTACTCATTTGCTTAGCAACTTAGCTGCTTCTGAACAGATACTATATGGCTGGAATAATTTGGTATCATACTTGACACATAAAGGTTCAATGGGACATTTGAATGAATGTACAAAACAATTTCTTCAAATGTAGTAAGTGAAATAACTAAAAGTCAATATAAATAATATAAAGCAAAAATAGGCAGTTGATAAGCAGGGAGAATAATTTATAACTTTTTCTAACCTGAAACTTCTAGCATAATTTAAGGGACATTATAGATATGCCCATATTTAGAGTAGTGCTAAATGGTTTAACCACAATTTTATTTCTAATTCATTCAGCCATTTGAAACAAAATGATAATGGAAAAACTTTTCACACGGTCATGTATTCCATAGTTTCTTTGTAGACTTTAAAAGAGCTTTTCTACCAGAGTAGAACTCATTGGTATGAAAGGTTTTCTGGAGTTTCCTATCATGGAAAAGGTTGAAGTTATGCCACAGACCATCCTGTCAAGATAGGGTGTGTACTCAATGGGAAACACAGAACAAAAAAGGGGGGCAGGATAGAGGTTACAAGATGACTAATTAGTGATTACATGAGGCACAAAATGGATTTCATGACCCTCTAAAGATTCCTTGAAAATCAACTTAGATTCTAAAGAGGCAATGGCCATATCAAATGTGGTACAGTTTTATACTGTGGTTTGACACTGTTTATGTGAGCATGCTGTTTCACGGATTTAAGGTCATGCCGAGATTATGATGACACAGGAGGAATATCATACATGCTACCCACTTTGATGTGGACCTGTATTAATGGCCTCTTCGAGAAAATATACTGAATGGCATGGGACTTGGGGAAAGTCTTTATCTTGTTCTTCTTGTAGGGTGTTTCTGTTGGTTCACTGATTGTCATTTAAAGGTGAATTTTCTACTCCTGGTTGCCCCCATACTCTTTTGCCAAAAATGCTTTTTAAAATGTCTTTAAAGTGTCATTTAAAGGCAAAGGCTAAGAATGGCAACTATAAGCAGCACCCCTGAGCACCATAGAACTGTAATTTTATCTACAGCTGTGCCCAATTATTTTTAAAAAAGAAGTTCTGTAGAATGTATCAAATATAGGGCAATACCAAAATTTGTCCATGTTTCATCCTTGTATTTAATAATCTGCTGTTGCACAACTGTTCTTCTTGGAGTTTCTGGGTCTTTCCAAATCTGTGCTTGCCTGGTCTCTTTGTATAACTTCATCTCCTCTATGAGACTCACCAAGGTTACCTATGTAAGGGATGCTGTGATATACAGGTGGTACCAAGACTTCCTCCAGAGCTTCCTCCTTTCCTGTTGTACCTTGCTCCATCTTTGTCTTCCCATGATTGGTCTCTCTATGTGGTCTACCTTTTCTTGCTTGCCTTCTGATTTCTTACTCTTGGTTCTGTCTCATGGAGGCTAGGCTGGCCTCTTCCTTTGCAACAAGGAATCTTAGGAAGCATAGAACAAGGAAAAACCCTATTGGGTTCAGCCTAGAGTCCATGACATTTGTCTGCTGACCTCATGATCAAAGTTCCTATTAGGCCCTGCCTGTCACAATATTTGAGCAGTCCTGGCCAAATACCGTAAGTGACTTCTCCATTTCTAACTAGGAAACAAAAAGGCTCATAAAAGTAGAGCATTACATCATCATCATAAACATTAATGTGATTAAAAATACACATTAATGTAAATATTGCAATAAAAAGATACTGAACTTCAAGAGTTACTCAGTAATTTTAAGTTAAGCATCTGCCTTAGTTTGGGCTGCTATAACAAAATACTATATCCAGAATGGCTTAAAAAAGCAACATTTATTTCCCACAGTTCTGGAGACTTGAAGTCCAAGATCAGGATGCTGATATGACCGGGTTGTTGGTGAGAGCCCTCTTCCTGCTTTACAGATGGCCACCACCTTCCTATTTTCTCATATGGCAGAGAGAAAGGGCTCTAGTCTCTTCCTCTTCTTATAATTATACTAATCATGGGGGCTCTACTTTCATAACCTTATCTAAACCTAATTACTTCCCAAAGGCCTCATCTTCAAATACCATCACACTGGGATTAGGACTTTAATCTGAATTTTTTTTGGGGGGGGTGCGGGGAGACACAAACATTCAGTCCATAGTAGCATCCTTACAAGTTACATTGTATCCTCAGTAAATTGGTCATATCAGTGCACTTACTGAGTGACATTTCCAGTTTGATTGATTGCCTACCTAGTGTTATCAATCCTTTGCTCCTGTAGAATCCTTCTAAATCCAAGGGATAAGCTGGCTTTCTGAGGGCCTGATCCAACCTTGTGTTGTTTGACCCAAAAGTTTTTCAGAAGACGAAAAAAAAAGGTAATTTCCAGTGTTTAAAAAATAAGAGAACTCTCATAAAAATCTAAATTTTAAGCATCACTTGAAAAAGTAACAGTGATAGGAACACTGGGCAGCTAGCTATTCACATGCAACAGTTGACTGGAGCCCTTTACTGCCTTGCTCTCCATGGCATGTTCTAGTTCACTTTTACTCATTTATGCTTCCCTCCTGGCTGCTGCTGGTGTGGCATGATGTCCCCTAACTTAGGGACCACCTGGCCCCTCTTGGTAAAAGTTATCACCTGGATTTAATCATAACTGCATTTTTTCATGTCCAAAGATATAAAATATAAGTATGTTTAAATGTTTTGTATAGTGAAATTGTCTCTAAATAAAGTGATCCTAAGTCTCCCTCCTCTTATCTCTTAATCTTTAAACCTTTTCATAAGCTTCTCTAGTTACATAATTCCAGGGTTATATTTTGACCAGGTCTTAAATTTTTAAAAAAAGTTTCTTGTCTTTTAGTGAAATGAAAATATTAAGTTTCTTTCTACCTTTTCTTAGAAAAAAACCCAAAAAACTGAAGTCTGTTTCAAGATGGTTATTCTCACACCTTAAGAATTTCAAATTCAGAGCTATGAAGCACTGAGCATTTCAAGTTTAAACTTACAACTTTATCCCATTATATGTGCCGTGATGCCAAGAGAAAATTTTGTTTCCCTTTAAATTACAATCTCAAATATTGCAAGATAAACTATTTACCTATAATGCTCATATAGTAATGATAAACAAATAGCTGAAGAGTGCTGGGAGAGAGAAAAAATTAGTCTTTGATAAGTAATAACTGTAAATATGAAAAGGAATAAGGAACATAGAGTCTGTTCCTCCAGTTTTTCCTGTTCAGTTTCATTTAACACTGGGAAAAAAACACATCCAAACCAGTCTTGCCTAACCCACATTAATTGATAATGAAATAAATCTTAACTAATATGTTTTGATCAAATCATTTTCAGAAGAAAATATGCCACATTCAGTATTCATAAACTACCATTGTCAGATTTTTCTTTTTTATCTTTCTAAAGAACCATTTGTAATAGATGGCTTCAGAAGTGATGGAAATGGGACAGAGGGCGTGGTCCCAACAGAGAGCACCCTCCTGGCTCACTGTTCCGGGAGGGCAGGGGAGCTGGGTAATTGGCCCACTGCCATGCACTCCTCATGCAGCAGCCACCACTCCTGGTTTCCCCAAACAATTTTTCTTCTCCTGCACACTCTAACAAACTAGAATTTGAAACAGCAGTGAACAGGACCCCTTTCAACCCTGAGGCTTTTCTGAGGCAAAGAGGCCATGCTTCCCGCCATGACTGAGGTCTCTGCTCTGATGTCCCCCAGTTACTGGATGAAACTGTGCTTTGAAATAACTGTGGAGAGAGGAACAAGAAGTGTTAGTGCTGGAAATTTAAGAAGTTGGAGTCTTTTTTTTTTTTTTTCCTCTCCATGTGGAATACCTCCCAAACTTGTGGAAGAGAATAATGGTGGTTTCATCTGTGTGTGTGTATATGTATGTGTGTGTGTGTTCTTCATTTCCAGTTGTCAGGTGTTGCTTTAAATGTAGCCCTGCCTGGGAATACTACCCATGGATGACAGTGAAACAAAGAAATAGGGATTTTCATTTTATGCAAATCATTGTGTTAATTGGGGATCAGGTGGTGTGTTTCCTGAAGTAAGCAAAGGGAAAATCGTATTTATAGAAGCTGTCAATGTACAGCATGCACACTCGAACTTTGACCCTGTGTGAAAAGAGCAAACAGCCTATTGCCAATTGTATTAGGAAATTAAACTCTTTTTGGGCTAGCAGTTTGTCAAATCTGATGACTTCAAATACGAAATAAGAAGAAAAGTAGACTTTCTTTACTGATGAGCTTCTTCCACCTCACCCCCGCCCCTCCAGAACATTCTTCCAACTATATTGCAAACCTAGTTAAGGCTCTGGAATGTTATTTGTGCAGTTAACTTTTTGAATTCAATCATAATATAACAGTTGTCTCTACATAGTTAGCTTTGTGTTCTTAACTGGAGTAAAGAGCAATCAAACTTCTTAAACTTTATTTAATAAATACATTTAACTCAATATTATTTCTAGATGTAGCTAGACACTTAGGACTTAGTTACACTTAGGACACTTAGTTGTCCCAAAGCTTAGGATGAATGCTTTGGCCTTGGTAATTATTGTCTACACTGTCCGAATTTGTTGTATAATTACTTGGTATTCTGCTTCATTTTGACTGTTTAGACTTGGCCTTTGAGCACTTGGCATTTTGCTCACAGGAAGGAATTTACAAATGCATTCCTCAGCTGATAAATGTAATAGCACATGATGGTGTGAATCCTAATTAGAGAATCACACATCTCTAGTACATTAGGGCCAAGAGCTTTCAAGTATCAGAGTAGTGTGTTTATCTCATTAGTATATGCAGCTTTGGAATTGATTATTGCAATAATAAGTTTTTTTAAAAAATTAGGGTAATTAAAATTTGTAGTGTTTCCTTTTTATGTTGGGTAAATGCTAGGTTTTTTTTTTAAGTTGGCTTAAAATTAATCTTTAGAGTTTTGATTTTTTAAAATCTGTGGCTCTTCTTTGTATATAGGCAGTTTTATAGGACTGCCTACGTGTGACACTGTAGAAAGAGAAAAGTCAAGACTTACGTTAAGTGGGATATAAACAGCTCTTTACCTCTGAGAATTGTCTTGAAGATGTCTCTTTCCTTAAGTGTGCTTATAATGCTCTCAATCTCTCTAACATTTTTTCCCCCTGAGATCCATAAGATTGAGGCAGAAAATTTTCTGGTTAGGATGATTTTCATATAGACTAACCTTGTGGCAGAAAGACACATCTGTCTCTCTTTCTCTGTCTACTTAATATCTATCAATAGGTATTTGATAAATATTGACTACATTCAGTGATCTATGCTGGATACCATGGAGGAAAACAAAGGAGTTCTGTAAAGCACTGCCTAGATTCGGAGTGTTGGGCCTATCTGGAAGTTGGGGGTGGGAAAAGAGTAAAGATAACAAACCCATCTGGTGACATGTTAAAAGAACTTTAACTTTGAGCAACAAAATAGTGACAGTATTTGGTTATAATCCACAGAATAAAGTAAGTATCCATGAAACCATACTCATATAAGTAGATGAATGAATGAAAGGAATAAAAAAGAGGGACACTTTTCTTAGAGGAATTTATATGTGAATAACCCCCCCTCCAGAAAACTGAGCTTAATTTTGTCTCCCCTGAAGTATGAGCTGGACTTAGCGATTAAATTCCAAAGAATAGAGTATGGAAAGGGAAAAATAATGACTCAATAGTGGCAAAACCTAGAATACCTCACCTCAGAGGATCAAGGTTTACATCATCAGTTATAAGTCATGTTGATAACATGTATTCTTGGTATCTTGCAATGAGAGGGTGTCTTAAATCAGGCTGCTATAATATTTACTATAGACTAGGTGGCTTAAAGAAAACAAATGCATTTCTCACAGCTCGGGAGGCTGGGAAGTCCAATATCAAGATGCCAACAGTGTCCAGTGAGGGTCCTCCTCTGTGTTTGCAGACAGCAGCCTTCTTGCACATTCTATGGGTTTGGACAAATGTATAATGATAGGTGTCTATCATATAGTATCATACAGAGTATCCCCTGTGTCTTATCTTTTCTTTTAAGGGCACTAATCCCATTCATGAGAGCTGTACTCTCATGACCTAATTACCTTCCAAAGACCCCACCTCCAAATACCATCACAGTGGGGGCTTGGGGCTTCACCATATGAATTTTTGAGAGACACAAACATTGATTCCATAGTGGAAGGACACCTTGCCTCTGTGGTATTTTTTCTGTACTTCCACTCTAATCATGAGAAAGTCACAGACAGATAAAATTAAGGGACAAAATACCAGGCTGATACTCTGCATAAAAACTGAGACTCTGTCACAGATTAGAGGAGAATAAGGAGACATGACCAAGTGCAACATGGTAAACTATATTGGATCCTGGAACAGAGAACATCAATGAAAAACTGGTGTAATCTGAATACAATCTATAGTTTAATTATTTTGTACCAATGCTAAATTTTTATTTTTGACAACTATACCCCTAATTAATATTAAGGAAACTGGCAGAAAGTGTATATGTACTTTTTGGACTACCTTTGCAAATTTTCCAAAATTCTGAATTTATTTCAAAATAAAACATTTGTTAATAAAAAACGTAATCATTAGACAAATGTGTTACTTAGAGCTACTAGTTTTAAGAAGAAGAACAGATCACAGTAGATAGAGGTGCCTTCTGGAAGGATTGGGGCCATATGACAGGTCCCCAGAATTGGATGGGATTTGAGGCCCATCACAGATTCCTCCATTCCAGAACCTCTTCTTTTGGACCTTTTACATAAGACCGAATAGACACTGCTGCAAGTAATTCTGATATCAAAGCAAAGTGATTTTGTCTTAAATTTGGGAGCCCTGGGATTAGCTAATTCCATCCAAATGATCTTTTATCCACAGGACGCAAGCATTGCCCAAATTGAAGATCCCTCTGGTCACGAGGACACTTCTTCCCCGATTCTTCTTCCGAGGCTCTACCCCCTGTAGTTTCTCTGTCCTTCTAGTCCACTGTGCTCTCTGAAAGCAAGATTGCCCATATTCTTAGCTTGACCTCAGAATGTTCTTTTCACCTCAAGCTTTTACTTAAATGAGACTTCCTGCAAAAGCAAAACATTCAACTTTCTCCATTGTGCTTTCTTCTTTTACCATTATTACAGAACAAATTGAGAAGGCGATTAAAGGGAATCAAAAACACACAGGACCATATGGTTTTTAGACCAGTTCTCTCATGATTTTGAGGGAAAAGATAATTGTTATATACTGTAATGAAATACAAAATCACGGGAAAATGATGAAAGGTTGCTTACTCTTTGAGTGAGATTAGATTAATAGCAAAATTTAGTAATGAACAGTAACAGTAGCAAAATAGTACATGGACTAATTTCACTTAAGATACAAAGATGCAAAATAAAATATTAGCAAATGGATGTCACAGTTTCTTAAAAGAACAAAACCATAGCCATAAATGCAGACAATGCTCCTTTTTTTTGAGGTATAATTGATGTATAGTATTATATTAGTTTCAGGTATACACATGATTCAATCTTTGTATGTATTAGAAAATGATCACACTAAGTTTAGTTAACATCTGTTACCATACATAGTTAAAATATTTTCTTCTGATGAGAGCTTAATGTTGACTCTTAGCAACTTTTGAATCCCCAATATAGTATTAACTATACTCACCATGCTATACATCAACATCCCAAGACTTGTTTTATAACTGGAAGTTTGTACCGTTTGACATCCTTTACCCACTTCTTACCCGTTCCATCCTCTGTTTTCTGTATCTATGAGTTGCTGTTCTTTTTTTTAAGATTCCACATATAAGTGAGATCATACACTATTTGTCTTCCTCTGTGTTATTTATCTGACTTATTCCACTTAGCATAATGCCCTTCAGGTTGTCTACACTGTCAAAAGTGGCAGAGTTCCTTCTTTTAATGGCTGAAAAATATTCCATTTCTTATTTTCTTTATTCATTCATCTGTTGATGGACATGTAGGTTGTTTCCATATTTTGTCTATTGTAAAGCCACAATGAACATGGGGGGACATATCTTTTTGTGTTTGTGCTTTGGAATTTTTTTTGGATACATACCCAGAGGTGGAATTTCTGAGCCATATGGTAGTTCTACTTTAATTTTTTGAGGAATCTCCATAGTGTTTTCCACAATGGCAATACCAATTTACATTCCTACCAAAAGTACACAAAGATTTTTTTCTCCACATCTTTGTCAACACTTACTTCTTGGTTTTTTTTTTATATTAGCCATTTTAAAAGGTGTGAGGTGATATCTCATTATTTTGATTTGCATTTCCCTGATGATTAGTGGCATTGAACATCTTTTCATGTACCTGTTGACAAGGCTCTTTCATTTTAACTGCTGCATACTTCGAGTCTACATAGCTTAATTTATTTAACCCTCTTTCCGTTGGTGACTATTTGGGTATTCTCTTAATTTTGACTATTACAAGTAATGTAACAATTATTTTTTTTGCACGTACATCCTAATGTACATATTCTGTAGGATACTGAGCAGTGGAATTAGCAGCCAAAAAGATAAGTGAATAAAAATACAATATCCAGTTGATAATTCAGTGAGATAGAAATGGAAAAAAGGGGTTTTAATTTGATAGAGTATATTAAGAAGTAAGCATCATACTTAAACTTTTAAAAACTATGCAAAAGCACTGGCTGTAAGAAATAAAATTTATATAGGATATGGAAACAGTATTTGGGTGTTGTAAACATTAAACTAATACAAAATTCCTAGCAATTTGGGTTGTTCTTTGGTACCTTTACTCATTATTCATTCCTCTATATATTCATGCTTTATGTACGTAGATATATATGTATATTAAAAAGGGTATTAGAGGATACTATTGTTCTGAAATTTGCTTGTAAAATTTTGTCAACATATTAAGGTCCTTCTGTGTTAGTATATACAAGTCTATCTCACTCATTTTTAATAGTTGCATATTCCATAGTATTTGATAATTTGTTTAATTCTCCCTTGATTTAGGATATTTGGGTTTTCTCTAAATTTAATTATTCTAATAATGTTGTTTGAACACTTTTGTATATCTATCCTAGTATTCATATTCCCATAAGATGGATATCAACAAATAAATAGAAAGTTAAGGAGGGCTGAGGAAGCAGAGTTGAGCTAGTGTATAACTTTGAAGAACCTACCTGAGCAGAGAAGGAAAAAGGGTTAAAACGATTATTTTATATTTTGGGAAAAAAATATATGTGTACGATAACAGCATAAAAAATACTAATGAACTCCCAATAAATGGCTGCAGCCTAATGTACCCCTTCTTAACCCACTCTAATTAGGATTCAGGTTCTTCACTCCCTTGAAAATTTCTCTGGATGTGGTCACCAAGAGCCCTTCATGCCATGGGACATTTTTCCTTCATGACATTTGGTTTTATTCACCTTCTTTTTCTTGAAATTAGGCTAACTGAGATTCCATGCAGCAATTTTCCCTGGAGCACTCTTAGCCCTCTGAGCCCTCTACTCTCTGATTTCTTTCCAGGTTTTCTTAACTCTCCCCACATTATAACTATTACAGAGCCCAGGATTTGTCTTTCACTCCCTTCTTACTTAACTTACTCGTCTTGCATGGGCTTATCTGCTCCCTTGGCTTTAAATAGCACTTAGATTTGCACTCAAGATGTAAAATTTGAAGTCTCTCCCTTGAGTTCTAGAACCATCTATGTCCATGGGAATCCAACAGGTGCTTCAAACTCAGCAGTCCAAAACCAAATTCATAAGCCTCATTCCCATTCCCAAATACCTTCTTCCTATTCAGTGATCAATTATTGGTATTCAGTTATTTGTCAATGAAAATTACCACTTTCACCAAATCCCACATCCAAGTTTATCAATCAGGTACCTCAAGTACCAGAGACCTGAAATAGTGGCATTTTAAATGAAATAACAATTTATTGTATATTTAAGCTTGTTTTTCCACTTACATTATTTTGTGGCTCTCAAATGTGCAGCTTATTGTCAATGATATGACTACTTACATACAAAAGAACCTACCATTTTAATGGCATTTTATAAAATTTATGTCAAAATAGACTTTATATTTTGCTATTTGAAACAAAGATAAGGATTTTATTCCTCTACCTGGACAAAAGGGCAATTATTTAAGTACTAGATATTAATTTTAATCTTTTCCCGTATTAGTTATTGGTAGGGCATTTAGTGTGAAATACTGGGGAAGAATGCATATGTGCATATTATTCAAATCCTCTGTTTTTAAGGATCTTATTTATTTACATATATAATGGTAATGTCATTAATGAGGACTACTTTTTTTTTTAAAGATTTTATTTATTTGACAGAGACACAGCAAGAGAGGGAACACAAGCAAGGGGTGTGAGAGAGGGAGAAGCAGGCTTTCCGCAGAGCAGAGAGCCCGATGCGGGGCTCGATCCCAGGACCCTGGGACCATGACCTAAGCCGAAGGCAGACGCTTTATGACTGAGCCACCCACATTCCCCTACTTCTATTCTTGATGAACATTGGGCTTTGGGGTGGTGATGAGAAAAAAAATAGAAATGCATTTCAATTTATAAAAGTTTGTTTTCCTTTAAAAATGTAAAATGTCAAATTCTACAATTGACAATTTTAGTTCAAGTTGAAATAAAGTTATTTGTCATCATTAACATAACAAAATTATATGATCCTTTGGGCACAATATTGAACATAGTCCTAGAATGCAGGGACTTTAACCTTGGAAGAGATCTCAGAAATGACATAGTTAAAGGTTACTAACTGGTGCCTATAGGCTGAATATGGCCTGGTGTGTGTGTGTGTGTGTGTGTGTGTGTATTCACTACACCTCAAAGATCAAAGTGAAATCCCTTGGGTGGGGGTGGCGACAGGGGTGGGAACATCACTCTCTGGCATGCCACATACTCATCTCTCCATATTAACTCTGGTCTGCTTCCTCTCACATACCTGCCTGGGGCTTTGAAGACCTCTGAGTTTGTAACTCCAGCCAGTTTGACTTATCTTCCAATTAAGCACATCTGCCAGGTGGTGCTCCAATCTCTGCTTGAACACTCTCAGGGACAGGGAGCAGAGAGCTTATTAAAATTTCAGGCAGCCTTCCTTGTTAGAAAGTTCACTGAGATTGAGCAGCAACTTGATTCCCAGTAACTTCCCTAACGGTCAAGCTGCATGGAAAAAGCGTAATGCCTCTTCCACATGACAAAACTTCAGATAATTGATGGGATCTATCACATCTCCCCATTTCATTCCAGGGCTTTTCTTCTCAAGGTTAAACACCCTCAATTTCTTTAATGTCCCTCATTTGGCATTCACCATCCTGATAATCCTCTTTCGAACGAATGTAATTCCATTTGTCAATGACCCTTATAAAATGTGTTTCTGAGAATGAACACAGTGATCTACATGTGGTCTACCCAGCCCAGGGTAGAGAGGGGCTATTAACACCTGTGTTCTGGGCATTATGCTTCCATTAATGAAATCGAGGGCTGCATTAGCTGTTGTTAAGCAGTTAGCAACTGGGATAAAAATGATGGTTGAAACATGAAGTGCAGCTTGACCAGATACAAAGAAAGGAGGGGGCCATTTAGAAGTTAGTGAATAAGTAATAGAGATAGGTTTTAACACTGAGGAACATTCTCTACTATTCCAAAGGACAAAGCATTATATAAGCAAAGATGAATGTTTTAAAAACCTGAGAAAAATGAACTGAGCCATCCATCAAAAAATAGAATGGATGTATCTGGGTTGGTAATGATTATTCTGGTTTTTTTAATGTGGTTATCACATGTTTTATAGTTGAAAAAGTTATTTAAAAAAAAACTTGTCAACTGGTGCCCATTACTTATATCCTGGCATTTGTTTTTTTCATCCCTCACATTGCTATATACATTTTTAACAAAAATAATGCTCAAATATGCATACATGTTCATATAATCATATTTTCTGATATCCAAATCATCTTTTGAAATTTTGGCAAGGAAATCAATGTTTTCATCTCACTTTTGCAAATAAGAGTTTTCTATGTAAATTTCTTGCTTTGCTTTTCCTGATTCCATCCTTTCCACCTTGCCATGGTCAGCCCCTGTGATCCCAGCAGTTGAAGGTAAGGTCCACTCTGATTCCCAGACCATTCAGACAGGACAGAAAATACTTTGTTGTAGTAGCTTCAGGAGTTTAGTCTAGAAACTTGTAGGTGCTTTAGGGGCAACACCAAAGTTCTCACAGTATCCTTTTCAAGCCCCTTTCCTTGCACAGCTGTAAAGCCAATGGAGTTTAAGTTATAGAACCCTATATGCATGGACAACTTCCAAGTTTTTGAGAAGAGTCCTAAAACTTGATTTTCATAATATTGTATTATTTTGCTTAAAGAGAGCCTCAAATTTATATAAACTTCAGGTCTTATAACACCTGGATTTATCCTGCCTAACCTTCTCCCCAAATCTCTCTTGCACACTTGGAAGCTTTTTCACTTGGCTTGATTTGGGGGTGTGGAATTCTGCCTTGATTCTAAGTCCCATCCCTTCATTCATCCCAGTAGAGCGTTTCCCTGCTTCTGCTCAACACCTGGGGATGTCTCCCCTCCCTTGTTCTTGCCAGTCTCCTCGTCTAGGGAGACTTTTCCTTTCTTCTCAGTCTGATTGGCAGCAGAGGTTGGGATGCTCAGGAATGGAGAATAGTTGCCTGCTGGTCCTCAGACTTCAGGGTGTGCTCACCCCACTTCTGTATTGTCATGCTTCACTCACTGTTCTTCAGTTCCCACAAGAGTGACTTTGGTCATTATCTCTCTTGGGCATTGTGCCTGAACCTTCTGCTGTACTTGGTCACATCCTCTGATCTAGGTTATTTTCTCCAGTCCAGGTTAGTCCTAATGTACATCTGCATAAGGCAGATGTACAGAAGAATGAGGTGGCTCATTCTTCTACATATTGAGTGTGAGGACATAAAATGAAAAAGAAAATGCTAAAGACATGAGTGAAGGTGAGGCCATTGTCAATTCTTGACTTCCCTGAGATTTTGCACACGACTCCATATTCTTTTCCCTTGAATCCTGGCAACATTTCCAGGGACTTCAGTATCCTCATGGATAACCTTGCTGATACTCTGGCTTCTTGAGTTTATGAGCTCAACTTCAGGTATCTTTATAGTCTGCTTTGGAATCACAGGTATAAATATTATGTTTACTTGATCAAATAGTATTCTCCCTTTTATTGTATTCTAAATGTGAATAACATAAGGTTTGGGCACTATAAATTTTTTCTGTCTCATCACAAGTATGCTTTTTTCCATTGAAATTATACTCATATTTTAAAACTACACAGTGTCATTTATATTTGAGCAATACTTCATTCCTCAAAAAAGTGGTTTCATAAAGCAACTTGGAACATATCTAAAATTTCATTTGACAATTAGATAATGGTTTATATACATTGTTATCTAAATTCGTTATTAAACAGTATCCAAAGCTATTCCAATAGATCCAATTCATTATATAGAAAATATCTTTTTTAAGATTTTATTTATTTATTTGAGAGAGAGAGAGAGAGAAGGATAGCAGGGCGAGGGGGTGGGGGAGAGGGAGAAACAGACTTCCCACTGAGCAGGGAGCTGGATGCAGGGCTTGATCCCAGGACCCTGAGATCATGACCTAACCCAAAGGTCAACGTTTAACCAACTGAGCCACCCAGGTGCCCTATTATATAGGAAATATTTATACAAATATACACATTTATACATACATACACATTTATACATACATATAAATAAAATGACACAGGCTAAAGGGCGTTTTCTTGGAGTTTTGTTAGTATTTTACAATGCAGAATGTCTTGAAAGTGTCCTATTGTTTTCGAAGGATCTCTAACAAGCTGGCATTATGTCCTGTTCTTCCCTTTGAAAGTCATGAATACTCACGTTGTCAACGATCTCATTGGAGATTTTGTCCATAAAAATAACTCTGATGTGCTTTGAAGCATGGCTTTTATGAGACTCTTCAATTTGTTTCCCAAAGGTCAAGTTCAATCCTGGTGGCTTGCTGTAGGAATGTTTTAATTTTTATTCAGTAATCCCTACTTCCTCTAACTGCCTTGCACATCCCATCACCCAGCAAATAAAAATCCAAGCAGTAAAGTTGGTTAGCTTAGCTAGGCATACTCTGTAAAACATGATGATTTATTCTTTCAGTGACCTTAATGATAGTTTTAGTGTAGTAAATTTTTTATTACAGTAAATTATTTATTGCAGGAGAGGCATGTGAGTCAACAAGGAATGCAGAAATAATAGTGGAGAAATTTATGTTGTTTTTCGAAGTCCTTTCCCCACCTCTGTGGTTCTAACAAAAAAAATCTTCCATTACTTGAAGTAAATGCTGGAAACAACATGGGTTTGCAAAGAGGGGAGATTACACGTTCAGTTTCTAGGGACTCTATGAGAACAGCTCTTCTCTTCATACTTGTTCTGGAGCCGACTAGCTCACTAGCTTACTGTCAGAAAAGCTTTTCAGTTTCTGTGTCTGGTAAGAGTCAAAGTTCTAACATTTTCCAGGTTGATATTTGTATAAGAGACATAAAGGCCTTCAGTGCATTATCAAGAATGTGTCTAATCTAGGGATAGTGGGGCAGAGAAATCAGGGAGATCAGATTCCCTCCTTCCATTCCTTGCCAAATCAATCATTTGCAGGACAGAATGTGACAAGTAAGTCGTCACTTAAAATTAAACAACCACATAGATTATCTGTTACTCAGAATTCTTGAAACAGTCATTGTTCACAGCTCTTCACAATGAAAGCACATGCTTATAGGTCAACCTGAGGTACTCTACGACCTTGAAATCTTCTGTGAATCTTAAAATAAAGGTGACAGATGACTTCATAATCAAACTATTTTATTTACTTATTCACTCATTTATTTAGTAATTGGTTGCTCCCACCCATTTAGTATTAAGTGGTAAATGACCACAAAATTTGTATTAACCGTGGTATTGGATTAGTCAGAACAGGTCTGTCAGTGACCTTGCCAAATAAAACAGTGAACCATTAACCATTCTAATTGTAACTAAATTCCTGTCCTTTAAATGAAAAGAATTAAATATTAAATAACATTTTAATCCATAATTAGCAATACATTTTAAGGGCCAACATCTATTTGATGAAAAGTTATATCTTTTTAATTATTTTCCAGTACCCCAAACACATTGCCTGATAATGACAATGATTCAATATTTATTTAACAAATACATAAATTCATTCCTCAGTTTAGTGAGGTATATCTTAATTTTTTTAAAAAGGAGAGTGATTTACTGATTTTTTTTCTTGGATCTCTCACATATCTATGGATATCTTTGTTGCTTTCATAGGTAAAAGGCACTTTGGCTAGAATAAAAATCTAGCATCACACACATTTGCCTTCAAACATTCAGAGATGCCACATTTATTGTCATTTTTATATGGTTGCTCTTTAATCTCAGTCAAGTCTCTTCCTGTGGTGTTCTGTTCCTGTTCTATTCTGATCATTCCTTTTTACGTATTATTGAGGATCAAGTAGTTTAAAACAAATATATATATAAATATAAATAAATATATACTATATAATATTATAATATGTTATAATATAATAAAATATAAATAAATATATGTATATATACATATACACACATACATATATATACATATATACATATATATATATATATTCTGGTTCTTACACTACATAATATCTAAGGAATTATATCTCTTTGAATTTTAAAGAGAGTTTCCCCTTTCCTGATCTGTGATATAATTTCTACCAGCTACATGTTTTATTTCACTTTGTCATCTTAATTGAGGGGAGATTTACACACTTCTAGAGTTTCCCATTATGGGAGTACTCTGGATCTCACTTAATCCAGCCATTTGTATGTAGAGACCTCAGTCTCTGAGAATTTGAATAAATATCAAAGCCACTGGTCCCATTGTAACCGCTGGAAGAGTCGTAGTAAAAGGTGCTCAACATCATTAATCATTGGGGAAAGGCAAGTTAAAATCACAATGAGGTAGCACTATATATCTAATAGAATGGTTAAAAGGGGAAAAAAAAAAGACCCTGCCACGAGTTGCTAAGGACAGGGATGAGATGGAACTCTCATACACTGCTAATGGTAATGTAGAATGGTACAGTAACTTGGTAAAACAGTTTGTGGATTTCTTAAAAAGTTCGACATACATTTGCCATATGATTGAGCTTTTCCACTCCTAAGTATTTACTTGTAAAAAATAAAAGCATACGTCCAAAGACTTGTATATGAATGTTCATAGCAACTTTATTTGTAATAGCCCTAAACTGGAAGCCACCCAAATATCCATCAATAAATGAATGGATAAACAAACTGATACATCCATTCAACTGAATACTACTTAGCAATAAAACAGATGAACTATGTAAATATGCTACAACATGGATGAATCACAAAATAATTATGTTGTGTGAAGAAAGCTAGATAGAATGCAATACATGCTGAATGATTTATATAAGATACTAGAAAATGCAAATGAATCTCTCATGACTGAAAGCAGATCAGTGATTGCCTGAGAGTGGTCGAGGCAAATGGGGAAGGGTTGGAAGGAAGTGTTATAAACAGGCATGAGAGAATTTGGGGGGATGAATGATATCTACATTATCTTAATGGTGGTGATGGTTTTCCTGAGTGTACCCAATATGTCCAAACTTATCAAATTGTATGCTTTAAATACAGTTTGTTGCATGCCAGTTATACCTCAAATTGGTAAAAGGATAAATAAGTATAAAAATCTGTATAAAAAGTTTTGAAATTTGATTTCCAGACAGCTTTTATTCATGAGGCTTGATGATGGCCTGATACCATCATTTAGATGAGGTCTGAATTTTTTTTTTTAATATCACTGTGATGTTAGCCAGCATATCCAATAGCTAAATGTGACAGAGAAAAAGAAGACATAATTACTGAAGGAAAAAGAGAATGACAGGAAAAATGTGGTTCTAATTCCAGAGATTCCTGGAAAGCAGCACCAGAGAAACCTGGCCAGGGGTTGGGCAAAGATCATATAAATGCTGCAGGACACCTCTGCCAGTAAAAAGTTATAAATGACTGAAGGACTGTGGCATTTTTGATGAGAAAGAAAATTAATCTTTTTTGTAACTTATACTTTCAAGTTTTTCCAATTAGAAATGTCTACTTTAAAAGGCAAAAGAAGTGATTGAAGAGTAAAATTTGTCTTTAATTTTTTATAAGAGTAACATGTTCTGAGTGATTAAAATATTTGAATTTTGGAAATGGTCAGTTTTAAAGCAAAAGAAGAATTTTATTAACTGAGAATGGATTCAATGTTTCCTTGAAACCTGCTTTGAGCAAATTTAGTTCCCAGTTATAGCTGAGGTTGATGAAACCATTTTGTCTGTTATCAACTTCCTCAAATATTGGAAAAAGTACAGTAATGGGGAAGGAGAACTGGTTCCTCTCCTCATGCAGAGAAAAAAAAAAAATACCTCTGTCTATAGTCAACTCCTATGAGTCTCAAATTCATCCTCTGAAATACTCGGATTAAAGGATATAAATACTTTCAGATAATTTCTTAGCTTTCTAAAGATAGAACAGAAGAAGAATACTGAATGGGTGATTTAAATAAGAAAAAGGGAAAATATCTCTATGCTGGTACTAAATTAATTCATAAGCAACATAACTATAATAATAATTAGTATTCTGTTTATCAGTTATGCTCTAAAAATCAGCTTTATTTTTAATGAATGCTGCCCACAAATTACGGTATGACATTCCAAGATAAAATTTGCCTAAATAGTGTGTAAATAAATAATTTCTCTTAACCGTAGATCTCTACAGTACTCAAGTATTGGTTTGGTTTGAATCTGGAGTTGTAAGTACCTTTTCCTATCAAATTCATTCTTAGAAGGATATATGCATTCATATAGGACTTCCTTGCACTGGAAGAGCTCAAATAGAATGCTAGAAGTAAACAATTAAAAAGAAATATGAAAACATAGACCATGGAAAACGTTAGGAAATATATTTGGAAAATCATACAGAACTACCAGCATAATTCCCATGATAGACATATGATTTCTTTTATTGTGAAATGGCAAATCCCACAATTACCATTAAAACTCAAAGAGCTAACCAACCAACAAAGCTGTAAGAGAAACACACCAAAAAAAAAAAAAATACAAGAAGGGGTAGGAAGGTAGTTTACTATTTCTATTTGGGAGAAATTGGCTTTATATTATGATATGGGTGGGCAAGCAAATGGGAGAGGGCAAAGGGAAGAGAGTAAACCTAGTGTAGTGCATAGGGATTTTGTCATCTTGTATAGAAGAAGTGATTCATTCCCTTAGATTTGCATAAACTTGAAGAAAAATGCCTACTCTTGGTCTAAGACATGAGAGAGTCACCTAGCCTGGCACCTGGAGCCATGAAAATGACTTGGGTGTCTGGCACATGGTGGGAAGATACATTCACTGTGAAGGGCTTCCTTTTCAGACAGCTTCACCAGCTGGACTGCTGATTAACATGCGCTGGAGGTAACTCTGAGAGCACCAGGGACACTAGTACCATTCAAATGGGAAGTGACTGGAACACCTCTCCAGTCACAAGAAGACACTAAGGAGGGTAGAAACCATGGGGATAGCAGTTCATATTCCTCCCCCTTTATGCTGAAGCTGAAAGAAGCTTCTTGAGTAGGTTGGATATTGTGGGTATACCCAAGTATTATGGCCTATGGGCAAGACTGGTTAAATTTATTGCTTGAAGTCTTCTTTAAGAGCCCTGGTAGAAAAATCACATCTCTGTGACCTTTATTTGTAGATGTGGTTCATAAATGGAATACCTGGAAATTGTTGTATCAATTTCATAAACCAATTTATTGTTGCAAGTTCATCAATTTTTAAGAGACTTTCATGCAGTAGAATCCCCTTTCTAACATTGCTGCCTAGTTTGAATGTGTCCAAACAATGAATAAATCATCTCCAGAGGTTGTTCAAAGGAAAGATCTTACTACTGAAAAATTCTTATATTAGAACCAAATCTAAATGTCTGAAACTTATACTTTTTGGTTCCTGATTGACCCTTAAAAACACACACCTATTTTAAAAAGGTGCTATGAGAGGTCTTGTCTTTGCTTTGGTTCAAATATGTGCATTATACTGCACTGACTTGACCATGTGTAGTAATAGTAAATGCAAAACTTTCATAATAGTTATTGGTAATATAAACTCTTGAGGAAATTAATCTGAGATTATATATCAAAACATTAAAAAAATGCTTCTGTTCAACAGAATAAGCCTTTCTTTTAAAAATAGATGTTGTTAAGGACTGATAGGCTGCCATATCTGGGTGAAACTTCCGAGCATCACACCACTTAACTCTATTATCCTCTCATGTCTCTTCAGTTGCATTTGTCCTCTCTGCAATAGCCATGCATTGATCTCTCTTACTTTTATTGAAGAATTTAGCACCTGACACATTTTCTTCCTCTCTACCCCAAGTGCATCTTCATTTTAAGTCATTTCACTGTCTGTATAAGTTACATTTTCGTTATTTTTATATTCATAGTTCCTTGATTTCCTTGTCATGAATGAAGCTAACAACTGTTAGAGCAACTGACTTAACTGGGCAAATGGTACCAACTGCAAACTCATGGATTTAAGTTTAATCCATGATATAACCCAGAGATCCTTTTCTGTTTCCATTTTCATCACCATTCTCCCATGGTACAACTTCTTTACACGCATGTCTGATCCCTATTGTGGTAATCACTTTGCAGTAAATTCATACATCAAAACATCATGCTGTTATATGCTATATACACACAATGTTATATGTCAGTTAGAGCTCAGTAAAACTGGGGACAAAAAAGGAACAGTAATATATTTGTGTAGTTTAGTAAAATATATACCATCATTATATAATATTGTATGTGTCATACGAAGGTGACATAACCAAAAATATTTAAGGACAGTTTTTTAAAAAGCTGGTATAAAAAGGAAATAAAACAGCAAATTCTTGCTAGGAAAATATTTATTAATTAAAGTTAATATCCAAATATTTTAATCTATTTTCCATAATGCTTTTTATGGTTTGAGTTGCCTTGGCTAATTCTCAAAATAAGTCATCTCCTATTTGACTATTTTTATAGTCATTTTATATTTCCATTTTATATATAAAATATACATATATTTTATACTTTCAACTCATTTTCAGTTTTGTATGAATTCCAAGAGAAAGCACTGTTAGTTGACCGACATAAAACTGATTAGCAATGCCTTTCTAGTGTCTAAACTTTTTACTTTAATCTCAATAACTTCCAAAGTGACTTCAGTGTTTTTGTGGATGACTCAATCCAAGACACTTCTTTGACTTCAATTCCAGTGGTCTTTCCCTCTAAATTAATTCGGTATCTGACACATCTTGAAATATATCAAAACCTAGCACACTCTACTATATATGAAATATTCAACTTCAATTTATCACTCTTCTTTAGCTATAACAACCTATCCTTCCCGACTCTGTAATACCAATACACCTAATCTTGGACTTTAGGAAACTGTCAGGATCTGAACTACTCCATTTTCTTTTAATCTGTTTCTTTCTAGAGTCACTTTCTTCCCTTTCTAACCTCAATTCTAAAGTCAGTCATGTCAGTCACTCTGTCACCATTACGCTGCCTCTATTCCTCCTTGTCTTTCTGATTAAATTCCTTGTAAAATCATAGCTTCAGATTGACTCAATAGTTTTACCTCTTGGCTTTTTCACAAGTAAGGACTATTGAAAAAGATGCAACATGAAGTTTCTTCCCTCTTTAAAACACTGGCTTTTGACATCACATTTCCTTTTAGTTATATCCAAGTTCTGAGCTTGGGAAAATCAAGCTGCTTTATATAGGAGTAAAAACTTCTACCAATTCAGTACAAATTCATTCCTTGTTTTTTCCAAGATGAACAATGACCTATAACATAGATCCTTTTTATCTTCATCTTACTTGTCATTGTTGACCATTCTCTCCTTTAAGCCAGAAATACCCCCTTAGCTTCTGCAACTTTATTTTCTCCTGGATTCCATCCTATTTTTCTAGACGTCTTAGTTTCTTTTGTGGGCTCATGTTTTCTGCCTATTCTTTAAATATTCACATTCTCCAAGTCATCTTCATTGGCACTGTGTTCTTTTTACTATTCATACTCATAAGGTTACTTAAACCACATTCATGGTTTCAGTTACCACTTACATGTTATATTTTTAGCTCTAAATTCTGCCCTGAACTCAAGACTCATAAATCCAGCTGGTTCCTGGAAATCTCACTTATACATCTTAGAGGAATTTGGATCTCTACATGTTCTAAAAATGACCTAGTAATTTCAACTAAAATCTATTTCTCAACTGTATTCTCTCTCTAAATGAATGGCATGGAAATCCCCTCATTCATGGAAGCTAGGAACATAGGAGTCATCCTTGATTATTATCTCTCATTCAGTCTCCACATCCAGTCATTCCTAGGGTCCTGCTGATAAAACTATTTTTCTTTTGTCACATGTGTTTTTACTGATACTCATCTATTGCAGTGCTATTAAATGATAATTTTTTGAAGTCCTCATTCTTTCTTTTCAGAAACATTTGCAAATAAATAGGCCCTCGGAAATACCATGTGGTGACCAGAACTTTAAAAAAAACACAGCAGATCACACTGCTCCTTCCCTTTCTACAGTGATACTAAAATATCAACAGCCTTGAAAGTATCCTCCTTCAGAATGGAGCATCTAATGAAATGTTATCATAATACTTTAGAAATGAGAGACCCCACATACTGATTTTTATTTCCATGGAGAGTGTGTTTACAACTAAGATGTCATAGAGTAGGTATTTGAAGTCAAGATGAGACCTTGGGAAATTTACTAAGCATTCTTTTTTTCTCATTATCTCATAGATAATACTTATTTCATTGGGTTATGTGAAGATTAGGCAAGATAATTAATATGGAGATACATAGGTGCTAAATATTTTTTTTTCTCATTCCTTGTGTGTTTATTTTGTGTGTGTATTTTCTGTGTGCCAGTCTTGGACTGATTACTCTGAGTGCCGTTTGAAGGGAAGAGAGTTTCTAAAGCACTACTGATTATACACATGTATGGAAGTACCATGTTAATGCATATATATTCTCACTGTGAGCATCACCTATGCCTAGAAACATGAACTATTAGAAGGTCCCATCAGCCTCCAAAAAATTAACAAACTATTTCTTAGTTGAAAGAAAAAAACCTTAGTAAATTAAAACCAACATATACCAGCAAATGGCAGAAGCCTATCTCTTCTTGGAATTGTGTAATAGGAAATATTGGTGAGGGGATTAGTAATGACAACTACACAGGAAAGAATGATACTAATAAAGAAATAATTGAAGGGATTTGTTGCTTGTCATCCGTAAAAAAGCATTACTTCCAACATAGTTAAAAATGCTATCAATCAACAGAAGCCGGGATATTCTCCTGAAGAGATGGGAAGGCTATTGTGAGCTATGTGTGACTCCCTTCGGACTAAAGCTGTTTCTTTTGATTATGCAACTAAGGTAGTAAGTTGATGGCAGTTTCATCACCTTCCTTTGGACTTTTTATTATCAATAATTGATCAAAGAAGAATAAGTTTCCACTGCTTATTCTTAGTTTTTAAGATGATACTTTTATTTGACCTCCTACAGATCCCAGAAGGGCCATGCTGGGCCTTCAGTGTCTACTTGAATACCGCCATCACCCTCCAAGCCACATACACACCACATTTACGGATGAAGGTAAGACTCTCATAGGACCATAGAACCCTCACTTCAGATGGTAAGTTAAACTGGTGCCTGGATATCTTTTGGTCTCTGGTCTTTGTGCTCTGTAGTAGTATGTATATTATGATGGTATCTGAGTATAACTAGTTTGGGGGATGACTCTTTTTTTTCTCTTAGTCTTGATTTTTTTTCAAAATTACTATACAACTAATTCTAAATATGCTTTTTTATATTTAATAAATAGTCTGAGCTGTCTAGTAATAGACAATAATGTTTTTTTTCCCCTAATAAGGATTAGAAGAGCAAATATGCTCTTGTTCTAACAAGCTATCATGGAATCAACCTCTAACTCATTATTTGACTTGGTTCTTTCTTGGGGTATGACAGAGAGTTATTTGGAATTCCTATTTCTCAGCTGCAAATCAGTAGTCTGATAATTATAAGAATTCATAGCTATTAGAATATCCTGTCATGAATTGTACATATATGCTTCATGTATTCCTTACCAAATGAATGTTTAGAATTTCATTTTGTATCTTGTATGTACTTAAGTATGAATCCATATTCACATTTACAAAGTTGGATGTCCAGATCTTAAAACAGTTGAAGTTGGGAAAATGCCACTTGAGAGATGGTAAATGGTTTCTAAATTTCAGCAGACTAGGGAATTTAGGCTGGAGATTAAAGCTCTTTTGTTATGGAAGGGACCAATTTTGTGAGCAGTTTTAACCAACTAGATATGAAGCAAGTATTTAGCTCATGGTACCTGGGAAATCCCTAATTGAAGAAGTAATTCTCATCACAAGAAAATTGTAACTATGTGTGGCAATCGACATTAACTATTCGCTAGATTTGTGGTGATCATTTTTCAATGTATGCATATACCGAATCATTATGCTGTACATCTGAAACTAATATAATGTTAATATATCTCAATTTAAAAAATGCATTTGCCATGGGCTGATATGTTAAATTGGTTTAATTGGGCATATACTTACTAAAGGTATGCCCCAAAAGAGCCCAATATGTTTTCTCCCAAATATGGCTTTTGGCTAGACTCTCTGAAAATTAAATCTCTCTCATTGACAGATAGGTCTTTCTCTCTCTCTCTCTCATTTTCTCATTCTTTCTTTCCTCTACATATTTGTTCACTGATGATCAGAAGACATAAAAGATATGCAAACATAATCTCCTCCTTAAAAGAAATATTGTGAAGAACTGGTTGTGACTTTCATATGATGCTTTCCAAACTTTAGAAAATGTAGCCTTGGCTATTAAGATTGTTTGTTTGTTTGTTTGTTTGTTTTTCTAGATGCCTCCACCCTTGAGTATCATTTAGGCAGGCAGGAGGCAGGTCTGGGACTGAGGTTTTAGACTGAGGTGGGCAGGGGAATGCTACTCTTCTTTCTATAACCAGGAACATATGCACCTAGATTCTCAATAAGAAGGACATGGTATAAAAGAACTTTGGTTGGGAAGAGGTAAGTGACTTCTATAATATGTTGGCAGGTAAAATGCTAAGAACTGTTTAAAGGGCTGGAGAGAATAAGTGACTACATGTGGAAGAAGTAATGGAGAGTTATGTTTCTTTTCCTGAATTACAATTATCCTCCATTTGCCTTGGTTTCCCCTTGGTCTTAGCTGTGCTTTGGGTGTCATTGGGCAGGCTATGTGCACACTGGAGAACAAGACATAGAGCCTAATGGTGTCACTGCATGCATTCCTGAGTGAGTCCTCAGTGGTGGGGAAAACTGACTTAACTACCATTACTTGTGTAAAAAGGAAGAGTGACTCATGAAGGCTGGAAAAAATGGGGCCATCTGGATGACATTAAGATCTGAGGAATGTGTTTCGGAGGTACAGGTCTGTGATTCATCAGTCTTACACAATTCACAGTGCTCACCATAGCACATACCCTCCCCAATGTCTATCACCTAAAAAAAAAAAAAAAAAAAAAGATTTGAGGAATGTGTAATCATCATCATTATTACCATTGTCATCAAAAAAAATAATAATAATGCCTGACATTTGTAGAGTGCTTTTTTGAAAGTGCTTTGCCCTAAAATCATCTTACTTGCTTATTATCTGAGACTTTGACTATAGAGGATCATTGGGAAATAACAGTTTCACCTAAAAGAGACACCTCAATTTAATCACTTTGGGAAATTTCAGTGCCCTAAAACTGTATGTAAGAACAATAATGCATAGTTAGTTTTTTCCCTATGGGCAAGTATTTGTTTTTACATTTTTTTCTTCACATTAATTTTCTCACACATTTATACATATGTACAAAATATAGAAATACACATACACGAAAAACATAAATATACATTCAAACAAAAATACATACAGAATACACTGTATTTATTTTTGCATCTGATTTTTCCAATGACCCTGTGAGACAGGAACTCTGATAATCTTCATTGTACAGCTATGGAAATGGAGGTATAAGTAGATTAAAGAACTTACTTTATGATGTGAAGGGGATTTGAATCCAGACTGTTGAATTGCAGGGATTTCTTTCTTAGTCTCTGCTGCATAGGACATCAGTTTACTCCTGTTCTCAAGGCAATTTCAGAAATAGTTCCCATGCTTTCAGAGATGGTTGAAAAATATTGAGATAATATCTGATTTAAGTTGTATTTCAAGGGAAAACACTTCCCACTTATTTTATATTCATCATATTTATAGTCAGTAAGTATTTATAATATTTGTAAGTGGGGATACATTTAAATGCAATGTCATACATTTTGAAACTATAACATATTTTTGTTACTTGGTTTAAAATTCTTCACAGAAGTCATTTTTCTCCCAAGAAATGTCTGAGTACATTAGCTTAAAAGATGATATTGGCAAGCTGATAGTATGCATATTTCAAAAAGAATGTTCAACTGTACTTAATGTGCATTTATGAGAAATGGCTGTATGTTCATGGTCTCTATGAAGGACTAGGCTTATTTATCATTCTTTTCCTAACCATTCCTTCTTTGCAAACCATCAGTCACCTTAACTAGAGAATGAAAAAAAAAAAAGCTATTTTATAAATTAAGGTTTCTAATATGTAAACACTGTCCTATAAGTGAAAATAGAATTTACCTTAATTGGGTACAGACCATTTGTTTCAAATGAGATGTTTGAAGAGAAGAAAAAAATATTACAACTTATTGTACTGCTCTGTCTTGATTACATAATGGGAACCCACATCATGCTTGAAAAGGTCCTAAATATTAGCAAACATCATTTTACTCTTAACAGTAAACACTGTTACAAGCTTTGTATAGCTGTGGGGCTGAGGAAAGGGTTTATAAATGCACCAGAAGTTTATGCTGACTTGATAATTAAAGGAACAAGTAGGAAAAACTATGGAAGGGTGAAAAGGGGCAAGAGAAAGAGAGGTTGAGTGTATGCATTACATGAGCATGCATTGAAATTAAATAAAATGGAGCTTTCATGACTTAAATTTACTCAGGAAATCAGCAAAAACTACTAGTTATACGACATAATTGACCATGAAACTGTAGGTATTGAAAGCTGCTTATCCATTAAGAATGCAGTAAGTGATGTCTGTGACCCAGGTGCATGGGTACAGGAGGAGTCCAGAAGTAAGTGGGAAAGGTGAGCCAACACTATTTAGGGTGCTGTCTGCTGCTCTAAGGAAGGAAAACTACAATTGTAGGAAGTACTTTGTTAAGTGGTAAATATATATGTCCTACAAAATAGTATTTAAATACTCTGTAGGTTAATACTCAGCAACCATCAAATGGATAGAACTAAGTAGGTTTAACAGACAATTACCAGGAATCCTTGGGAGCACACCATTTTGAGAACTAGAACCTGTGATAGGAGAAGGAGCTTGAGGAATGATGTTCTAGGTTCTTATACAGATAGAAGCAAGCCTTCTTAATTGTAATTGGATGAGCATCTCTATTAGAATCAAGTACAGTGTTAAAAATGTGGATACCCTGTACCCAACCTAGACTTACTGAGACATAATTTCCAAGGAATGGGCCCCAGGACCTGAATGCATGCATTTAAAAAATATCTTTCCAAATGATTTTTACACCCATTAGGTGAAATCAACTTATTAAAAGAGTTTTTGGATGGAGGAAATCCTTATATAATAGAATTTTGAGTGTGGTAGTAAATCTGTTACAAAGACAAACAAATGGAAGATTCAGGAAAAGAAGCACATGGGACATTTTGAAGAGGCAGGGGATTTTTTTCATCAATGGTAACTTAGATTTTCTTAAAGAAGACTCATAGCACTATCCAGCCAGAGGAGAGTTCAGGCAGAAAGGCCCAGTGACTGCAAATTGAAGAGGTCCTGTCAACCCTACAAAGCAAGGTCATGGGGGTTGGCCACAGAGCCATTAGGTGGTAGCTTTGTGCAGGATTACTGCAGGGCCTGCATTCTTGGACTTGTATTTCAAACCAACGTGATGAGGTTTTGGTCAATCTCTTAAATTTACTGAAGACTACTCCTTTCTGCTAAAGCACTTGGGAATTCATTACACTTCCAGGTAAAAATCTCAGGTACAGCTCTAGACATTTAATGTTATGAAAGAAAATTCCAGGACTGGCTGGGTATGGGGAGTGAGGGGAATACCAGTGACAGTTTCAATTCTTCCAGTTGGTGATTGTGATACTGAAAGACTATGAAAAGTCAACAGCAGGGTATATGGATGGTATTGAATGAAATAAAGGTTTCTGGAAGGGATTTAGCATATATGTAGTGAACACCATGGAAGGTATGTTTGGAAGAAGCATGATGAATCTTCATCACTGGTTTTAATCTGAATTTAATGGGTGGAAAGAAAAACTCCTAATAAAACTTGCCAGGCAGGAGGCAAAAATGAGAGCCAGATAAAAAAGGGCTATGGCAGGAAAAAAAATGCCCATAATTTTCAGATGGACAGAACAAGGAGTAATACTTCTGGTTCCATGTATCTGTGTATTAAAGTGGTTACCAAAGCAAAATGAAATTTTTCATACAGGAATACAATGTTATGATAGGCATGGCTGAGGTTTCAGTTGGCACTCAACTAATATAATATACTATTGGAAAAGAATAATTTGATCAAAGATCCTAAATCTAAAGCAAAGAGGGAACAGTTACATAGGATAAGGGTAAATGACTTGTGATACAGATCACAAAACTCATGGAGCCAAGGTACAAGTGGGAAATTCAGCTCACTTAACAAATCCTGAAATGTTATTCCTTCAAAGTGGAACACAGTCTTTAAAACAAAATTTTAATTTTTCCCTACTATGGTCATTGTTAATATTTTGTTGCATTTTGTTTCAGGATTTTTCTTACACTTTTTACATTATGTTTTAGCAGGAGATAAGAGTTTTAGAGTGCATGTTTTGTTAATATTATATAACAAGCATGTTTTTGTATCATCAGTTTTTGATAGCATGTTTTGTTAATATTATATAACAAGCATGTTTTTGTATCAGCAGTTATTAATAGATATTTTAATGATTGCATAATATGGATGACCCATAAATATACTTTAATTAATCATCTTTTGTTACATATTTATGTTCTTTTGAATCTTTTTCTGATCATAATGCTGTAGTGAAAAGTTTCATTAAGATAGAATTCTAGAAAAGTAATTATAGTCCAAGGATATAAACACCTTTTAGTTTCTGGACACAATTTGCACAGTTATTTTCCAGAAATGTCATTCCAATAGGCAGTCTCACCAGAAGTTTGTGAATGTGTCCATCTCAATATACTTTCTTAATACTAAATATTAATTATTTTTTTACTAATTTGAGAAGCAAGTTAAGGTCCTTAATGAATCATGTTGATGTTGAATTTTTATGTCTTTGTTTATATATATATATGTTGGTATGTGTGTATGAAATTAGTTCTTATGCCCATTTAACTATGAGACGTGTTTTTTTCCTCCATTTATGTTTACTCATTACATGGCTAATTCACGGTCTATGATTTGTCACCCAGTTTGGTTTGTAGTGTTCTTTGGACCCTCTAAGGTTTTGGTGTGTCTAGCGTCTGATTTGGTTCTCTGTGCTGTTGTAGAATTCCCACTTTTTCTCTACGTTGGCCATCTTATGATATTTTTAGAGGGGGCACAAGGAGCTAGATACTTCTGCATGCACACACAATTACTCATCCTGTAGTGGGTCTTTTGACATATTCTTGAGTTTTTCTGTGTGTGCCTCTAGGGATAGGGTTTTCTTTCTTAAAGAAATTTTGTCTGACAAATGGAACAGTTTCATCTAGGTCTGGCTTCTTGGGGATATCTGTAAGACTTAGCATCCTAAGGCACTTCTGCTCTGGAACTTCTCATATCACATTTGCATACCCTGCAAACAAAGCCTACACATTTACTGCAGAGAGCTTTAAACAAATGATTCTTGTAGATACCATCAGAAAGTACTAGATAGTTCTTTGGATGTTTTGTTATTGCTCTTACCATAGCATAATAATTTTTCCAATTTACACTCTAATTTGATAGTTAAACAGGTATCCTTATTCATTTTGCCTGAGTTAACCAGTTGCTACTAAGAATTGAATCTTTCAGGTTAGATTTCTTACACATTGGGATTATTTTTTTCAACAAAGCAAATTTTGTTATATACACAACCAAGTTCTGACCCATTATACATGCTCTGAATAAGCTTATAAAAAAGACCCAAAGTGAGTTATCTTGAGAACTGCTTTTTCTCTAATTTTGTATGATGTGTAATAAGGTTTCTTCTTTTTTTTCATTTCTTTTTCTTTTCCTTTCCTTTTCTTACCTTTCCTATCTTCCACCTTTTTTTTTCTATTAATTATAAAGGCTAATATTTTTTGAAAATACCTTTGGTTGTTTTTGATAGTTTTTGATATCACATAATCACTTTTCAATTTGTTCTAGGTAGTTTTTAATTTCCCTTTATTTTTTGATCTAAGCAATAGCTAGGAACGTATCTCAGTTTTCAAGGAATTTTCTTGCCATATTTTTGCTATTTCCATAGTTAATGGATTATAATCAGAAAATGTGACCTCTGCTTTTTAAAAATGTTAAAAATTTTCTTTATGGAAAAGTTGATATTGATTTTCACAAATGTCTCATGTATATGTAAAAATTTTGTATTTGTAGAGATGTGAGTATTTGTATCTATTAAGTTTTTTTCTTATTTGTATTAAAGTCCTCCATGGTCTTTTCATTTTTAGTTTATACTAGAGTTGTTTAACTCTGAATGAAGCATATTGAAGTCTCTAACTATATTTTTAATCCGGTTCTCCTGGAATTTCTTGAATATTTGCATTTTCTAGTTACCTGCTATATAGTATGTTCCACATGGGTTTATGACTATTTTTACCCTTTATCATCACAATGTTTTCCTAAATATCTTATTTTGTTTCAAGAGCTTGCATCATATATTTCTTAGTGGTCTATTATCTTTTTTTAGATTATATAAATTATTAAGTTCATCACTCACCACTGTTTTAGTTCTTATGTATTTTCCCCTATTGAGAGTGAGGTTTTGGTTTTGCTTCATTTATGTTAGGTTAATTACTTAGTCAGGTGTTTCTCTAGGATTTGTTACGTGGGTCACACCCTCTCAGACTTCTTGCACATTCTCAGATATCTACTTAGATTCTGACAGAATCTAAGACAGCCCCCAAGATTCTCTCTTGGTGTACACACCCAGTATAATTCCCTTGCCTTGGAGTGTGGAGGGATCGGTGAACATGATGGGATAGTTACCAACTTGTTAGGTTAGTGTATATCAGAAGGGTGATGAGATAGTGACTCCCATGATTATGTTATATTATTTTCCTTCTGGCCTTGAAGAAGTAAGCTACCATGCTAGGAGAGGGCTAACCAACTCTAGGAGCCAATAGTGACTCCCAGACAACAGCCAGCAAGAAAATTAGGACCTCAGTCATACAAATACAAAGAACTGTGGACAACCCAGGTGAGCTTAGTAAAGGACCCTGAGCTTCAGATTAGAATGAATCCCTCTGGATGACACCTCAATTTCAGCCTGATAAGACACTGAGCAGAGAACCTGGCTAAGCTGTGCCCAGATTCCCATGAGATAGTAAATTCATGTTTTAAGCTGCTAATTTCATGATTAATTTGTTATACAGTAAAAAAAAAAAATGAATACAGCGCTCTAGCAGTTAAGTGGGTTGTCTGTTTTTGGCTTTCAATGTTCTTGCTGATAGGGCTCCTTAGGTGGGATGTGAGTTTCCTTTGTCACTGGATCTCTGGTCTGTCTGGTGGTTCAAATAGCTCAGGCAAGGGGTGGGCGACTAGGTGCAGAAGTAAGCAGAGTTCCTGTGTCCACAAAGGTACCCAGAGGATAACTTCCATTTCCCAGGGTTCTCTCACCCTTTCCCAGCCTCTGGATGGGGAGGACTAATTTCCCAACTGAGTGATGTCTTGGCTTCACAGGGTACCGGAAGTTTAGTCGGATCCTGTAAGATTGGTGCCAGCTGTTTCTCAGAGAGTCCCCAGTTGTAACAGCCAATGTCTTTCCCAGATCCAAGGCATCCAGGTTATCACCCTGCAGCTTTTGGATTCTAGGATCCAGCCTCTCACTAGCTCATGCAGGAGAAAGCTCCATACCACCTCTCACCCACAGAGCCCAAGATCTTGCTTACATCCATTTTTGATTTGCCCCAACAACTTTTGTCTTAGGAAAGACAGATTCACTTTTGGAATAGAAGAGTAGCAAGCTTTATTTGTGTTGTCATCTTCCCAGAATTCTCTGCCAGGCGTCTCTTCTCTGTGGTCCAAAATGGGGACCTTAATTTTTTGGATGAAACACTGCTCTTAGTAAAAGAATGAGAGGTGGACATGGACATAAGATATGTATATATTTATACATTAGTTACCTGTACTATTGTAATACAGGCAAAACGTGAGTGAGGTAGACAGAGTGCTTAAGATTGTAGACTCTGGGTTCAAATTGCCTAAGTTCCTCTATCTGCTGAGTATATGACCTTTGTAACATTATCTTTCAGTGACTTGGCTTACATGATTCAGTGGAGATAATAAGGTCTACTTTACAGGTTGTTGTGAGGATTCAATGCGTTAACATACGTACAGTATTTAGAACCAAAACTAGTATATGTATGGGCTCCATAAATATTGTAATTTTTATAGAATATACACTAAAGATATTACAAAAGGTTGAATTAAGCATCAGTCACTAGCTGATTATATTTGTAATGTACAAAAACATTGTACTCAATGACTCTTCCACTATTAAATTCTAGGAAAAGTAATAGGTTGAAATTGTTAGCATTATCACTATTGTTTATCTCTTCATAATGTGGCTGATGAAGAGCTAGGATTTGTAATAGAAAAAGTGTCCAGTTTTCCATTTTCTTGGTGTTTGCTCGTGCATGAATTATTAGTGTTGCTTCAGTGCTCGGTGTTTGCAGAAGTTCTCCTAGCCACTTGTCTGTTTTGCAAAGGCTAATTTGGTTCAACCTAAATAATCTAATCTGTGCATATACGAAACTGAGGACAAGGAAACTGCAGTGTCGTGCAGACCTGTGAAAGAAAAGCTACCACTGTGGTGTTACTAGCAAACCTTTCAGAGAAAGACATGTATCATATGATCTCACTGATATGAGGAATTCTTAATCTCAGGAAACAAACTGAGGGTTGCTGGAGTGGTGGGGGGTGGGAGGGATGGGGTGGCTGGGTGATAGACATTGGGGAGGGTATGTGCTATGGTGAGCGCTGTGAATTGTGTAAGACTGTTGAATCATAGACCTGTACCTCTGAAACAAATCATACATCATATGTTAAAAAAAAGTAGGAAGGGAAAAATGAAGGGGGGGAATCAGAGAGGGAGACGCACCAGGAGAGACTATGACTCTGAGGAACAAACTGAGGGTTCTAGAGGGGAGGGGGTGGGGGGATGGGTTAGCCTGGTGATGGGTATTAAAGAGGGCACGTACTGCATGGTGCACTGGGTGTTATACGCAAACAATGAATCATGGAGCACTACATCAAAAATTAATGATGTAATGTGCGGTGATTAACATAACATTAAAAAAACCCAAAAACCTTTCATGTTGTAAAGCTCTCATTATTCCCTCATAGACCCAGGGTGCATACCATGGTCATTTGTGCATGTTAACTATTAGCAAACTTTTGCTTCTTGGTTATAGATAAGTTTATATAAATTCATGCTCTAATATATTCTTCTTACTATCCCTAAGGGTGTATGCACCTTACTTTTGAAACCATTGATCTAAAGAACTTCTAAAATAATATTTGATGATAATCAAATATTTTATTAAGCACCTGTTTGTGCTAGAGGTTGTACTTATAAGTCATATATCACAGCATAAATACAGAGACTGAAAACTTATTAAAGGAGTTGTGTTCATATGCAGTAAAAAGAAACTTAAAATAGCTTTGCTCTGTTGAGTATTTTAACAATATATTAGCTCTTTTGGGTTGTTACAGAGTTATATTAAAGGTAATTCTACTTTATTGAGTACTTAAATGCAAACCACATACTAGATGCTTCAAATGCTACCTCATTTAATTCTATTTGGTAATGTTAATAGTAGTTTTGATAGTTATTTCCCCCCTCCTCCCACCCCGTGTTAATGGTAAGGACACTGATGAACAGAAATGTGCTGAAGTTCACTGATCTAGTAAGTGGCAGAGATGAGATTCAAAGCCACACCTTTCTGGTCTCACATTCTTTCCTCTTAAATTCAACATTATATCAGATGGTTTCCACAGTTTTAATAGCAAGTGGAAAAGGCTAGAACTATTTAATAATTATCTTTCTATCCCTAGAGCTTGGTACAGTGATTGCCTCATAATAAATATTTGTAAAATGAAACCAGAAGGTGAAAGAGAGGAAAGCAAGTGATTGGTGTTCAGTAGAAAGCTAGCAGGGATCTTGGCAGGGCATAAAAATTAACGATATAGATAATCAGGTAATGGTCATATTGGTAATAATCAGCCTCCAACTGAAGTGCCTAAGGTTGCTGACTTTGTCATTTAAACTTGAAACTATTCTTTCCTTCATGATAGTTTAGTTTCTAAGTCCTTCACCAAACTTTCTTAAGTCATTTATGTGAATGGTACATCGAAGTTATAATAATATTCTTTTGATTTGTAAAGGGCTTTGTGTTTGAAAGAACTTCACCTTTACTTAAAAAAAAATTACTAATTATATAATCCAGACAACCTCAAGAAATAGCTATTACCAGAAATAGGGACAAAAATGAACAATTCTGCTTTAGAAATGGATGTGGTAACCCAAAGGTCTATAAATATTGTTTACTTAACAAACATTTATTAAGCCAGTACTATGTGTAAGTCACCTTACTAAACATAAAGGTTGTAGCAGAACCCCTGTTTTCAGGAAGCACACAATCTCCAGGAAACACAGCTATTGAATTAGCAATTGAAGGTGGTAGGAAAGTGCATGTTTATCAAGAGAGCCAGAAAAAATCTGTTAAAATGGGGTAAAGAGTATTCCAAGGGATAAATAAAACATGTACAATGATGAGAAAGAACGAGGAATGATCCGGAAACCCAAAGAAGGCCAAATGTAACCAGCAAGTGGGAGAATGGCAAGAGATGATGCTGGAGTGGTAACTGGGAGGCCATTTAACACCTGATAGGGTCTTTTCAGGGATTTGACTTTATCCCAAGGGAAATGCAAGGGCATTGGAAAGTTGGTTTGAAATTGAGGATCGACATAAGCAGATTTACATCTGTTGGACAGAAAAACAGAAAATGAATCACAGACAGTAAGAGTGAAAGGCAGTGGGGTGGAGGTGGGGGGTCAACTAGAAAACTCTTGCCTTACACCAGCCAAGAACAAGATTACCTTAAATTAGTTTGAGGAAGGGGAGATGGGCATAAATGGATGGCTTCAGGAGACAGGGGTGATTGGATATTGTGGAGCAAGAGAGGGAGAAGTTTGACGGTTTCCAGTTTCTGGGTTGAGAATACTGGTAGAGGGGCTAATTTAGGAGGAGAAGATGATGAGATCAGCTTGAGATGTCTGACAAGAGCTGCCACTGGAGCATACAAATGAGAGAAAGTGGATGGTTGGAAAGATGGGTGTGGAGCTCAATTTGGGGTTTGTCTACATATAGGTATAATTGAAGGTATGGGGATGGACTAAAGAGAGGATGGGTTCAGAAAAGAGATCTATAGAGGTGATGAGGTAGAGATTGATGAGCCCGGAAAGTGAAGGGACACTAAAATCAGAGAGTATTCCAAAAAAAAAAATAAATAAATAATAAGGTTAATTGTATGAGATTATTTCTAAGCAGTTACCAAAGATGAGGATAGAGAAGTTTCTACTGGGTTTAATAACATGGAGGTCACTTGTGGTCTTAGCAGAAGATTGGTGGAATTCGGTGGCTCACAGATGAGTGAAACATGGGGAAATGGAGGGAACTAAAGTAAATTTGACTATGAGGAAGAGATGGGGAAGGGTGATTACTACATAAGAATGAGGGATTAGAGAAGGCTTTAAATTATGTTACTTTTTATGAATTACAAGAGGTTTAAGCATGTGTAAGTTCTAATATGGAAAAATTAGTAGAGAGGGAAGGTATTGTTACCCCAGGTGTCTCTGAGATTGCACAGTTATAGAGCTGGGATTAGCAGTTCTAGTCTGGGGATTCTGGTTACTTTACTGTTCCAGAGTTAAATTATGAACCTGGATTAAACAGGAAAAATGTCATTTTAGAGCATTAGATAATCTCTTTCTATATATTGAATTATGGAAGAGGGAGGAGCTATAGCAAGAGTTGCCAGGTCACTTTTGCAGTTGTAAAGTTATTAATGAAGTTACCAGTATATTTGTGTGTCAGTTTGTCCCAAAGGATAGGACCATGAGCATATTGGGTTACTATTTTGTGAGAAGGGATGCTTGGAGCTGATGATATGCACAAAGCACGTGCATTAGTCTGGCTAGGATTTTGGCAGGAGACCTAGCTTCAAACTATCTTTTTTACTGTTATTTTGGTCAATTTTTGCACAGTGTTGTGATTTGAAGTGATGGAGGCAGGCCAGGCCCACTTCTGACCACCCCCTTCCTAGCTACTGATATCCTAAGAAGAGGAACAGCAGCTAATGTTAATGGTCAGAGGTCCAGAATATTCTCTGAATCAGTTTTCCAAAAATGAAAGTTTCTGTGTTAAAGATAACTAGCCAGTCTCGCCTCCACATCTTTTTCTCCACGAGACTCTACCAATGTCCCTCCTACATGCTGCTGACCAAGGATTATCAGGACCTTACAGCAGTAATCAATGAAATAGTAATTGAATCCATTTGACTATGGTTCTTTGTGTGATCATTCTTTGAAACACCATAACAGGGGACAAAAGAGGGTGTAGATGATTTATAGGGCAGAATTTGGACTTTCCTTAGTCTCTAGTAGTAATATTTGTGATTCCTTGACAAGTCCTAGTAAAAAGAGAGGTGTCAGATTCTATTAATACATTTAATTCTTTTAATAAGTATCACTTTTAATAAGTCACCGTTTGTGGGAGATGGTTTGCAAAAATGGCTGCAAATCTCTACCTTTGCTTTCATCTATGTCCTTTGTCATGTGACCTTGCAGCTCCTCCCTTCATGGGGTAAAATCTGTCTTTCTTCCCTTAAATCAAGACTTGCTTAGCCAATAAAAATCATTCGAAGTAACAGTATAATGGCTCCACACCCAGGCACCATGAGGCCTTAAGTGCTTCTCTTTCTTAGGGCCCCCTATGATGGCTATGTGACAAAACCCAGGCTAGTCTGCTATAGGTTGAGAGACAAATCACCAGAGCTGTGTAAGCCCAGTTGTCCCATCTGAGGCCCCAGAGATAGAGCCCAGCCAAGATCAGCAAAACCACTGGCCCAGCTTGCAACTGGCCACAAGAAATGACTGTGCCATGACCAGAACAGCTCAACTAAGCTCAGACTAAATTGACAGTACTCAGGATTAGGAGCTAAATAGTTATTTTTTTAAGTGACTGACCTTTGGTATGGTTTGTCACCCAGTAATAGCTAGCTGATACACCATTCCCTTGTATCCCATTATGTAAATCATGTCTATCATCACCCAAGAGATGTCATTGCTAGGGATAGGGGTTAGTTATTAAGTGGCTACACTCTTATTAGGCTGTGCTGGGAGTTATACAACACAATTTTCTCAGAGATTTTACCTCCAATTTTGTTTGTATCTCAGAGATTCTGATTCAAATAAGCAACTAGACTCACTTGAAATTATTATTTATCACACCAGTTGCTTGCATACAATATGTTTCTGGGCACAATACAGATTGCCTTTATTATAAACCACTGGGTGTGACCTACAGGAAACAGCACGTTTTTCCATGTCTTATTTTATACTATAATCAGTACATTTAAATCACAGAGTGAATCCAGAATATCAATCTGTTTAGCATGCCTCTCTGTTTAATTTACTAACATAAAATATACGTGCATTTGGCAGTTGAAATGAAAAATAATGAGACACTTAGAGAAATTAGATTACTACATTATAATATAATAAGAATTTAATGGTACAAGTAACATATACTCCTCATACATTTTGGTATATGAGAAGCTGCACAATTATCAACAGTGTGAATTTTTTCCTTTTGGTTGCCAGGAAGTATTTGTGTGATTTACAATCAGAGGTAATAATGTTGTTCTGTTGGAATAAAATCTATTATGACATTATATATGACTTTTATTCTATTCTATTGGATAATTGGAGACCTCCTATGTTTTTTAAAATGACAGAGTAGAGACCTCAGCTCATATTATACTTTTAATTTCATGCTTGTCTTCGGCTAAATCTTTTCCATAAATTTTAATTCAACAAAGCATAGATGTAGCACCAAGTTAAAGCTTAATGAATTGGTTAGAATTCATCCAGAAGTCAAAGAACTAGGTTGTTTTCTTTTTTTTTAACTCCAACATTTCCTCTCAATTGATGTGACACTTAGATGAAGAGAACTATGCCTGAATCACCATATCACTAATGACTTTGTGTATGTATACCATCTTTAATGCTAAGATGTCAAGGCAAATACAAATAGGCTAGGAGTAGTGAATAATGTTAAAATTGGATCTCCTGAAGATTTCAAGATCCTTTGTCCTTCAGTCTCCAGCAAATACATGGCAGAGTGGTAGAATTCCATGGATAAGTGACTTTTGGTTTATGGCATATAACACTTTCATCTCTTTTTCCAGAGTGACAGTGACGCATACCCACTTCAGCAAATTTGCCAAGCTGTATGACTCAATCTGTTTGGAAAGTTCAAGCTCAGCAAATAGGGGGGAAAAAAAGACAAGGTGATAAGTCAACATGGGAGAGATTGGCATGGCATTTCATAATTTATCAAGATAAGATTAATAATACCTTCTCTTTCCCCATTAAAAGCAATTCAACAGGAGAGCTATCTTGGTGTTGCTGAGTGGAACTATCTACCCAAACACATGGCCACCAAAGACTAATATTTAGCTTTGCTGAGGTCAGATGATTTCATTGTTCTCTTTGGAAGACTTTTTTGTTTAGTTGAGTTTCCCACTTTAGATGGTCATTTAATTCAGAATAATTTTTCCTCCATTTCATAAAAACCTACAAATTTTTCCTGAACTTTTTAAAAAATAACTTTTACTTGAAAAACTAAGAGGAAGATACCCACGAAAAATGACCAAACTACCAGTAATGTTCGTCTTATGGAATTATTCTTGCTCTCTTATCTAATAGCATGTTTTAGGGCATCTAAATACAAATAGGAGACTTAGGAATCTCTGCCTTGAATTGGAGTTACCTGATTCATGCAACTTAGTATCAAAGGGAAAAGTGTGAGTTTTCTATCTTCTTTTTTTGAGGTATGGAAGTAGAACACAGAGATGGAAGTGGAGATTAGGGCTGTAGAACCGAAGAGCTCTAGGATGGGTCAGGCTTCAGAAGGAGTTTAGTTCTAGAAGCTTTTTCAGGTACAAGGCAGGAGTCTGAGACTTGCTGTGCTATTTAGTGGCAGAACACACAGAGGAAACTGAAATAAGGTCCTGGACCTCAATCAAACTGGAGCCTCAGGCTCCCAGGCTAAAGTTACTGAAGATTGATACAAGGCAATCCGTAAATCAGGTAGGCAGGGTAAGGGACCAGAGGGTGCACGGGAGAAGAAATTGTGTCCAAAGCTGAAGAAGCTTTCAGAAATCAAGAAAACTATAGGTCAGTATATGCTGAACAGTATGATTCAGAAACGTTGAGGAGATTTGACCACTGGGGTCACTTTTTTCTCCAACCAGGAGAAAACTGCTAATATATTTCCCACCAATTGGAGGCCAAACTCAAGTTCAAATACACAAAGCCCTAGAGTTAAATACCAATAAATTATTCAATGTATATATAGTAGATATATAACTCATGTAACACCACTTATTTTTTAAAAAATTTTATTTATTTATTTGAGAAAGAGTGAGGGAGAGCGCGTACACAAGTAGGGGGAAGGGGCAGAGACAGAGGGAGAAGCAGGGTCCCTGCTGAGCAGGGAGCTCTGTGCAGGACTTGATCCCAGGACTCTGGGATCATGACCTGAGCCGAAGGCAGATGCTTAACCAACTGAGCCACCCAGGCACCCACACCTTTTAGTTTTCATGCTACTTTTTGCACAGCATCACAATTTGATCTTATAATCACCTTGTGTGGTATGCAGTCCAAGTACCACTGAGTGTAATTTACTAATGTAGAAAAAGAATAAAAGAGTTTTTGTGACTTATTTATAGTAATGCAGCTAGTAAGGCACAGAATTGAAACTAGAATCCAAGGCTTCCAATAGCTGGATTTGTCTTTTTTCCTCTTTTCCAGGGGTTAATAAACTTTCTGTAAACAACCATTGTTATGGGTTAAATTGTGCCTCCCCCTTTCCCAAATTTACATGTTGAAGTCCCAACCCCCAGTACCTCAGTATATGACCTCATTTGGAGGAAGGGTCTTCGCAGAGATAATTTAAAACAAGGTCATTAGGGTGTCCCCTAGTCCAGTATGATTGGTGTCCTTATAAGAGAGGAAATTGACATAGGCAGAGGGAAGATGTTGTAAAGACACAGGTAGATGGCCATCTACAAGTCAGAGAGGCCTGAACACATTATTCCTTCACAGCCCTCAGAAGGAATCAATCCTATGACACCTTAATCTCAAGACTTCTTCCCTACAGAACTGTGAGAAAATAAATTTCTGTTGTTTAAGCCAACTGGTCTGTGTACTACTTTAAGGTAGACCTAGAAAATCAATAAGACCATAAAATAAACACCTCTGGCCACACAGAGGTGCCACACAGTCTTTGTCACAACTACTCAACTCTGCTGTTGTAGCACAAAGCAACCATAAACAATATATAAATGACTGGGAAGGGATGCATCCCTGTAAAACTTTAAATACAAAAACTGTTGACATGGGCTATAGTTTGCCACTGCTGCTCTGATAAACAGGTGCTAAAGGGGTTGTGAATGGCCAGATTTAAATGTAGGACCAAAGACCCTATGCTTGGCCAGCAGGCTACAAAACTGGAAAAAAAAATAGCAACAGTTGTCTTAAATCATTCTCAATCCCTCTTTCTGAACTACATTCTATCTTGTTTAGACTGACTGCCAAGTTTTACATGCAGGGACATAGTGGATTAAAGATGGCCACAATTTTTTGCTGTTCTTCCCATCAAGAGTCTTTTTATCCTCCCTTTGAAAACTGGCTTTGTGAGATGTTTGAACATATAGGAATACCATTCAATTAACACTGTACCAGTGCCAGGGCTAAACCTTAAGAAGCCTGGAACTTCTGCTTTCACTCTCTTGGAGTTCTGAGCTATCCTATAAAGAGATCCAGCTACCCTGCTGGAAAGACTATGTGGAAACAGAGATGTTCAGTGGGGTCCTGTATATTCCAGCCATCCAACTGAATCATCAGACATAAGTGTGATACCATCTTGGATATTCTAATGCTCAGTTGAGCTTCCACTGAATATAGCCTTTTGAGAAATCTAGCTGACACAATATGGAGACAAGCCGTTTCTACCCAGCCTGCCCAAATGGCAGAACTGTGAGCAAATAAGTGATTGTGGTTTTAAGGTATGAAACTTGGAATAGTTTGTTATGCAGTGATAACTAACTGATGCAGAAGGCATGCTACTCTCCAGTTGCCCAGGATTTCTACTCTTGGTCCATCACAGACAATGGCTGGATAATGTTCAGTGCTCCTAATGCCTTTTTGCACATACCAAGACTCATCTGTCCTGAGAATATTTCTGGCATGGTAATAGGTGACTGGGACTGAAACAAGGAGCATTGTGGGTTAAAGACCTGTAATAGTATGCCTGAAGTCTTTCACCTAAGTGTTTTGACAAGTTATTACAAGGCTTTTTTGATGGGAGAAGATGTGGTATGGAGAAATATTTTTATCCTAAAGTATAGGATCAAATTATCCTTACCATTATTTTGCTGTGAAGAACCACAGAGACACACAGTGATCCTGAAGCTATTTAGTCCCTTCTTAATCCAGTGAATGTCTTTGTCTCTTTGACCTTCCTGTAGAGGGCACTCTCATATACCATTTCATATAACCTTTCCTTTTCTATCTAAAACACGTTCTGGAGGAAGTTCTGTAGTTGATCATTATTCATGCTTCTTAAGATGCAGACTTAGATTATGTGCCATTTATCAACAAGAAAATGGGTTACCTTTTCCCAGATTTGGAGAAACTATAGACTTGAATCATTTCCTGCAGCTGAAATTTTTGAGCTATCATACCAGAGATGATAGAACGGCCAGTTGGGTAAGGTTTATCTATCTATCTATCTATCTATCTATCTATCTATCTATCTATCTATCTATCATCTATCTATCATCTATCTATTATCTATCTGTCTATCTATCATCACTCAAATAAGAAAAAGAAGGGAAAGATAAGGAAAAAATTAAGATATTAGGATAATCTCTGGGGACCCTACTTGGGCAGACTCTGTGGGGCTGTCTACCTGGATGATCTCTTCTCCCTCTGCACTGTTGGATCTGATCCCAGGACCTAGATCTTAGGCCCTATTTCAACTATGTTAATAGGTCGATTTTGTGCAATATTTCAGCAACATGATCCCTATGTATACAATTATAAGGGAAAAAGCAGTCAGTTTGACCAACCACTTTATAGATGTGGGGAATAAAGCCCATTTTAAAACTAATTCCCTACCTGTATTTCAGGGTTTTTTGTTTTTATATCTCTAAGGAGAGTGGAGCACATCTTAAAAATGGACTCCCTTTAGAAAGAGCATCTTGTGTCAGCTCCATAAAAAAGGGTGTTTTTTTTGAGGCATTTTCCATTATAACCTCCTGCAATATTTATCTTAAAAGAGAATTAAAAGCCATTTCCTTTGACAGGCGATTTTGCAATTTTTCAGTTTTCCAACTTTGCTCTCTAAAGGTAAAACAACCTCACTGTACATGCTCAAAGCATCTGTAGAAACAACTATAACATATTCCCAGTAGACAGAGGAAAGATAGTCAATTAATGCTCACTGTATAATTTTAATGGAAATTAAATATAGGAGTTCATGAGATAAACACATCCAAGAGACCCTTTAATCCAAGGAACTAAGAGGGCAAACTGTCAACTTGGTTCCCAGAAAAGTATACATACATTTAGATTTTTTTTTTTTACTTAAGTATAAATTTTTTTTTATTCTTATGTTAATCCCCATACATTACATCATTAGTTTTAGATGAAGTGTTCCATGATTCATTGTTTGTGGAGATTTTTTTTTTTTATCAGTCCTCCTCAACTCCATTGGAAGTTAACTGCATGACGTTTTTCTTACAGGCCTAGTTTAAATAACATTTAGACCACTTTTATGCTACTTGCAAAAGTGATTCTTGATTATTAATGTTTAGAATTCTTTGGCGAGTATTGTAAAACATGCTTTGCCATTTGGGTATTGACGTTACTTCTTTGCCATTTTCTGATTGAAGCTGCAGACTCCCTTAAAAGATTTACCAACTCTTAATCTCTGATTAGCTTCGAATCAGAGCTTTTTGAGGGCATGTGCTGTGTCTTCTTGTTTTATACTGAGCTGGTTAGATAGATGGTTGATAATGGGGAAACTGTGAACTGGCCTTGCTACTATTTGCACATTTAAATGGTTTGAGAAATCTAAGTGAAATAGCACACCGTATGGAATCATAGGTAGAGATTTCAGCACATGGGCCACAGCGTGGCAGGAAGCACAGAGGCTTTGTGTTAAGACAGACAAGAGTTTATTTCCTAGCTCTGCTAAACAGAGCTCAAGATTCCTAAATCCTCTAAGTTCCAGCTTAGAAAATCTGGCCCTAAACCAATTATCTAGTTACAGCTTTACTGTAGAATTTATTTTCTTCCAAGTTGTCTATCTCTAGAAATCAAGTTAGGATTCTTGACACTGATCATCAGCTGCTTTCTATAAAATGATAAAAAAAATCACTGCCTTTTGTAAAATTTTATTTTTATTCTGTAGAACTTATTAATTTGCCTCCATATTTAGTATTCATTTGCATATAGTACTTTGATTAAATTAAAATATATACTATTTCAGCACATCAAATCTACCTTAGCAAAACTTGATAGATTATGTTTTTAGTATTTTTCTATTCATGCTTAACAATTCTTAATATCTTGATTGCCCCACACATGTATGTGGCCCCTGGGTGGATGGGGGTATCCTACAGCATGGGCAGCATCCTGTATTTTGGACTTTTTTTTTTCTTTTTGGCTCCATCAAGCATCAAACCGTTAATACGTAAATGTTCTTTGTGACAGTTTTTGAGTTATTTCATGTCTGTCTTTTGACAGGAAAAATAATGGTTTTAATGATAGATACTCATCATCCCAATATGTAAGAAAACATGGGAATGCAATGTTTTCCTTTATTTATAAAGTGTGTTATTATTACTAATATTATTTTGACTATTCTTATCATCAATCATCTTTGATAATGAGACTTTATTCTCTGGCAACACATCTCCCATTCCCATTGAGAAATCCCCTCTGGGAGGCATTAGTTCAGCTTCTGAGGCGCTTTCTCTTCTCCTATATGGACAATGACTTTGCATAGCCTGCAGGAGGCCTGTTGTGGGCATTGGCTCTTAATGTGGGTAATAATGATAATGAATTGTCCACTTGAATATAATATGCATACTTCTAAAAGGTTTGCCTTTTCAAATAGATAATGAATAGAAGGCAAAAAGTTCAGCCACAACAGGACTACAGGCATGTGTAATCTCTGAATGAAGACATCTTCTCTTTCATTAACAGTCACAGGTGGTCTGAATTCATGCCTTCCGGGCCAGCGACCCTGACTATACAGGCCACTTTACACAGTTATTTCATGACTTCTGCCTTTCCCGTAATGGATTGAAACAACAAAGAAATCGTTTTTTGGTTTTGGGTTTTTTTTTTTGTTTTTTTTTTGTTTTTTTAAGTGCTGGGGGGAAGCTGGTGGGGGGCAAACTCAATGAGACAGTATAGTGCTTTTCCTGTAGGCTGTGACTCCCTGGGTGAGCAGCATCCTGGTGGCTTCCCATAGAGATGGGGGCTGGCCGGCCGAATCCTTCTCTCTACTTGAGTGGTTCACAAAGAGCCCGTGTGTGACATGCTGGTGATCCAGGTCATCTGTTTCATATGTCTCCTGTGAGATGGAAAAAAATTATGTTAAGTCCTCTAGAGGAGCTTGAAATGACTGATGATATTGTCATGTGGTATCGCTTGGGCTTGCATATTAAAAATCATGTTTCTTTCTGCTGTCTCCTACTGATCCTAGGAAAGAATTTAAAGTCAAGCAGGGCAGCTTATTAGGTAGAAAGTAGAAATGTGTCGATTACAGATTAGCTCCCATTTTTCCTCTGAGATACATAAAATAAAACCATGAAAATGGGGGCTCACCACCCAGGCTCTCCTTAGTAGGACTGACTCTGAGGCATTGGAAAATGGATGTTTTATATTTTGGGTCTGTACTATGTTTTCAATATTACAGTGCTACTTAATATATTATGCCCTTACATTCTATGAATTAATTTACTCTTAATTCAGCTCTTACATTCTATGAATTAATTTATTATTCGAAAACAATATCAATCATTTTTACCTAGTTTACAAGTAAAATGGGTTTATAGGGAAAAGAATAGAGCAACAAATTTACTTGAAAATTAAAAGTTGGGATGAAGTCAAACTCTGAATGCGTCTGACTGTGCTCTGAGCACTGGGCATTTCTGAGGATTGATGACCAGCGAGGAGGAGTTGATGGTCCTTGGCTGAAACTCGGGCCATTAACTCCAACCAGTCATTAATTGCCTGGAAATGTCCTGGGCTGAGGTCATTATTGCTATTATAAACTGAATTAATGCCCTGTGCCTTAGCCAATAAGATTATTTGAATTATCTTTATTCTTCATTCAATTTATAATTATAAAAATGTACCACAGGCAATCAGACCAGATTATAGATTAATCACATGCAAAATTACATTTTATTTTATTTTTTTTTTATTTATTTTTTTTTTAAAGATTTTATTTATTTATTTGAGAGAGAGCGAGAGCAGGAACACAGCAGGGGGAGTGGGAGAGGGAGAAGCAGGCCTCCCGCCGAGCAGGGAGCCTGATGTGAGGCTCGATCCCAGGACCCTGGGATCATGACCTGAGCCGAAGGCAGACGCTTAATGACTGAGCCACCCAGGCGCCCGCAAAATTACATTTTAAATGAATTGTTTTTTGGATTCATATAGCTACCCAAAGTACTACGAGAAGTTGATTTCTCAGTGTTAGCATTTATTGAAGTTGATTTGCTATGCTGCACCCCTGATCCCTCAACCCTACAACTGGTTCTAATTCAAGTAAATAAGTGGATTGAATGGGATCTTCAATTCACAATGTGTAGATTCAATTTTCCAAAAGCTGTAATATTTTGATTTTTTTGGCACAGGAATTTAGGATGGATAGGCCTGGGGATAGTGGAGTGGCAATAGTGTAAATCCATGAAAAAAGCTGCATAAAACCTAAAGCATATACCCAGTCACAATCATTTGAGTTTGTGTAGAACTTGACATTTTACCATTTTTCCACATTCATTTTGTAATTTTGCTCTTTGAGTAACACTTTTAGTTAAGCATGGCAGACATCATTCCATTTTATATATGAGAAGACAGAAGTCTAAAGTTAAGCATCTAGCAAGCTGTCTTCAACCCAAGGTTTCTTCAGTGGTCATTAGTATCAAATGTTATTATTTTAGTCTGGGATGTTCTTTTATATTTTTATACTGTGACTCAGTACTACTAATAATTATTAGAGTTTTAGTTTAAAAGGCCATTTTTCAAGAGTTATCAAACAATATAGTATTTTGATGCTTTATGATGAGAGATCACTTCTCTGGCTTGTAGATTCTTAGGTTCTGCTTGATCATTTTTTTTTCTTTTTTAAGCCATGCATATTTGTATTAATCTGTAATCTAATTGGATATATTTTGTGTCTGTGTTGTTTCTGTATTCTATGTATTTAAAGTCTCTTACTCAAAGAAACCTGCTATGACATAAGTAACTGGAGATACATTGATACTCTATAGTAGAGGAGAACAAACACAAGGAAAACCCTAAAAAGGCATCTTAGTTAACAGAGAAAGCATGGGTTTGTATTGCTTATGGATTGGCCTCAGAAGTTCTTGGGTTATGATATCAGAAGCAGAGTGAGACTGGATTGATTGATTTCTTAAGGTGGGGGGATCAATGCAAAGTAGATGATATTCTGAGCTAAGCAGTATTGTACAAGTCATGACATTTTATAAGTGTATAGCTGTGGTTATAAGTATATAGCTGATAAGTGATTGTTCTCAGTCTTGGATACCTGATGGAGGTGATTTTTCCTATTCTTGGTCTCTTCTGTATCACTCTCCTCTGGCCAGCCTTTAGCCAGGCCAGAGAGGCAGGCAGAGAAGACTTTTATTTTTTTTTAATCTTTATTTTTTTAATTTAAACTTTAGTTAGCATACAGTGCAATACTGGGTTGTGCAGTAGAATACAGTGATTCATTACTTACATTCCACACCCAGTGCTCAGCACAACAAGTGCCCTCTTTAATTCCCATCACCAATCTAGCCCATCCTCCACCCTCTGCCCTCCAGAGAAGACTCTCAGTCCAGATCTACATTGCTGTCATAATCTCTAGATGATATGTTATCTGAGAAACAACAAACAACAGTCTGGACCACATTTTGTCCTTTTTCCTCCTTTTATCAAGTGAGGAGTTGCTACATCATGTGAAGTGACAGTGGCTATGCAGAAGCATTTAAGACTCTGGAGAGTTCACATTTGGCCATTAACACAAAATGATGAGAGCAAAATGATGATTAGAATCCAGGGCAAGAAAACACATTGCAGAATCCATTTGGGTCTATTTTGAAGAGCCAGGTGAACAGCTTCTCAGAGATGAATTGTTCTTTTTGGCCAGTAGTGTTTATCCAAGGGCAGCTGAAGTGTAGCCATGACACGGTTGCCACACTGACAAGCTAATAGAAAATCTAAAGCTCTTACTTTGATCTTTACTACTTGGACTAAGTTTAGATTTGTCTAATGAGCATCAATAGCTATGGAAGTATAATTTATAGTATCAGCTAAGATTTAATTTCTTACCATCCTTTCCAGTTGTAGAAACACCTTTGTAGGAACAGTTGCTTGGATGGTGTACATACAAAGGTAAATTAGTGATTCTTCTGGGTAATTCTCCAGAGTAGACTATGTCACTTCATTTCCTAAGTTCCTAGGCACATACTTCCAGGAGACTTACTTCCCAAGGGGTTGGTTGTTTGTGGTAAACAAGCAAAGAATTGGTTTTATATAATAAAATAGTATCCTAGAGGGCACAGCCTATGTGGTAATGTAGGAATCATTTAATATGACACGTACACCAATTTTGGGGGAAGGGCAGATTCCCTGGAGTCGAATAACTCCTATAAAGCAGTTGAAGAGTCTCTAAGGAGAAAAAGTGAACTAAGCAGAAAAAATAACCTCAATATTTATTCTTAATTTGTTGTATTTCTGGCCTCTATAGACTTTAATGACTTTTACAGAAGCACTTTGTTCTTTCAGGGTCAGAGTCCATTTTTTTTCTCCTCATGACTGGAAGTTGCGGTTAATACAGTAGGGATATGGGGCACCTGGGTGGCTCAGTTGGTTAAGCGACTGCCTTCGGCTCAGGTCATGATCCTGGAGTCCCAGGATCAAGTCCTGAATCGGGCTCCCTGCTGGGCAGGGAGTCTGCTTCTCCCTCTGACCCTCCCCCGCTCTCATGTGCTCTCTCTCTCTCTCTCATTCTCTCTCTCAAATAAATAAATAAAATCTTAAAAAAAAAATAGTGTAGGGATATGTTAGGTATCAGAAGGGGCCAATGGAAGGAAATGACTCTTTGACTAGCATAGAGTGATGACTATAAAAATTTTATCCAGAGAATTCAGCAATTCTGAAAAGTAAGTTATAATCATTCTATTAAGAGCCCTAGGATCTTGAACTCTTATCTAAGGCAGCTAGGAGTAATTCAAGGGATAGTGAAATGTATCTTACATCCAATTTCTGTTGGTATTAATGGTCTAAGATAGGCCTCGATATTTCCTTTGGTTCTGATTTCAAAAGGTATTGTATAAGCTTCGGTGAAGGGTTGATTAGGTCAGTCTGAATTTTGATGGGTTCAGCTCCCCAAATCCTACCAATATTGGTAAGGTTTTTGGACCATGGGGAGTCTGGTACCTCACAGAGATCTTCAATTTATGTCTTCTTTAAGCATATGCTTCCCTGTGAGACAGTGTTCAAAGTACCTTTAACCTCATATGAAGAGGGAAATACTTTGAAATTTCAAGGGAAGGGCCATATAAGGAGCATTAAACTGGTAATTCCATTACATAATAAATTTCTTGACTCAGCAAAAATATTCTTCAAAAATGGAGACACAATGAAGACATTTAGCTTATACTTATTTTAAAGGAAGTACTAAAGAATGTTCTTCAAGAAGAGGAAAATGATTCCAAAAGAAAGATTCAGGAAAAAATCTAAGACAACAGAAAGAGGGGAAAGTGGAAAAATCCAGATGATTACTGGGCAAATACAACAATGATAACAGTGCATCTTGGGATCCAGAATGGATCTAGCCTTTCCCTCAGCAGGGCCTGGGATCCCAGCACTGGCAAGTTTCAGGATTTCTGCTGCATATCACTGCTGAGCTGCATGACTTCTGAACTGTGGAAGAGCTCTCCTCATTTTACATTTTGACTGTCAGCATTTTGGGGCGGTTTGGGGCATTCTCTTTGCTCTCTAGTCCTGTCCTCTGCTTTCTGTGCCTTGGGTGATCTTTTTCATTCTGTTAACCATTCTTGACGTTTGGAGGGTGGCTCTGGTTGGCCTACACTCTGTGGAAACAGGAATTACCCCTGAGAGATTTCACAAAACTTCCCTGCCCCTCTCCTGCTCTTCCTTAACTGAAAACTTGAAGTGCCAAGGGCAATTTCTCTCAGCTCTTTTCCTGCCCTAATTTTAGGGTATCACTCCCAATAAAGATGTGGGGGAAAGAGTTGGAGAGTGATGTAGTCTTCTTTTGTGTCTTGGGCTCAAGTTATTAATCCAACAGACCAGCTCACACATAACCCTAAAAGGTTTGTTATAAGGTATGCTGGTCCTCATTACCTTTATCAGTGGCAGATGGTTCTCTGTCTATTTCAGAGATGACAGCAGCTGTGAATTGTTTTTCTCTATTGTGAGATTGTCACTTTCTGGAGTTTGGTTCATTTCATTTTTTTAGTACTCAGTTTTTTAATGGATATCAAAAATGACTAATATAGCTCACCTGGATTGTTTTGGTTCCTACTTATTTTTGACCCTTATTTACTGATGGCAAAATAAGCTTTGCTCTGATACTTGAAAAGACAGTGATGAAATGAAAATGAAGCAGTGATGGTGTTGTTGGAAGTGATTCTGGAGAAACAAAGACCAATAGGTTTCATACTAGTTTTATAAAGATGTTAAACTCAAGAATATTGTCTATTATGTGATAATAGGGAAACTGATCGTCTATAACTGCTGTTGCATATGGAGGTACGATTGTTATCGAGGGTAAAATTTTGATCAAGAATGGGTTTCTGTGAGATAAGAAAGCAACTTGGTCCCTGGTTTTTAAAGCTGTAAATTGGGCACTAGATGTGCTTATTGATATTTTTGGAATTTTTAATGATCTTATATTGCATGCGTACAATGAAGGAAAGCAATACATTTTTCAATGGCAGAAAAGACTTTAAGTTAGAAGTTTGGAAGACAGAGTTTCTATAGATTATTTTAACATGTTCTGTGATTAAACAACACTTATCAAGGAAGTGATATTGATACTGTACATCTGTAAAAATTTACATCAAATACCTCGTGAATTAGATGGAATGTTTTGAATTTTATTTTTCATCACAAGAACATCCTGCAGAGGAAATTCATTTCTTTAATAAAATTATATAACACGTTTAACTTTATAGGGCATATTGTCAGAACTGGTTACTGAAGGATTAAGTATGAATTTTGAACATACAGTATCACCTGCTCAATCTTATATAAAAGTGAAAAACTAATACCTTGAACTTGTTGAAAAAGTTTTAAAAATCTTTTCTTCTATTCCCACCAACATATTTGTGACTCTGGTTTCTCTACTATGTTTTCATACTAATATAAAAAAAAAACAACTTTAGACATATATTATCTCTTGCAAGTAGTATTGCTGTCAATCCAACCTAGATTAGATAAATTAGCAATCAAGAATCAAGCTCAATTGTCACATTAAAAACTTTAAACATTGATGTACATGCTGTTCATTGAACGTGTGCATATAGGTGCCTAATATGGGGAACCAATTTCAATCATAATTTTTACTTGAGTTATGATTGCAGAGTGACAAAAAGGCGTTTTAATATCCCTAAACGTTAGTTGCCTATATGCATGGCTTCATTGAGCAACTTGTGTAATTTTTATAATTTTATTTTTCCTCTGTTATGAATGCTCTAATTGTATTTATTAAAATGTAATTTTATGTCTACATAAACTAATGATAAAAAATGTGGGCTTGAATCTTGTATGTTCTTTTTGTCCATTTTACTTTTGTTATTATAATTTATGAAAGTATTGTTTTGTGCAGGATTGAAAATTAAAAACAAAACTGGTTCTTTATCACAGATAGTTTGGAAAACACAATTCTGAAGCACAATTATAGAACTTTAAAATTTAATATTGTACACCATTTCAGCTCTTATTATTCAACTCGCTCAATTGCTCCCTTGAAATTAATAAATATTAATGTCTTCCTGTTTGCAAGCTTTGTTTTCAATAATAGCAATTCAATAAATGCTTCAAAGGCTGAGGTATTCTGACACTTCACTCATTGAATACTTTGACTCAAGATTTTTGAATAATTTTGAACAAAGCCTGAAATTTTGAGGACTTATTTGCAAAATGTTCAATACCATATTAGATAATTAATTTAAAAAATAGTTTTCCAGTCTCAAATGCACTAAAACTCAATTGACAATGGTTCAAAAAGAGAGAAAACATATAGTGCCATGGTGAAGTATTTATTTGATATTTAAGATCAGCTTACTAACCAAAATTGCATAGCTTAATTATTTTTTGTATATACAAAAATATAAATTTAGATAACTACAACTTTCAATTGGCAGAATATAAAATATTGGATGTAACTTTGATTTATGTGTATACCATGACCAATTCCATATATAGTTTTCCTTCATTTTTTTCATTTAATAAAAATATTTTTATAATGCTATCCTCCACCAAAATTTATATTTGAAATCTCATCAAAACAAACATAGTTTTATCTTTAATGTTGAATTTTATAACTGAATTTATAACCGTCTTCAGACCCAGGTTGGATGTTCAGTTGAAAGAATGAACTTTAAAAAGAGTCTTACTTTGATTTTATAAATTGTTTGAGAAAAAACATTTGAAAAATTAACTTGATTATCTATTTGAGGACTTTGATGATACTAACATAAAGCTGGCTTTGTTTAACTATTTTAAAAGTTTTATTTCAGTTAATGGAACCAATATATTAACAGCTATTGCTTTATTTATATATGCATAAGAAAACTTAGAACTAAAAATAAGTTAATTTAGAAGTACAGTCACTTCATCTAATTGAAAAATTATGCTTCGCAAATTTATATGCAAATATCCCTGTGGGTATATGTTAAGTCCTTTTCGTCAGCTGGTTGCATTAAATGGTCACTATAACTACTAGCTTTTGAGATAGATAATGGTAGTTCTTTAACAGACTTGTGTCTTCAGGTTTTCATAATTTTTGCTATTAGAATTTCCCCCATGTTGGATGGTAATTATAGACAAATTACTTACTGTCAATTGTCCCAAGAAATGGAAATTCACTAGTTAATTTTCCATTAAACATGCACTTTTTATCTCATTGCTGTTGAAAGGGCTTATTACAAAAGATTAGTACCAAGCAATTAAAATGAATAAATTATTAGATATACACTATGTGATAAATGAGAAAATCACTTTCATGAGAGCATCAGACTCTAAACTCTAAGGAAGGATTGTTCAGTCTCTGTTTAATGCATACATTTTTCTCATCATCTAACCTAATATTTCTCAAGTTTCTCAAAGACCCCTCAAAGTCGGAGGCTTGGTGATTTGCTACATCTCTCAGAGTATGGTACAACTGACTGGGACAAATTTGTTTGGCAAGAGACCAGAAGAAGGAGTTAGCTAGTTAGGCATTATCACCAAGTTCCCTTGACATGAACAGGTTAGTTGTGTTTAAAGGGTTCTGGCAATATACGAGTAACTTGAATTGGATCAACCCTCTGCCATGTGAGAGCACAGAGAGAAGTCCATCTATAAATCATGAAACAGGGCTTTACTAGACACAGATCTGCCAGCACCTCGATCTTGGAGCTCCTAGCCTCTAGAACTGTGAGAAGTAATTACTTGTTGTTTAAACCATCCAGTCTATGGTATTTTGTTATAGCAGCAGAAATGTATTAAAACACACTCCTATTGTTTAACTATAGACACTAGACAAAATTAAAAACAATTGTAACAACTGCTACTTGAAGCCCCCTGGAAAGCAAACAAAAGCAAGCAGAAACTGGAGATGATAGGACTTTTGAAAAAGCCGAACCACAAGGAACAAGATCCCTAACTCACAAGATACACAAAATTAATTCAAGAAGGATTATGACCCTAAATACAAAAGATAAAACTATTGATTTTCTAGAAAGACATGTAGGAAGAATATATTCATGATCTTGGGATAGATAAGATTTCTTAGACTGAGCTCTAAGAGGAAAAAATTATAAATTGCACTTTATCAAAATTGAAAATTTCTGCTTAAAACACTGGTAAGGCAACTAAAAGACAAGGCAGAATCTGGGAGAAAACATTTGCAATGCACAAAACCCTTGTCTCCAGAATACATAAATAACATTTACAAATTCAAATAAGATAACTTCACACAGGTGTACTTTATTTGGGAGCTTATTATTAAAAAGGATTAAATTCACTTTTCAGATGACTTAAAGTTTAATTTTTCTTCTTTCTCACAGTGGCCTACACAAAGATGTTTGAATCATTAAACTTCTACCTCAGCCAACGAATGAATCTGTGACAAAGATCTTACTTTGAGAAGCCCTCCTAGACTGACTATGCTGAATTGTGAACAGTCTTGCTGCAAATGAGTCCCATCTCCTACAGGGCAATAGCTCTCGTTGTGGATGGCTAAAGCGAGACTTTCTAGAATTTATCTGTGGGATTGACATTAAGCTATAGTTTGTATCAAATGGCATAATAATGGCCTTTACAAGACAGAAGGGCAGTGGAGTGCTTTTATGGCCCTTTATGAGCACTGAAACATTTACTGACCATATTGGGCATATTAAATAATTGGAGATAGAGACAAATCGACATTTCAGGGAAGCCTACCTGACTCTAAATGTTTCAGTCAGTTTCTGGTCACTGCTGATATGAAGAATTCATGAAGTTTGAATAATAGAGTTGAGAGTTGGTCTGAAGACCCTGGACCCAGCCTGGACAAACATGTACAACTGGGCAGAGAGAAAGTGACAGGATACAGGTTGTGTTGACTTTCAGGCGAAAACTTGTTGGAATGGCATGAAAAAGCAGAGAGATGGGAATACAGCTATTTAAAGGACATTAAGACTATTTTTCCAGGGCGCCTGGATGGTTCAGTTGGTTAAGCGTCTGCCTTCGGCTCAGGTCATGATCCCAGGGCCCTGGGATCAAGCCCTGCATTGGGCTCCCTGCTCAGCAGGAAGTCTGCTTCTCCTTCTCACACTTCCCCTGCTTCTGTTCCCTTTCTCGCTGTGTCTCTGTCAAATAAATAAATAAAATCTTAAAAAAAAAAAAAGACTATTTTTCCTCCCCTATGTTCAAGTTTCACGGTAACAACAATAACAATAAGAACGACATCCCCCCAAAATAAAACTGCAAAGGCGGTTAAGCACTTTGGATAGGAAAAGGGTGATAACTTAGATACATTGAAAAATGACTCTACCAATCATTGTTCATAAATACATTTGAGAAACCTCCTCTTGGCTAAAAGTGTTTTTTCCCCAGTGTTAAATACTCCAAATTATATAAAATTTGGGCCAACTTTTTTTTTTAATGTTAAATGTCCCTAGTATTAAAAGTAATTCTAGTATTTTCTAGTACTTCCAGATAAAATACAGGATGCCCAGTTAAATTTTAATTTCAAATATACAACAAATAATTTTTTTAAATTTGTCCTATGTTGACAAATTTTCATATAAATAAGGGGATTTTCATTTTAGAGATAAGCAGACAGGAAAATAATTATGTGTCTGCCATGGAAGTACCGATTTTAGCTGCCAAGCGTCAGCCTTAATTCTTGTTTCAAGCAAACACATTCTTGCCATGCAGTCTTTTCCCTATGTCCCATGCAATATTTGGAATATACTTACACTAAAGATTATTTGTGGTGTATCTGAATTTGCATGTAACTAGTATCCTGTCTGTTTAGTTGCTAAACTTTTCAATCTTATTTATAGTATCAAATCTGTCTAGTATGATTTCTATGAATTTGATCTCTGGTTTAAGGAATTATCTATACTTTAGTTTATGAAGCTGTTTAAATGCTTTAATAAATAAAAATAATATGAGGATCAATGTGATCTAATTTCTGAAAACTCTTTACATCACTAAAGTTTAATTTACAACTTGGCCTGCAACCTTCCTTTCCTACTAAGAATCTGCCTTTCTCCTCTGTCTACCATATGTGTGTTTTTACACACCCACACAGGTATATTCATTTTGGTGACTTTTCCCACTAAACTCTTACAAGAATTGTATATATTAACATGTACCATTCATTTTAAGATAAGGATTGAATGAATGATTGCTAAGCAGTTTCATCCCATTTAATCTCTCTATTCAGTACTTACTTTAACTGAAGTCTCTAACAGCTTAAAATATTTTAATTTTTTACATGATCCTTGATGTGTTTTTGTTAATCTTTTGGTTATAACCACATCAGTTCTCCTTGCTTAATCATAGATATGGATTTCAAATAACCAGACTCAAATCAACCTCAGTAGAAATAAAGAGAAACACCATTGTTTCTCTGTAAGAGAGCCTGAAGACAAAGAGAAGTTTTGTCTGTTAGCCACTGAGGTAGGAGATTTAAAATACGAAGAAAAAATTCCAGAGCGATTAAACAAAGAGTCCTCTGAGAAGAAGACAAAGGTATGTTTGCTCGGAACAAGAATTAACGGTACCCTCTTGGCAGGTGGAATTTGTACTTAAATGGCAGACACACAATTACTTATTTTCTTGTCTGTTCTGCTCATCTCTAAAATGAAAACTCCCTTATTTTACATGATTATCTGTCAGCACTTCTTATTAGTTAACTTTATCTTGATTTTCATTTTATGCTATAGTATTTGGCTGTGCTCCTGGAAATTTGCTTTGGACAGATGAGGTGTTTTAACAATGATAACAATAAACTTTTAAAATCACGCATCTTTTATTCTTATTTAAGCCCCCAAATTATTAGTGTGTAGTAAGTATTTTTCCCTCCACTCAACATCTCCATCCTTAGAAACCTAAAGTGAGAAGCCTCTGGATTTGGAGAAGAGAACAAAATTACTACTGGAGTTCCCCCACATTTGTAGGAGGGATCTTGCTTCTCTTGACTGAATTCCTAGCCATTGACCCTCTGACATTATTCTAAGAGGGCTGAGAGCAACAGGACAAGAGACCAATAACCGATCACTGACCCAGATTGGACTGCTTTGTGTGAATATGCATATAGATCCTGGAAGAACTCTGGTTCAGTGAGGGATGAGACACATCTACCTCCCCAGTTCTTGGGTAAATTGTTAGGAAATATTCAACTCTCATTCCTATGAGTCACCTATACTCTCTGGAGAGCAAATTGAGTTGGATGAGGAATTGCCCAAATCCACATGCAAATCAAGGAACCTCAATTTTGCTTTCTCTCTTTTGTTTGGAACAGATAAAACTAGAACTTAGCTTTTATTCTTTTCAATTGGTTTTAGCTTTTAATGTTAGATATATAAATAAAATGTAAATGTGTACTTCTGGGTGACTTATATCACAGAAAGCAGATAATTTGGTAATTTTCAATAGGACCTTTCTTTAATATTACAGTTATATTCAGTGAAATAAACTTAGAATTCACTCAGCATAGGAAAGTTCAGAATTAAATGCTTATGTATTTTTATCATAATATTTTAAACACACCAGTCTGTTTCAGTTCTCTTAAATGAACAGAATTTAAAATTTGAAATTTGCTTTGCATCTCAGAGAAATAGATTGCCTTGGTTGTTGGATGATTAGCTAGTTTTTTGGGACTCAAGGTTAGTCTTTTCTTGCACAAAAGTAATCATCTGGTAAGGTGCAGAAGACATTAGCATACTCTAATTTAAAATAAAAGAGTATCTACTGACTGTGAACTATTGAATAAATGAGTAAGTAATATAAAATTCCTGAAGCCATGCACTTCTCTTTGAGGCCTGAAAACCCAATGACCCAACAAATGGGGTGCAGAAGAACAGTGTAATTGGCGATGAATTTGTCCTTTGGTTCCCAGAGGGTGCTTGGCAGAGGAGAGGTGACAGTGGTTGGGATGTGGATGTGCTGTGTCGCAGTGGTACTCACTTCATTAGTCCCATTGATAACCTCTATAGATTTGGGGAGAAACAGATTTCCAAATATATGGTATATGGGTATATATGGGTATATGATTCATATGATTCATATATATATATGTGTGTGTGTGTGTGTATGAGATTTATTATAAGGTATGGACTCACATGATTATGGAGGCTGAGAAATCCCATAATCTGCCTTCTGCAAACAGGAGACCCAAGAAGGTTAACCCATGTGTAGTTCGAAGGCCTGGGAACTGATGGTATAGCTTCTAGTCTGAGTCTAAAGGCCTGAGCACCCAGAGCAATAAGGGCAGATCTATGTCCCACCTCAATCGGTCAGGCAGAGATAATCAAATTCAACCTTCCTTTGCCTTTTTATTCTACTCAAGCCCTCCAAAGATTGGGTGATGCCCATCTACATTAGCAAGGGGCCATCTGCTTTGCTCAGTGCACGGACTCAAATGTTGATCTCCTCCAGAGACACCCTCATAAACACTTGGAAATACTGTTTAACCAGCTATCTGGGCAACTTGTGGTAACAGCGAAGCTGACACATAAAATTAACCATCACAGAGGGCAATTTTATTTCTAGTTAGGTAGGATTCTGAATACATTCATATACATTTTCAGTTATAATTAAGCAATTGCATTGTTTAAAGTAATTAACTATAAGTAACTAAAGTCATTATCTCACTTGACTTTGAAGAGGTAAATGTTAAGGAAGTGAGTAGTAAAGGCATCGAGTGTGTTAAAGTACAAAAGTGTTTGTTGAACTTCCCTTATAACCTCAATCAAAACAGTCCTGACATAGCAGTAGTATGCCTTAAGAAAATAAGTTTATTTTCCAGTGAAGTAGTTTATATTTTGTTCTTTATAGTTATCTTGAAAGCATCCTATTATTACAGCTGGCTGCCAGGCCAGTGGTCAGGTGCACCATGGATACCTGAATTATATGTAACTCAAAGCTCAGTAGGAGCAAAAGTCAAGGTAACTGGCATACATTCTATTGAGCCTCTTCCCTAACGTTAATGAGTGTTGGGGAAGGATTGGGGAGGGGGGGTGTTTAAAAAGAGACGCAGGTGATTTCATTTTTGTAAGTTTGGGCAGAGAATCCTTTTATACGTGTAAATCCAAGCTTGTGATTATGGTAATAATATCTCTTGAAGAGAGAACTAGCTGCATTAAGGAGATGATTTTTCTTCTTTACTGGTATCTGCAGATAGAAAAAAAATACACCTAAAATAAAAGTTGTTAATGATGATGAGGTTAACTTAGAGCCCAGTCTTAAGTCAAAACTTCTACTTTATTTACCAACAATAAATCTGAATCACTCGCTTGGCATACTTTCCAATAAGCTTTGATACTCTAGTGAGATTTTTATTCCAAATAATTATTTATTACTGTCCTAATAAATGAGTGAATGCTGTTAGAGACCATATTACAAAACTCCTGAGAATTGCCATTTCCCTGCAATAAAAAGCATACAGTGTAGAACTATTCAATTATGCTGCTAAAGGAGTTTATATTTTAAAGAGAGGGCACCTTCAGGGAATATAAACAATAATAATGGTTTCTTTCTAAGACATCAGAATTTTGGTGAGAACTAACTTCTCAGACAGTTCATCTCTTAAGGTAAGGACATTTCTTCTTTTAGAGGCATATTTACCATATTGGCCACATAACTTTCTTCTATTTGGGCCTCAGGGCCTCCTGCATGTCTCCAGATTAGAAGTGATGAGCTTTAGTTAACCAAGAATCCCAGTGGTACAGGGATTTCGTTAAGGACTGTGATCAAAACCCGGTTATCTCATTCTTCACTTATTCTATATTCAGTGTCAGATCCTTGCTGAAAATCTTTGTTACTTTTATGATTGGATAACATTCTCAAGGGACCTGGTCATCCATGGAAAGAATTAAATGTAAATTAGCAAGTCTGACCCTTTAGGGTATGTTTACACTAACACTATTAGTTCTTGGATAAAATCTGTGAGGCTCAGAGGGGGAATTAAGATTTCATATATAGGCTTCAGTCACTCAGGGCATTATAAATCGTTAAAACAGTCTTGGGGGCATGCTCAGGAGCTGTAGGATTCCTACTAATGCTTTTTATGGGTGTGGTTTCAAAGGAGATTTTTAGTAAATGAGCTGTGATTTTGAGCGAGGCGAAGTGCTTTTTCAACGTGTCAGAAGTAGTAACATGAAAGTGCTAGAAAGTAGTATGTTTAAGCTCATATTCATGTACTGTAGATTTGAATTGCTTTCACTTCATGATGGAGAAAGTAATAACCATTTGTTCTTATTTAAATAGATATTAAAGAAATAGAATTCATTCATAAAATACCTTTTAAACAAAGAATTTTAAACATTTTATTCAGGAAAGTAATTTTCTGTTTCCTGAGGATTGTACCCAAAGGTTTATAAAAATAATTTCCTAGGTCATTTTTTTAGAGAAACATTAAATTATGTTTCTTTTCCATCAGGAGCTTTGGGACCCTGTGAAGATCAATTGTATGGTCTTCCAGCTCCCAAATGTTTCTATCAAGATTATATCAAATTAAAATGTTGAAGAAGAGAAACCAGAGAATGGAATTCAGACTTGGTAGCTGGTGTGGCAGGGGTTTATCAATCAGATTTACAGATACATATGAAATCTAATACCCACCCTTGTCAAACTGCAAGTTTGTTTAGTGTTGTTGGTGTTACTGTATTCTTCTGTCTCCACCCCATTTCACAGCGTGCTGTAAGCACTGCCATTAGCCAAACCCTGAGGATAAATGAACAAACTCAGGAGTAAACTCATGAAGGTCAACGCGTATTCCTTACCCACTATGCCCTCCTCTCAGACATATGTATTTGAGAATAGAGGAATAGTTTCCTCATATAAAGCAATGGGCCATGGCACAGGGAAATTACATGAGGTTCAGAAACTTGATGGAATTCCAGTGGACTCTGCTTTTATGTAGAGTTAAGATTTATTCTGTTCCCAAGTCTGCTTCTTTGTTCCATACCTGTGACACAATTAAAAGCCAAAGAATGGCTTGTCATATGCATTATAAAGCCACAGGGAGTTTGTTCAATATTTCAATAAATAACGTCTGTCTTAGTCATATGTAACACTAGTTACGCTTGGTTTTTTAGGGCATTAGTATTGTAATAACAATGTGAACACTAGCCAGGTTTAAAACATTGTTGACGTGCACATATATGACTTATAAAGGGATTACCAAACTAAAGCAAGGAACAGTTGGCCCAAACTTCCTTGTATCTGTGAAAAACAAACTGTAAAGTCCCACTTTGGGACTGGGAGCTGATCCAGTATCGGCTGTGTGGAAGAATACTGAAGGGAATAGATGAAAAGAAATAAAGACCATAGCCCCTTAAAATAAAGCACTAAAGTGATTAATAATATCCAAAAATAGATTGACGGTACCAAGAGTTGCTTTTTGAAGGTACAAACAGGTACTAAAAGGGAGTTTAGTGAGCAAGGGGGAACAAAGGTTAATGATTAAAATTGATACAGGCATTGGGGGACTGGACAAACGGGAAAAGAAGCCTTTGCATCAGAGAGATACTTTGCACTGAGCAAGTAGCTAGAAATTCATTTGCTCTGGGACCAAATAGTTTGCTTTAACGTAGAGAATTCCTCCTGGAGTAGCAGCTACTTTTTTCTGCTTTTGCTTTTCTTAGACTGTTTCCATTCCAGCTTTGTAAGGGAGTTATGTGGTTTCTATCCAGCAGATATAAGGATGAACCTGGAACCCATATATGCTAAAGTAAATATAATAATGTAGGTTTAGAATGGTGGGCAGAGAAGAAGAAAAGACTCAGTCTTACAACTACATTTATTATTTTTCCTTTCAGACTTGTTCTAACATGTTTGTATTCCGCTCTTGTTTGATGGCGTCACCATTCATATGATTACTTAAGTCAAATCCAGAAGTCACCCCTAAGCACTCTCTTCTTATATACATATTCAGTCAATTACCAAATTTAGTCTATTTGTGTCTGAGATATTTCACACATCCTTTTTCTCCACCCAAAGTGTTCTAATTCAGCGGGTCATGATCTCAGCATCATTTTATATCTTTGTAAGTGATATGACCAAGAGTCCCAACTCAGGCTTCATGTTGCTTCCTAAGTGTTTTCTTTCTTTATAAAATGAACATCTGATCATACTGCTATCCTGCTTGAAGCTAGTCACTGGATCCCTATAACTTATAAAATAAGGTCCAAATGAAGATATTTAAAGAAATCAGAATTGAAGGAGAAGAGCTCTAGAATTAGACCTATAGACTCAGGAGTAGATGGCATGGAGGTGGGGGTTAGAATCATAGGTCTGTGTGAGAATTCCTGAGGAGCTCTCCCAGAGCAAGGAAACAAAAAACAAAGAACAGAACGCTGGAGAAGTCATTATTTAAGGAGAAGCTAAATAAGAATGGGTAAAAAATAAGGAAAGGGAATATTCTTAGGTATGGGAGGAACATTGAGCTTCACAAAGTAAGGGAATAAGAATGTTTGGTGGAACAGAGATAAAAATGCCGGCTAATCCACTAGATTTAACCTTCAGGAACTCAATGGTAGTGAAATCAGTGATGAAATTGTGTCACTAGAATAGTGTGTAAAAGAGGGGGTCAGGCTAGGGCAAATGATAGGTGTGATGGTTTGCAGGGAGAGGGAAAAAGATAACAAAGTGGAGGCATTAAGTAAAAAAAAAAAATACTGCTTTACAAAGATGGAATTATAAAGGTAGAGAGATTATGGGGGTTGGTAAAACAGAGAGATGATCTAGTAGAATGGAAGGGCTTGAAGATACCTGGTGTAAAGGAGGGAGTGATTGACGCATAAGTCCCTAAAGAAGAAAAAGGGGGGTGGAGTCAAGAGTTAAAATGAAGGAATTGGCTTTAAATAAGAAAATACCCCTAAATACCAGAGATAATGAAGGAAGGATCGCTGTCGATAGGGGTACAAGTTTGCCAGGGGGCCTCTAGGATGTAAAAATACGCTGTGCAAGTTAACAGTATGTGCCCTGAGCCAACCTGCTATGGCTTTGCCACTTATCTGGGTAGCCTAGACAAATTGTTTAACCCCAATGGGCTTCAATTTCTTCTAATGTACAAGTAATAATAGACCCTACCTCATAGGGCAGTGAGGATTAAAATAATTAATAAGTGTACAACACTTAGACTGTTGGCAATAATATGGTAAGCATCCAGTAAGTGTCGGCTGTTAGCTATCATTATGTGCAAACTAGGAAAGTTAATATGCTTGGGGTTCTTAAAGTGGTCATGTCTGCACTGCTTTAACTTATTCTGGTAAAAACTCTCCCTAATGTGGTTTGTATAACTATTTCTTTCTCAGATCCCATAGGTATGAACTTTGATATTTTTTTCCTCCAACAGTGATCTAGAATGTGGGCTGTACTGTTCTCTTTCTTATGTCCTCTTTCCCCTCTAAGGAAGATGAGAATGAGAGGAAAGGGAAAATTGGAATGTTGGTCTGTTGTGCCTTCTGTATCCCTGCCTTCAGTGGTGATGTTCTCCCTACCCCTAAGCAGGTGATCTTTCCTGCCTGCATTGTCAAAATTGCAATGTCTCCTCGGATTCTGATTAACTACACCCATGAGAGTTGACTTAATAGTTGCACAACAATAGTCAAAATTGTCTTTTTTATATCGAGTCCCAAAAAGTTAATTTTTTTTTTTTGAAGATTTATTTATTTGACACAGAGAGAGAGACAGCTAGAGAGGGAACACAGCAGGGGGAGTGGAAGAGGGAGAAACAGGCTCCTGGCCGAGCAGGGAGCCCGATGCAGGGCTCGATCCCAGGACCCTGGGATCATGACCTGAGCCGAAGGCAGACGCTTAACGACTGAGCCACCCAGACGCCCCCCAAAAAGTTAATTTATGTGATAGTGGTACAGGAAGAGACCAGGAAGAACTGTGTGAAATCTATTGTAGTGGGGGTTAGAAGGCCCTAGTTTGGGCCCCTTGGCTTACTACTAGTTTGTGTCCTCTGTTAAATGGCTGTAACTCTCAGGGCCTCTGTTTTCTTGTGTGTAAACAGAGAGGCTGGACTCGAGAAGGCCTCACACCCAGTGCTTGTGTGCTGCTAACTGGGGTATATACTGTCTAAATTTGCAGCTCCTAGGTTTCATCCTCCCCGAAATGGGGAGTTAGCGTGGCATAAGCTTACTGCAAAACAGAAAATCTTACAAAATGATTTCCTAACAGTCTTCTGGTATTGCTGTTCTGGACTGGAGAAAAGTAAAACCCTCTTTAGGCAGAGTGCTTCATTTCATGAGGTCTAGGCAACATTGAGATCCCCCTGAAACTTACCCGTCAAAATGCCTGGTTCGACCACAGAACTATAAAGACTGATTATTATTACCGTCAATAATAATTACACCTTGGGAAGAAAAACGGTGGGGTGATGGAACATGAGTAAATCCTTTGCCTTATAGACTTGGGCAAGACAAAGGAAGCTGAGTAAAATGGCACCCAGGGCTTAGAATTGTAGTCCTGTGTCTGCAGTGATGAAACAACCAGGTTAGAACATTCTGCTGGGTGTTGATATTCCTTGGCCAAAGGTTATCCTGGGTGAACTTACGGCTAAATAACTCAGTCTCTGTACTGGGGACAGAGCTATGTGACTGCTTGGGCTCTACCAAGCATCCCCGTTAGCTCTGCATATGTCAATCCAAGAAAGGATGAACAAATACGGGTCAAAACTCACCCACAGCTGAGTCAAGTCAACCATCTTTGACTCCTGAAGCCAAACAGGTCTTTTGTTTGGTATGATACATAGTCATTAACCTTCACAACTGGAAAGTCAACCAAAATGTTCTTCTAGACTATAGGTTGGGTGAAAGAAAAAAAAAAACAAAACTTTTTTTCATTTTTGTTTTTTTTTTAGTTAGTTGGAAATTTTTTGAAGTGATTAGAGGAATCAATCTTCGATGGCAATCATAATTTCCCAAGCTCAAAGACTACTTTGTTAGACCATACTTTAGCCACAATTCAGGGCTCTTCTAACCCAGCTAGGATTTTACAAATATTTGAACCCCGTGTCTTTCATATCAATTTTATCCCACAGTCTCTGGACCTAATAGCCATTGGGGTAACACTTAGAAAATGTAAATAACTTTCTGGAAAGATGTTGCTCAGTCTTTTGTACAAATATATATATTTAATATTTAGCAGCTACCATTTTTTAATCTGTTTAAAAAATCAGCAAAATTTAACTTATTAAACTTACACAGCACAGTGTTGTGATAATTCTTATTAGGTACTATTTGTTACATATCTTCATGCTTAGAAAAATCACTGTTCTGCCAGTTCTTCTAAACATCACCTTATGCTCAGCTCCTTACACCAAACATCAGGTGATGGTCTTTGATCAAGAGCAATAAACAGTTAAAACAAATAGGATAAATGGGCTTTGGCTCTTCAGAAATATTTATTTGCTTTGCTTAAAGGCAAACTGGTATGCATCTTTTTAAACTTTGGTTTGTATACCATAATAAATTGATATTTTTATTTATTTTTTTATTTTATATATATTTTTAAAGATTTTATTTATTTATTTGACAGAGACACAGCAATAGAGGGAACACAAACAGGGGTAGAGGGAGAAGCAGGCTTCCCGCTGAGCAGGAAGCCCGATGTGGGGCTGGATCCCTGCACCCCGGGGTCATGACCTGAGCCAAAAGCAGACGCCTACCGACTGAGCTACCCAAGCACCCCAAGTCAATATTTTTTAAAGATTGATATTAATTTATCATAATATTAAAGACTCCTGCATTTTGTTGGTATCAATTATATGGAAATTTTTTTTTCTAAGATAAATTACACAACCTTGTGAATAATCACTGTGATCTTGTAGAACAGCTTATTAGCTGTAAAGGATTAAGTGACAGTTTAAAAATATTGCTTGGGACCATCTGAACTCATCTCATTAGAAAATAAAAGCAGTATATTTTTAACATCGAAGCTGAAGGTTTTTAAATCCGGTGATTATATCTATGGCTATGTGACCTTTTAAAATAGAAGCAATGTGGGAAATTTGATTTTAAATGGTAGAGAATATTAAGCTATCCAGGGAGATTCTGCTATAAGGCCAAAGAGCAATAGGACTGAGAAAACTCTAATGATTATAGAATAATTAAGCTTAATTTTTTTCTACCTGAAGACAGAGAGGGCAAAACCATAAAAATATACATCAGCTATGCCTTTATAACTTTTCTCTTGTGGTTATTCTTTAGAATGAAGAGCCACTCAGCTTAAAAATGAAATATGATTTTTAAAAATGATTTCTTAATTTTACTACTATTTTTATCTTTATAATACAAATTTGAGACATTTTCTTTTACCAAATTTCAGAGCTTCAACTTTTCCATTAATGTATTTATGCTCCTTTGTGATATCATTTTTCGAATTGAAAAATTATCATTTTGAATCTTTTTTTAACTATTTAATTTTTATATGGAAAGTGCTTCTTATAACTGGCCAACCTTTAAATTTAGTGACCTAAAAGTTCTCCAGTCTGAAAGCTTCATATTACTCCTGTTTCTCACACTCTTCCCTGCCACTCTTAACTCTCCTCTGGGGTTATTGTGTAGACCCTGTAGTCTACATCATGCTGATTTTGCTCTCTTATTTTGAGTGTGCAGTGGAGACAGCATTGATTGACCTCCACACATACCCAGGCTGCACATTGCCGCCGGTTTAAAATTTCTTATTGCCATGCCTTTGCTCAAAAACTTATAATAGATCCTCCTTATCCACATAATAAAGTAAAAAATCTTCTACTTGGTATTGAATGTTCTCAAAATTGGTCCTGTCACCTGTGATGATGTCACTGGTCTTCCCTTTTTTCCCCACACAAGGACATCTAACCACCACACTCCTAGGTTTGATCTCAGCCTAGAACTGGTCTCCAGGCAAAAAAAATAAAATTAAATTTAAAGAGGTCCATGGTCAGTTTCGTGGATTTGAGATTAAGTCAGGTTCCTACTTGGCCCTTGCCCTGACCCTGTGCTTCACTTCAAGTGGCTGAGTGTTGCCCAACAACAATTCCAAATCCCTCTGTCCCTTGGCACCTAAACGTTTCCAATTTTCCCTCTAGCTAGGGGTGGATATATGACTTAATTCTGGCCAATAAGATGTGAGGCAAATCTCCTGGGAGTGTCTCAGAAATATTTTTCTTCCATGTTTAAAAGACAGAGGCTCATAGGAACAAGCCATTGGCCTGTTCTCCATTCTTTCACTCTCAGACCATGTATGAGCTTGTGTGACTAGAATGTTTTTCTGGAGCTTAACCAACCAATCTGAGACCCTGAGACAACAAACCAGAGTACAAAAGCTAATAAGAGGAGGCTGGCAGAGGGGAGAGATACTCAGGGCTTCATCTCCAAGCCCTCTTTGGCACTGCCTATTTCCAGACTTTATGACAAGTAAAAAGTAAACGCCAAAATGTTTGAAGTCATTGTTAGGGAACACTCTCATTTACGGCCAAAATATATTAACTGATATACTGAGATTCACCCCCTAGCCCCAGATCTGTATCTGTCTTGTTTCTTTGCTAGGCACCCAAATTCCTCCAACAGTGGAGTCTTCTTATGTATTCTCACATCCCTAAAATTCACCGATGAACTTCCCCGGCCTTTACCCAAAGTTTGCTTGTCTGGATTTCTACCTACTGGTTGCTTAACAGTGATGAGGCATTCACCATTGCACTGGCTCATTGGTACATTCCAAAATGGCGCTCCTTGATTCTACCTTGCTCATAGGGTGCTCTCTCCATTCTCTTATACCATGTGCTTCTCTTACTCTCTTCATTCCCACCCAGATTATCCGAGTTCCTCACCCTTAGGAGCTCCCAAATATCCAAGACTGTTTGGCAGTGGTGGATCACAGGAAATGACATAATGAGGGCTGGCTCCACATAGATGAATAGTTGAATCCTGGGTCCTTTCCATTCAGTTCCCTGATCTATGTAATAAAAAAATGCTTCCTTTTCTCTCATTGTTAAGAATCCTGTTGTATCTCTTCCCTCCTCTCTAGGGTGAGTGACTTTACCCTCCCCTTCCTCCAGCCCTAGATTTGCCTTGTCTTTGGGAATGAAAATTACTGTTTTATAAATGTGTATGTGAGTTTTCCCACCCTAAACTTATGCAAATGAGTCTTTGTTTCTGCTTTGTGGTGGGCTAAGGGAAAGTAAATTAGCCTCAGTATATCAGTTAGAAAGCATAGGATAGGAAATATATAGAAACACACAGATTGTTTAACCTTCTACACTTGCTTCCCTGTTTATGACCTGATCCCCATGACAGTTTCTTGTACATGAGGTGTGGGAATTCCTAGATAACAGGGCAATTGGAATAACAAAGTTCTAGAGGCCAGATCAGGCCAGTGAAAGTCTACATGCAAGGTATTTTGAGTAAACATAGGTAAGGGATCTCATTGTAACAGTTTCCAGGCTGTGAAAGGGAAGACATTGCTTTAAGTGTTAAGGTTAGGAGTCATAAGCAAAAGAGAGAATGATTGGTGAAGCTGACCACCAGGCAGGGAAAGAACATTCCTAAACAATGGGTGAATAATAAATAGGTAGAACAAAAGAAGCTAGTACATGTGTATGAGTGGGACTAGTCCCTTAAAAATCAGTCATATGCTACTTTCTACAGTTGTGCTGTCCAATATGGGCAGCCAATAGCCATGGGTGGCAGCTGAATGTTTGAATTAGGACTAATCCAAATTAAGATGTGCTGTAAGTATAAAATACACATGGGGTTTTGAAGACTTAGTATAAAAATAGAATGTGAAATATGTCAATTTTTATTATATGTCAAAATGATAATATTTTGAATATAGTGGATTAAGTAAAACATATCATTAAAGTTAAACAGCAATCCCGTCGATATGTGTTCCAAGCATTCACCATCTTAGAGCAATTGCACAGGCAAATGGTGAGATCTTACTGTAGGGAGCTGTGTTGTCTGATTTGAAAACTTAGAATGTAAGCTCTTTGAGGGCCAGGAGCCTGTCAATCTCACATCTTCAGATTCTAGAAGTGCCTGGTACATGGTAAGACTAAACAAAATTTGAATAATTGACTAAGTAATTAATGACCTTCTGAAAATGGACCGGCAAGTTTCTTCTATTCCCATGCCCTCTGAGTTCATTTTTGGCTGTGACTCTCTGGTCAAAATTGTCAATGACTGGCTAGGATAGGTGGATGGATGGGTGGGTGGATAGATGAGTGGGCGGGCGGATAGAGAGACATAATCCATGGGCTCTTTTCAAAATGTTGATAAGATTAGGACATTCTTGGGGGAAAACTAGAAATTTAATGGTTTTCACCTCCCTTCCCTTCAGTTCTACTAATTTCGATAAGAATTAGAGAAAGTTGGGTGGGACTCATGTGATAGTTGTCTGTTGGTCTTCTAATTGACCTTCCCTGATGACCCCATAAAAATATGTATGTTTTTGGAGCACTGGGTGTTATGCACAATCAATGAATCATGGAACACTACATCTAAAACTAATGATGTAATGTATGGTGATTAACATAACAATAAAAAAATTTTAAAAAAATATGTATGTTTTCATCCTGGCATTCTTAGTCCACTCTCCCACATGATTTCCCTCCATAATTCATTTCACCCTCTATATTTTTCATACTGTATATTTGCTTGTGTGTTTATTGTCTATTCTCCTTTATTAATTTATAGTAAGGCAGGGACTATTTTGTTCCCAGTGTCTGCAGTAGAACCTGGCAGGTGGTAGTGAACATATATTTGTTGAATGAATGAATGAATGATTAAAAGAGATGCTCTTTTAATCAGCTTCTCTTTTGATCAGCATCTCTGAGAGTTATTTCAGGAATAATTATAAAAAGGAGTCCTTCCTTGCCTACGAACACAGCTCTAGGCATAGAACGTGACTGTCAAGGAAAAATAAAAGTATGTGAAGAAAGGAAGGAAAAACCCTAGATAAACTATAATACAATTAAAAAGATAAGGATAAAAAATGGAATTATTTTTATTCCGGAAGCGAGGAAAATAGATCCTCAGACTCATGAACTCTCATAGTTTGTATATTGCTAAGTAAATTTCAACATGTAATAAGTATAAGAAAAAAATACTCTCTCTTAATGTTAAACTTAAAAGAAGTCAGTGAGCATGCAACTGTTTTTATCATACTGTGATGCAATGGCCTTTTGCATAAATAAATACCGAGGATATAAGACAGACAATAAAGGATCCCAAAAATGCAAAATATGTTCAGGCATAAACTGAGGGGAGACAAAGTTAAAAGCTAGGCAACTGGTTAACCTGGGCTGGTTTGTAATGTGGATGGAATTAGACAAATGTTGCAGTATTTTTCATCAGTATGTGTTTTTTTTTTTTTAATATTTTATTTATTTATTTGACAGAGAGAGACACAGTGAGAGAGGGAACACAAGAAGGGGAAGTGGGAGAGGGAGAAGCAGGCCTCCCGTGGAGCAGGAAGCCCGATGCTGGGCTCAATCCCAGGACCCTGGGATCATGACCTGAGCCGAAGGCATTTGCTTAATGACTGAGCCACCCAGGCGCCCCCATCAATATGTGTTTAAGGTCATTTCAGAATCTGGAATGTTTATGTCTTCCTTTCCTCATTCACTTTGCTCTAATAACTTCCCTTGAACTTTTGCCACAAGAGTCTCAATTTTCTATACAGTTAATTGTTTTTGTGAGAACAATGGAGAAAAGACCCAAAGAAGACCTGTTACCTTCAGGCGAGAAGATACAGATCCGTGTTTATAAAGCAGTAATTTCCATTCCCAAAGGAAAGGCTTATCTGAGGCTGTAGAGAAGGGAAGGAGAAAGCTACTTACTGAGGGAGGAGGAAGCAGATACAGGATTCCTAGCAATGGGAGGAAAAAGAAGATTTTTAAAATTTTATTTTTTAAATTATTATCATTATTATTTTTTTTATTGTGTAGATCCAGGAACAGAGTGGAAAGGACTTGGGACAGAGCTACGAAATTCAAGGAAGTTGAGCCAAATAGTTAAAAAGTTAGAGTTTGTACTTGGATGAGGGTGTGTCTTGACAGTAACAGAAAAAACTGAAGTGAGAGAATTCTAAAGAGGAGGCTAGCTGGGAGGGAGGCGGGAGAGGGCAGGAGGGAGAGGGAAGAGGAAGGGAGGGGAAAGGGGAAGAGAAAGGAAGGGAGGGGGGACAGGGAAGGGGGAGGTGAAGGGAGGGAAGGAGGAAAGAAGGGAGAGACAGAAAGTTTCCATTACTGTATGGATTTGCCCAGAACTCTTTTATTCCAGGAACTTGGAGGCTTGAACACATATTTATTAGACATCTTTCAGGCTCACAAGTTCCTGTGATACGGCATGGATTGAGACAAGAATGAGACTCAGTCCTGACCCTGAGGGAGTCTAGTGAGTCCTAGGTTATGGAATTTGTTTTCATAAAACAACAACAACAACAACAACAAAAACCCAGTTTCATCTCAAAAGTTAAGGTCAGAGGACTCACAATGAAGGAAGAGTTCTTCTAGCTCATAGTCTACTTAATGTCTCATAATAAAACAAACCAAAAAGCCAATTCTCATAGACATCATTGTTAACCACAGACATGGTTCTTAAAATATACTTCTGTTACTCTTTCTGCTTCTGCTAATCTGAATTATAAAACCTGTCATAACTTGGTGGCAACTGGGATTGTCACCTACTAATAATTAACACTATTATTTTTCTAGATGAAGGGAAATAGAAAATAGAGAATACAAAAGATATCCTTTAAGGATATAAAGAGTGTGTGTTTAATAGAAAGCAATATGAGTCTTGTCAAGGAGCCATAATAGTACCAGAGATATGCATACTAATAGGATTTTTTAAGGAATGAGAAAATGATGAGCAAACGAACCGTCCTGTTCTTAAAAACAGACTAGGAAAAGAGAGCAGCTAAGGCTTACACCTGGAACTGCATAATATGATTACCAAAACTTCATATTTCTACTCAGAATTTAAATTTAACTCTAATATTTATTAAACTCCTGAAACTGTGAGGCATGCTGTGGGGACTATAGGCTAAGCAAAGAGCCAGTCACAATCTTTAAGAAATTTCTACTCCTGTCATTTATTCATCCAAAAAAAAAAAAAAAAAAAACACTGGAGTTTGAGGCAATACATGTGAGGGAAGAATGTTAGAGTGATAAAGTAAAAACAGAAATTTTACCACAGATAAAAAAAATTAATGAGTAATAATAATTTGACTTGACATAGTGTTTTTATTTTTTAAATACTTCTTAAATAACTTATTCAGTAGGGTACAGAGCAGTGTAGTAGAAATGCGGGCAGGTTTTTGAGTCCCAGCTCTGTCACTTAATTGGCCTTGGTAAAATTATGTGACATCTTCTGAACATCCTTTTCTTTGCTTGTAAAGAGAGTATAAAATTGACCATGGTATTTTAGTGAAGATTCAATGGAATAGTTTATGTTAAATGCTTAGTACAGAGCATAGTATTAAGTTTTCAGTAAGTGTCAGATATCATCCTAATCATCATCATCATTATCATCCTCATCATTACTGGGCTATTATGGGGATTATAGTAGATAAAAAATACAACATCCTTGGCATCTGATGTACTTCAAAAATGGTAAAAATTCCATTTGCACAATATGTCTTTATTTGTGATTTAAAAAAAGTCCATTGGATAGATATCCTTTTCCCTAATTTGCAAATGACACAACTAAGAAAAATCTAATGGTTTGCCAAAGCCACAGAAAATTAATAATGACCCTGTGTAAATGGCACACTGTCATGGCTAGAATTGTGGGTTATGGAGCCAAATTACCTGGACTTAATCCCTAACTGAACCACTTTGTGACTTTGGAAAGGTTACTTACATTTCTGTGCTTCAATTTTTATCATCTCTAATGTTAGATTAATAGTAATATCTACCTCTTAGTTTTATGACATACCATAAACCATGACATGCTTTAGATCACTGTGACAGAGATGTTCACTGTTCACCAAATATCCATGTGCTCCCGCACATTTCACAGACCCTTTGCAGTTAGGGCACATGAATATTTCTAACCAATGGTTTGTTAAGACCATTGTCAAGTCTGGGCCAAAGCATTTAAGAACTGGTGGGAGCCTCTTCACTTCTTTCTTCCCATACTGCAGTGATCTGGAAATTGCATGTTGATATGGCAGGTTTGCAAATTGAAACAGCCTGGATCCCTAAGACACTGCATGGAGGACAGCTTCCTTGGGAAGTCATCTGACCTGCATTAGAATTGCCCTGAGCAAGAAATAAGCCTTTGTTGTGCCAGATCACAGAGATTTTTGGTTTACTTTTTTATGACAGCATAACCCAGCCTATCCTTCCTGTACAATCATGATGATAGGTCCACACCTAGAGCCCACCTACAGTTTGTTAATTGGGGTATCAGAGTAATCAGAGAAATATCTCAGAGTGAACTGAAATTCTAAAGCTATTGAAAGTATCAGGAAAAGTTGTATTTCCTTCCTCTATTCATCGTATTTGACACTAGCCCCAGGCATGGCCCACTGAAATTGCTGGCTATAATTATCAAATGCAGTTAATAATATGACATCAACATTTTTTTAAACAATCAACTACCCCTAGTCATCCTCTTACCCAGAAAACAAGGATTAAAAACTCTCTGAGACCTTTCAGCAGCCCAGAGCAGGTGGTTCAGTTTGGGAGCAGGGAGAGGTGACTACGTGCTAATTAGGTACGGTTATTCATTTCCATAAAATGGTCCGTGATTAGTTTCAGAACTCAAGTAATTATGGTGCCTTGTATTCAATAAATGTTCAATGGTGACAGCTATGATGTTGAGGGAGCATGGTCCAAAACCACTTAGGAATCTGGAAATGCAAGAGCTTCTTAGAAAATAAGAATGAAAACAATTAATTAAAATGTTTATTGGACGTCAGAGTATTCATTATGTTATTCATTAAGATTTAAAACTCTATTATTCTTTTATTTTAATCTGAGTTTTCCAACCTCACAAGAAATTTCCTGTTTATTAAGGGACCATGTTAAAAAACTAAGAATAGGATCCAGGGAGCCCAGAGGACATTACATTATGATTTGCAGAAAACTTAGAATGCAAATTTATGACTGCCTTTCTTGAATTATGTCAAAACATTCCTTTGGCAGTCTCTAAAAAGGAACAAACTGAATAATATCCAAAGGTTCTGGAATCTAGCACAAGTGCCAGCAAATGCATAGTAGAGTTTATGAGTGCAGAACTGCCTTTTTCTGGCAGGGCATAGTTAAGTGTGTGACAACATAAATCTATGCTTCAAGTAAGTAAGAATAGCTCAGTTTTAAGGGGAGAAGTTCAGAGTGATTCTCGGATGCCTCCTTTGTTTTGTAATAATGGGTGTCCCTGAGGCTCCAATCATCTACCGACTTATTAACCAAGAACATGAGTGACAAGGTTAAAGAATGAAAAAAGTGCCACAAATTTTAAAAGCTGCTTCAGATAAATTATAAAAATTGGTATACATGCAAGAGCAAACAGCTGTTGTTTTCCAATGAGTGTTCTCCATTCTAAATTTGAATGAAGAGATCTTTCTTTCTCAAAAAAAAAAAAAGAACAAAGTATAAAACTATGTTATCTACCCCATAAAACATAACCTTAAATTGTAGTTCAGCTTCATTTGATATAATTTCTTATGGGTGATACAGTTTCATTATGTAAATGGTTTTGTTGAAGTATTTATTTTATAAAGCAGCCAGAGGCTAAATTCTCCACTGAGTCTTATTCTTTAGGTTCCCAAAGAGACTCTCTTTCTGTGAAATGCCAGGCCCTGAAAGACTGTTTTGGCTGTGATTTGTAGGAGATGGGGGCTGAATATGGAATAAATATGTATTCAGTAAGGGATCCAGAGGGAATCAACATAGCTCTAACCATGTATCTATTGATCCACAGAACTCAGCATTGTCTAAGTGATCATTTAACTGATTTTCTAAGCAAGGAGTCTGTTGTTAGAATAACAAATGGCTGTTTGGGGGGTGAATGGCCATAGCCACCATTATTCTGAATACTTTGCAGCCATCTCCATCCTGAACCTGTTAAGTTCACTTACATTTTCCAAGGGCCATGTGGGAGGGATATTACTCAGCCAAATGTAGCTTTCTTGTTTCAGCTGTTGTCTGCACATAGAGAGGTCAGAGAACATAAAGGCAAGTGGGCACAGTCTGATGTTAATATACTGGTTATTTTATATGTGTGTCAGTTTACCGGTAGATTAGGAGATCTGCAACTATATATCTGACACAGACCATATTTTACATGTTGAGTACTACAAATCAGCTGTTAACAGCCACTGATTTATTACTCTTTTATGCACCCTCTGCTAAGCTAGCGCAATGGGTACCTCGGCGGTGCCTTTCATTAGTGTCCCATAATAGAGTATTTATGATGCTACTGTTGACTCATGGAGATGTATTTTACATCTCTGCATAGCAAGTAACAATGCAAGATAGAAATAAATTTCAGGATGAGGAATTAAAAAGAAAAGAGGTTTGGTTATGATTACAACAATATAATCATTGCAAAGAGGAAGTTAGTTACTGAACCAAGAAGTTCTTAAGCCTGTAGAAAAATGCAAGTAAGAGTGTGGTGGTAGAATGTTTCCTCAACCTGACTGATAAAAGATATAAAGTCTCTGACCCCCAGAAACAGGTTAAGTAGGACTTTGTAGGGTAGCTAGCCATCTGAGAATACTGAATAAAGAGAATTCTTTAAGCTTGTTCCAGTTATTATTGTTCTTCTAGGAAAATGGCTTTGTACATTTATGAGTTCACAGGTATTACGTGTCATTTTTTTGTTTTCTACAATATTGTGTTATATGAAAAACACCACGTAGGATAAATTAAAATTATTTTTATTTTGAAGAATTTAGACCTTTATTTTAAAATTCTATTTCTGGGATGATTTGCCAAGCTTGATTTCCTTTGTTAGACCAGTTCTACAGCATCATGCACTATTACATTCCATTTAGTTGAAATGGAATCACCTATCTCATTTGTGTATAACCTCTAAATCCCCACTTATGATGGAAATGTTGGTTTGGCATATGGCCTTCTTGGTCACACTAGCATTGCAAAATAATGCTGAAAGGAAGTTATAGGACATCCATGGTTAAAAATCAGATTTCATATATAGGTCTGAGTCATTAGCTGGGATGTTATTGATCTGTTATTCCTGAGGTTCTTAACATTAATCTTTACAAGCTAGAGAAAAACTGCTATATTCCCACATGTCAAAAATTCCCATTTATTACACTGGGATATAAGGAAGTTGAGACTTGTGAGAGCTTCTGACCAAGTTCCACTGGAACTTGGATCATCTCACAACTTCACTGCACTTCTTTTTATTGTTTATAGTTGAAGTGAGCTACATGAGATCATTTGGGAATTTTTGTACACTAGTATTAATTGCAATTAATAATTACAAACATATCCTGTGTTTCTCAGGCCACACCCAAAGTTGGATCATGCCATGTTTTCATGAACAGTATCTCCTGACTCTTGTCCCCCTTCCATGGGGAGAGACTCCCTTTGCTATCTCTCGTATGTCTCAGGGGTGGAGGGAAGGGGGTTCTCATGTGGACTCATGAACACCACGCTCAACTGCTACAGGATTTACTTGATTTTTCTACTCTCCTCCTCCGGTGCCCATTGTTACTGTCTGTGTTGAACCCTGTGGCTCCCTCAAATTCCCTCACCCTCCAACTCCAGTGTTGCTTCCCCTGGCCCAAGTTGATGGCTGTTGAAGTCATGCATCTCTGATCCTTCAGTACAAAGTTTCTCATTGTGCAAAGCCACAAGAGGTACACAAATGCAAATGACGACCATGCCCTGGAATCCTTGCGGATTGACTCACAAAGAACTCCTCCCTATCCCCCTTAAGTTGCACGATGGTTAACAGCGTAGGCTTTGGAGGCTGAGTGACAAGGTTCAAATCCCAGCTCTCCTGCTTACTTGCTGGGTGACCTCAGACAAGTTTCTTAATCTATGTTGCAATTTACTTAAAATGTTATAAATAAAAACAATATTTATTTCATAAGGTTGCTGAGAGGATTCAGTGATTTAAAATATGCTTGGGACAGTACATGGCACATGGTAAAAACTCTAAATATCAGCTTACTTGTCTCTTAAGTGCCAAATCGGTGCCACCTTGTGTTCCCAAGGCATCAAGAAAATGTTTATGCAAACAGTTCTCTCAATTTTTACTTTTAGTGACCTGTCCTCATCTCAATCCCATTTCTGTCAGAAATGCATGGGGTCTGGACCAAAAGACCATCTGGGTCAAGAAGTATCCTTCTCCTTTTTCTTAGCCTCTGTGGACTGTTACAATGATATTCAATAGGACTTACCTGCCTCCTTTGTGTTCATTCTTTCTCAAAGGCTACCCATTGCCCCACACAAACATTCTCCTTGTGGAAGTGCACCTAACAGACTGAAAGACACAACTGAATTATAAGTGAGCAAATTTAGGCTTAGGCTGGGAAGCTTGTTCCACAGGGAAATTTTCAGAGGAATGATTCCTTTTAATTGCAATATGTTTACAGGACAGATCTCCCAAATAGCATTTACTTTGGGTAAATCAAGGCCTCATGCACCTTGAGCCAAAAATTATGTGTATTCAAGCTTTGAGAAATGAGATGCTTCAACTAGGCAGGTACAAGAGACTATGAATGTTTTGAGAAAGGCGATTTCTTGTCACTACTCCCCCTGGCCCCTCTTCTGTGGTACTTATTTCATGAGTAGGTAGGCCATGGTAACGTCGTTTAAGCTGGAAGAGCTTATCTCATAAAAATTACATAAACTTTTAGCAAAGTTCCTTAATGTTAGCTAGCCTAATCAGCAACATTGTCCATTCATTAGTAAAAATTTATTATGAAACCCACTATGTCTGTTTTCTTCTATTAATTGCCTTTTTACTAAACTCTGCATGTCTTGTTTTATAAACTTGCTGACATTTAACTGTTCTCCAGCTGATGGCATGGACATTGGACATGCTACAATTCAACTCACCAAGTTAGAATGGCTCCTTGATTAGAATACTCAGAAAACCCTAGGCATTTGTATACCCTTCAAATTGACCCTCGCTCACCTATTTTCTCCAGAGCATATTCTCTTTTGAGTACAACGTATTAACTGTGGACTTGATCGTTTGGGTCCCTAGAGCTTGAGCTCACCTCTTTAGACTTTCTGTCACTTGTCTTTGTGCCCTGTGCTTTCACCACTGAACTACTTGCAGTTAATGGTGAGTGTCCTGCATTTTAATGGTGCTGCGCCTTTGTGCACACTGCTCTCTCCCTCTGTGTTGCCCTCTGCCTCTCCTTCACCTTCTTTGCCTGATTTATGCCCACTCATCCATCACATCTCATTTTAGGTATCAGCTTTTGAGAGCCAGACAATCTGGGTGTAGGACTGACATAGTGTACTGTTTAGACCCCACCATAGCAAATGTGACCCTGGAATATAAACAGTTGCTTTCTTCTACTCCCCGCCAGAAAATAAACTTCTTGAGGACAGAAACTGGGTCTTTTATACGTATATTCCCAGTGGCTAGCTCCAGGTTTAGCATGCAGTGGCTGCTCAATAAATATTATGTTAAAAAATGAATGAATGAATGAATGAATGAATCTGCCAGTGATTGTATCAACAAAGGAATTAATTTGGGTTTTTCTAATGAATAGATATTGAATTGTGAAGATTTGAGAGAAAGGAGAAATAAGGTAAAGTATGTAGAGGCCTGTACATGTTGGACTGTATGGGAAGAGATGATAAAGAAATTTTGGCTTATATTGACTATTAGTTATGTTTCTTTGGATTGAGTTTTCCTCTAAATGTATAGAAATACTAGTTACATTAGTAGAGCAATTGAATTTTTCTTACTGTATTTTAATCTGCACAGTGACCTTATAGTGTAGGTATGTTCATTGTATCCATTTTGCAGATGGAGAGACTCAGTGTCCTGCAAAGTAAGAGTCTTGCCCAAGGTTACAAAGTCATAAGTGGTAGAGTCAAAATTCAAACCCTGGTCTTCTGGATCCAAGCACCAGGACATTCAGCCTCTTTTGTAGGAAAACAACAGCATGACATTTAGTTCCAAGAAATTGCTCTGCTAAAGGGAAGAGAGAATTTGTAAAATGATGCATAACACACAGGCCTGATCTAAAGAGCATGAGGTCTCCAGGGGCGACTGGCTGGCTCAGTCAGTGAAGTGTCTGCCTTCGGCTCAGGTCATGATCCCGGGGTCCTGGGATCGAGCTCCGCATCGGGCTCCCTGCTCGGCGGGGAGCCTGCTTCTCCCTCTCCCACTCCCCCTGCTTGTGTTCCCTCTCTCACTGTGTCTCTCTCTGTCAAATGAATAAATAAAATCTCTAAAAAAAAAACATGAGGTCTGATGTCTCTGTGTCCACAGTGGAAGTCTGGGAGCAACCCTTCACTAGCTGCATAGCCTCGGGGAGTCCATTAGCTTCTCCTAGTGTCATTGTCTCCTCATTAAATTACAATTATTAGTACCTGTCCTGAGCAGTGTTACTATGACGATTAGAAATAATGTGTAGAAAGTTCCTAGCATGAAGTAGGCACTCCAAAAAACGTTATTCTTACTGTAGTTGGTGCCTTCAAACATTGGCTGTACAGCTTTGCACTACATGAGAATCAGAACAGAGGGGTACAAACTCAGCACTGAATATTGCATAAAGTTGTACGAAAAATGTTCATATAAATTAAGAATATCTTTTTTATTCTGTAGCATTTTTGTCCTGCTTCTTGGGCAAAGTACATTTCACATTTTGGAGCTTACTAGTTTGTACAAATAGAAAAAAAAAAACCTTTCAAATATGTGAATGCCTAATGACACAACAGAGGGAATTTCACAAGCAAATTTATTACTGTGCATTTTCAGGTAATGTAACCGAAGAGGTAATCATTTGTCATTCTTTGATTGTGCTAAAGCAGATGAAAATACATTGTAATTTGTGCAGCTATTGGAAAGATCTTCAACATAGAAGCGTGAGCCTTGCTGTTGGCAACCCCCTACAGTGCATACAATAGCCAGTTATGTTTGAAATATTGGCAAGTTCAGGGCAGCAGATTCCTGCATAGTTGAGGCTGTTTGTTGATTTCCTTTCAACTCAAACCCAAATCAGGCCAGTTCCTCCATTGCAGAACAACAATGTGGCAACCAGGAATGAATTTTTCCCCACCCTCTATCCGCCAGTTCCTCCCTTCAGACAAATCATCCTGCCCAGATTTCAAAGAAATCCCAGAGAGGCATACTTGCTGTTGTATCTCCAGGACTCCAGCCAGCACAAATCAAGAAAATGGTTTCCAGGTGCAGACTGCCTCCACCCATCTCCCCCCATCACTTTAAAATCTGATGATTGCTGCAAGCTTTAATCTGGAGACGGACGATAGGGGGAACAGGAGGGTAACCTTAGCATTCAAAAGCCCTCAGAAAATTATTTTGCTTTTTTCATTTTAGTGGAGTCATGTCCATTCTCCAAAACATATCAAACAACCCAGCATGATTAATTCCATCTCTTTTGATAAGCCTCAGACCCCTAATAACTAGGATACATTATCTGAGCTATAGAAGGAGCCCTACAGAGTGAGGCTTTCACAAAGGTAGTTCTAATCTAATGCTATTACTATCTCCCAGTCACTAGCCCCATTTTCACACAAAGCAGTAATTGGTGGAAAAATTGCCTACTTTTCACAATAGTCCTGGATTTTCTAAATTCAAGTAATAGCAGATAATTATCAATAAACAAAACACTATAGAGAAGAATCTTTGGGAAACTTTTCCAGACATAATAATATTCACAGTAGTATAACAACAATTAGGAGTGACAATGTTTGGAATATGTGCCATTGGCCCTGTTCTTCTCTTTTAGTTATAACTGTAGTAATTTCTCCTCTGTCCAAATACCAGGATATTCATCATTCTGAACACTTCTGTATCTTCGTTCATTTTGGTTTTCTGAATTCATATATAGAATATTCTTTTACATTGTCAAAATAGAAAAATCTTTAGATTCTATTTTAAAACTATAAATCTTCTGTATTTTTTTTCTCTAAAGTACAAACATTTTAAAGCAAATGATTTCATATACTATATCATCATTATGTAAGCATTATTTACTGTGAGCGGTCAGATTTAGGACAGCATATTCCTGTATCTCTAAACTTGTCCCACAGAAAGGACAGGTTTCAAATATCAGAGTCAAAGAGTTTTTGTTGTTGTTCATCCCATCAACTCCTTGAAATATGTAGATTATAACTTGCTTTATTTTTAGAATATAATCAATTTGTACAGTCATTTTTTCCCTCCTGAAGTTCCTGTTTTTATTGTTACGTTATTTTTTCCTAGGCTATTTTGTTCCTATGTTAGTCTTCTGTTACTTTTTCTTATTGAGAAAATAAAGAGAAAGGATATCTATCTATGATCTATCTATCTATATAGAGAGAAAATATATACTTTCTAACATACATTAGTAAGATTTCCAGCTTCTCTCTATCTAGAGAGAAAATAAATAGATACTTTCTAACATACATTAGTAAGATTTCCACCTTCTCAAATAATTTGTTGAGTTTAAATCCATTAAAATCTTTTAAAATCTATTTGTCTTAGAACCCTCTGAATTTCTATTTTTCTTTAACTTTAGTGACAGAAATTGGTAGTGCTTCCAGCATTCCTGTATTCCTGTTCTCCTTTTCTTTGTGCATAGCTATTACATTTCTAGGCTCCTTGTAGTTAGAAGAACATCCTGATAGAACTGTGGCTAATAGGACAGGGACAGAAGTGATGTGCCCACTTGAATTGGTGCACAAATATCTCCTATATGCAGCCCTCTCTCTTTTATCCACCAACTAAATGGAGAAGACCAGAAGACTCTGAGAACATGGGAGAGAAAAAAGCAACAAGATGGAAGAATCCTGGGTGCCTTGGGTGATGGAGTGGAACACATATCCCACTCACACTAACTCAAACTGAAATATGATATAAGCAAGAAATAAGGGTATATTGTGCCGAGCCCCTGGGATTTGGGAACTGTTTATTAGAGCATTTAACCTACACTGACTAATGCAGAAACCAGTACCTTCATGTGAACTGGTGCAGAAATACAAATCCTAAAATTTGTGACCTAGTGGTTGGGTGGCAGATTGCACAAAATCAAACTGAAGGCTGGAACCCTATGAAGACCTGTAATACAGTGGGAGCAATTACGGTAAACTGTTATTTATGACCACTTTGAAAGAGACCATATGCAACTGAGCCTGAAACTTCCAGGAAGTGGTTGGGAAGAGTCAGACTGAACATCTGTGCTGGCTGCTACTGGCTATTGTATTACAAGAACGAGATGAGTTTAGATAAGAATTGGCTAGTTTGCAAGCAGAAATGAAAGAAAATAGAATCCAGAAATTGGACGCCACAAAGGAATGGAAAAGCCCACTCTTTTCTAGAATACAAACTGCAGGGTCTAAGATTGAAAGAGTCTTTGATCCACTGTTGCTCATTAGGATTCAGGTGTTGCCTTCCCACTCCAACTTATTGGCCCCAGGGTAGTCAAGAAATCAAGCATGAAAATTATGTCTAGGAATAAACTTTGGGTTTATTGCATGGTTACTAGTGTCTGAAAATGACTGATAACAAATAGATCAATAGTTTACATATTTTTGAAAGAATTTTATTGCCAAAGAAACTGCAAACCCCATGGGAAAGGCTATTAACCTCCTAAGACAGAGGTTCTCAAAAAGGAACAATGTTGCCTCCCAGGGAACATTTGGAAATGTCTGAACACATTTTTGTTTGTCACTACTGGGGGATTGTCACTACTAGTAGGCAGAAGCCAGGATTGCTGCTAAATATCCCAGAATAGACAGGATATCTCCCCACAACAAAGAATTAGGCAGCCCAAAAATGTTACTTTACCAGTTGAGAAACCCTGGTCTAAAACCACCATCATATATCCAAACTCACATGGGGAGGAAGTGAGCTGCAAAAGCTGAGGGTCCTGTGAGGGCCATAGACCCAATCCCCACTCCAGAACCTCAGAGAGGGCCATGGAGAATAATTGACAAAGTAAAACCTCTCCCAGAGGACAGATGAGGGGCCACTTTGTGATTCTTAATGCTGGCAACAGCTGCCAGTGTATATGGTGCCCATTATAGTGAAAACTTGGCAGGCTGTAGGCAGAATGTCCACCATATTTGAGACTCTCTTGTCGGTTTCTTTCAACTCACACTTGGTTAGTTTGATTGGTATGGAATTGGCAGAAACCAGTACCATAATTTCACTGATCCTGCTAGGCACTGGGAAGGCTCTATGGGTAGAGTCCTGACTTGCTTCTGCACTGGAAAGTCATCATCCATTATTCCTTTAATCATGTTTCTTCTCTTTTTCAAGAATTCTCACTTTATGGAGACAGAAACTGGTGAAGTGATTCTCCATATCTTTAATTTTTCTCTCATATTTTTTCTTTAGTATTTTTACTCTACATTTTGAAAAAGCCTAGAGGCACCACAAGTTTTAAATTCAATCTGCTGCTACTTTATGTTTAGTGTGAGACCTGAATTACCAGAAGTTTCTCTCAATATTCCCACTCCACTGGCAGTTTTCCAGAGGGTCCTTTCTGTACTGTAGAGAGGTTGTTTCTCTGCATTCTTGCTCTCTCCTAAGGCAGGCTTTCGGCACTTGGTGCTAAGGGCTTCTCAGTTCCCTGCTCCTGCCTCAGTTTAGGCAGGACTTAGGAGCTTGATCCTCAGAGATGGGGCTCTGTCAGCATTCCTGCTCCAGCCCAACAGTGAAAACCTCTATCTTGTATCTGTGCAGGGTGAGTGGGAGTGGGTTTCCTGCCCCTCCCCAGGGTCAGAAGGCTTCTTCTGGTTGTGTCAACATAGGGCAGGAGGAGTGGGCAGGTTTCCTGATTGTCCCCCAGTGGCAGGTGACCACTGCTTTATTCTTGTGCAGAGTGCAGAGTGTAAGATGGGATTTTTCTCTAGATTCTCCTGTTCCAACCTCATATGTAGGCAGCTCCTAAATTCCCACACAAGCAAGGTGGTCTCCCTCAGGTCTTCTAGTCAGGCCCCAAGGTTCCTTCCAGAACTCAGTGGAGGGCTGTGCAAAAGCTTCTGCCAAGGGCACAGACTCTTCTTGTGTTTGGAATTCTGGGAATTCTGAACGGTCCTATTAGTTCACACTCAGCCTCAAAGGACTTGTTAACATTTTAACATTTTTTTTTTCTTACCTGTTTCTATGATAGCCAAATCTTCTAGTCTCTTTGTTCTGGGTAAAGGGAAAGAGTTGTGTGTTCCCTCTCTCCTCCCAGGGGCTTCTTGCCCTTTGTATTTCAGTTTGCATGTTACCTTATAATCACAGCTCCCTAAAGGGCTAGGGAAAAAAATATAATTTTTTTAGACTACCAGGCTTGCTCTTGTTAGGGTGAGAACAACGCTCTTGCTGATTTCTACATCCTAAGCAGGAACAGAAGTCCAGTGTTTCTTTTCAATTTGTAAGAACACTGTCATTTCCTGATAGGTTTTTTTTTTTTTTTTTTGCAGCAACCTATTATATTAGAGACGTGATATATTCTTGGATCTCACTGAATTCATTAATAAGTATTTGTGAAAAGCTCTGGTCTGTTAATTATTTCTGGAGTAAATTGTTCATCTTGGTCATTCTCTTTGGTGCTATTTATTTTTCTCAAATGTCTGGTGAGTGTTGGTTTTCCATCTGTAATAACAAATGAAAGACAGCATTGATTAATTATGTAGCTAGTATGTATGGGTTTCCTGCTCTAATAAAGTACTTTTCTGAATGAAAACGATGAATGGATGAGACAGGACAACTGCAGGCTTCATTTTAGTTAAATGGGTGAACTCTAACTTTACCCATACTCAGCAAATTGTTTGTCTTGAGAATTCTCCTAAGGATTTTTCTGGAGGGGAGGGACCTCATGCAACATTTATAGCCCAAGGAAAGAGCCTGATTATACAGCTATTTCTTAAAACAGTCTTTTAATTACCCTGACTTCTGTCCCTACCTCTTGCTTTCCATACCTAACAGCTCTGGGAATGGAACCTCTCCATACTGGGCAGAATTCCTTCCAATTCTTTAGCCATGCCCTTTGTGTGTGTATGGGGCTGAGATTTTAGGTGCACTCTACTATTCAACTGTACATTCCACAATCAAACTACTCTGTCATTGAGAAACCTATTAACATCTCTATCTTCAAATATATCCCTGTTTGTATTCTTATCATTCATGGCCTTTGGAGACTATTAAGCATGGTGGTTAATTTCAAATACTTGAACTGGTAGTTCCTCCATTTTGCTCATCCCTCGGTCCCCCTCATTTCTTTTCATGCTTCTTTTTTTTTCCTTTTTTTTCTCAAAGCAAACAAAAATTTATCTGCTTGCCTTATGCAAATGAACTTTTCTTTCCTGTCTGAATTCTTGGTATCAGCTGATACTAGCCACTTAGGACCTACATGCTTCACTGGTTATTTAACCAAATATTTTTTCCAAAATATATACTGTTTCCATTCCTGCCAAGGAATTAATCCTACTAAGATTAATATGTTCTTTCCTGCCTCATTATATTAATATATAGTATCTAAAAATGCCATTTTCATCTTACACATTCCTCAAAGGGTTTCAAAGTCCACATTACTTCTGTGATAATGCCATGAATTTGCCTACATCTAACCTCTCTCGCCCATTTCCCAATGCTTGCCACTAAGAATTCTCTAAACATGTTTGCATTTTGAACTAGACTCCCAGAGCTTCGCACCTGCCATTTCCTCTGTCTAGACTACTCTACTCAGCTTATCTTTCCCTGAGAAAGTTCCACCCACCTTTGAGGGTCATTTGAAATCTCATCTTTTCCACCAGATTGCCTAGACATCCCAGCCTGAAGTGGTAGCTTATTCTTTTTCTACATTTTTTTTCCCTTTAGGATGACTGACTAATTCATTTGGTACTACTTTACAGTACTGATGGGGTACATTCTCAAGTGCATATAGTACGACAGAAATTACATGGGACTTGCCGGTGCAGGATATGTTCTTTATTCAGCCTAATCTCTTCCTAGCTATGTGTCATTTTTACATCACTTAACCTCCCTCAGTCTCTGTTTCCTCATTTATATAATGAGAAATACCTATTTTTTCCATTGAATGGAAATGATAAAACCTAGTTCAGAGGATTGTGAAGATTAAGTGAGATGATTTGTGCGCGATGTCTAACTTAGCACCTGTCTCATTGTAGATGCCTAACGAACCTGACAAATTTTTATTCCCTGCACTCTTATATTAGTTTTCTACGCTAACAGATTATCACAAACTTATCATCTTAAAACAACATGAATTTATTATTTCACTGTTTCTGTAGGTCAGAAGTCTGGGAACAGTGTAATTGCATCCTCTGCTCAGGGTCTCACCAGGCTGACAGGGAGGCATCAGCTAGAATGTTTTCTCATTTGAAACCCAAGGTCCTTTTCCAAGCACGTTTAGGTTTTTGGCAGAAATCAGTTCCCTTTAGTTGTAGGGCTGAGTTCCCTATTTTCTTGCTGGTGTCAGCAGGGGATCATTCTCAACTTTAGTGACCACCCTCAGGTTCTAGTCACATGATCCATGACTAGTATGGCTCTTAAGGTCCAAGAGTCCATCTCTAATCTGTTATGACAGATTAGAGTCTTACCCTAATAAAATCACATGAATGACTATCCCATCATTGGGATCAATGTCACTGGTCTTTCCCCATACTACAGGGGAAGGGATTATACAAGACATGTACACCAGAGGATGGGAATCTTGGGAACCTCCTTGAAATTCTACCAACCACAACCCTTTAAGCTAAAGAGTCAGAAGAAAGAAAGAATTCAAAGATGCAGAGGGTTGGGAAATAATTGATTGAGAACCCTGAGGAAATTCAGGACCTGGATGGAGAGGTAGGTGTGGACAGGTATATTAAGATTCTCCAGAGAAACAGAACCAATAGGAGATTTTTTCTCTTTCTCTCTCTCCCTCTTTCTCTCCCTCCCTCCCTATCTATCTAGAGGTTTATTATAAGGAATTGACTCACATGGTTATGGAGGCGGAGAAGCCCCATGCTCTGCCATCTGTGAGTTGAAGATCCAGGAAAGCCAATGCTGAAGTCCCAGTCCAAAGGCAAGAGAAGCCTGATGTCCAGCTCAAGGGCTCAGGAAGAGAGAGTGAATCCTCCCTTCCTCCACCTTTTTGTTCTATTCAGGCATTAAACAGAGTGGATGATACCCATCTACACGATGGAGAATAATCTGCTTTCAGATGCTAATTTCTTCCAGAAACACCTTCTCAGGCACATCTAGAAATAACATGGGTATGTCATAGCCCAGTCAAATTGACACATAAAATTAGCCATCATAACAGCAGAAGGAACAACCATTTTAATAACACAGTTGGGTAGGAGTTAAGGGTAGATGAGCTACAGAAAAATTTGTAGTTGAGGGGGTCCTATGAATAGTGTGATGCAAGAATATTTTCATTCACACTTAGTAGGGCTGCTTTTGGATGAACAAATGGATAAATGAATAAACTACTGTCTTTTCCATGGTGCTATGTAAAACTTGTTTAGGTGAATAATTTTCCAATGTGCGTGAGGGAGTAATGGGTCTTAATACCTAACCAATAAAAGTGATAAGATTCATATTGTAAATATGGAATGCATTTCCTCTGCTATTAATACCAACCACAATAAGTGCCCCCAAGTCATTCAAATCATTCAAATTTAAACAAAATTAAAATAAGCTGTTGTCATTGTGGTGCTGTATTAACTTCATTCTTTGGGAAACCTCACAATTAAAGTAATAAAAAATATATTATTTTCTTTTCTCATCAACACCCCTGCTTTGATATAAGTAAGTTTAATATTGTTAGTTCAAACCAATAAATACTTGCTGAGAAACTGTTATGCTCACAGCACTGTATTAGCTGTTTTGAGGAATATGTAGATATGGGTTATGCCAGCAAGTAATTTTCATTCTGGTAGGGGAGACAGACATCTGTAAATCTGATTCAAGACATAAATTGCTCATTGCAGTAAAAAGGTACAGATGCAGAGCTATGACAGCATGGGTTGGGCAGCTTAGTTCTGCCTGGGAAGATCTGAGTTGACTTCTTAAATGAAGTAGGATTTCAACTGGGCCTTAAAGGAAGATTAGGACTGTAATAGGTGGACATGGAAGAACATGACAATCTAAGATACAATAGTTTATATAAAGACAGGAATTAAGTAGTTTAGAATGTTCGGGGAACTACTGAAATGTAGTTCATAATGTATGCTATCAGACAAGGATTTTTTTCAAGTTTTATTTATTTATTTATTTGAAAGAGAGAGAGAGAGAGCATGAGTGGGGGCAGAGGGAGAGGCAGACTCCCCACTGAGCAGGGAGCCCAATGCAGGGCTCAATCCCAGGACCCTGAGATCATGACCTGAGCTGAAGGCAGACACTTAACCAAAGGAGCCACCCAGGCACCCCAAGGATGTTTTAATGGAAGTAAAAAATGAAGGAGAAATTATGGCCACCTCAGATATGGGGATGAAGAAGTGCTTAGTTATTCTATATGCAGTGAAGCTCTGTTGAAGGTTTGTAAGTAGGGAGATAGCAAAAATATTCTCAGGAATAGGACTCTGGTGGCAGAGAGAAAAAGAAAATTTGAGGTTAGAGAGAGAGAGAATGGCATAAAATGTATTTAATAAATATTGTTGGTTGTCGGGCACCCGGGTGGCTCAGTCAGTTAAGCGGCTGCCTTTGGCTCAGGTCATGATCCTGGGGTCCTAGGATCGAGCCCCACATCCGGCTCCCTGCTCAGTGGAGAGCCTGCTTCTCCCTCTCCCTCTGCCTGCCACTCTACCTACTTGTGCTCTCTCTCTCTCTCAAATAAATAAATAAAATCTTTAAAAAAAATAAATATTGTTGGTTGTTTATAATCTGTCTGAAGTTGATTAGCACTGGGGACTTAGCACTGGGAATTCCAAAGAAAAAATACACTGTCTATTCTCAAAATGCCACAAACTATGCACTCTTCTGATGATATTCTGCTTTATGCCTCTGTGCAAAGGTATGGTCATAATGTCAAATAAATGACAAAACTTGGTGGGAGGCAAGGCTAAAATGATGCTGACAAATTGTGAAGAATCTTGCGTGAAATGCTAGGCACTGACAAGTTGATGTAATGAAAACATTTTTTTAGAAAGATAGTTCTAGTCCAGGAGGATAAATAAATAGGAAGAGGAAAACCCTGGCAGTTGAGAGATCAGTTTGGAGGCTCTGCCATATTTATATGGGAAATGCTGAGGGCCTGAATGAGGGGAGAAATGGAATGTGTTGATGAATGTGTTCTGAGAGTAGGTGAAAGGGATCGGGTTAAAAACACAGGTACAGGATTTAGTTTGGAGATGATGAGGCTCTTCCTGAGGTTTAAAGCCCTTTGCAGATGACTGAACATGGGGGAGCTGGAAGCTGTGGAAGTTCATACTGCTCACATCTGTTTTCTCTGTTGAGAAGACATAGTCAACCCTGTAGGGACATATATATTCCCAGGAGAGTGACAAAGATTGAGTAACTCCTCTTTGAGGGGTGAGAATATACAAGACAAAGGACAAGTGAAGACACCAACAATGACTGGAAGATGTATCTTTCTGGTAGTTTTTATTTGCCAGCTGGCATAAATTTTTTCCATTTGCATCTTGGTATTTTGAACACTGACAAACGGCTTAGTCTCAAATACAAGAACCAGTCTCAGCCCCTGAGTCCTACCAGGTCATCACTTTTGGCCATGCACGTTGCACCCTGCCAAACTCCAGGGACCATCATTCACATAGTCTATGATGTAACTAGTTCCTGCGAGGTTGTAAATATGACAGCACTGAGTGCAGCTAATGATGAAGTTAAAGAGGATTCCTGTCTCAGGATGATGAGGGGCTCTTCTTCAGCTCTCATTCCCCAAGTAGGAGTGGAGGAGGAAACTCTTTAAACCTGCTGAAGCATTAAGTCCCACTGCAAGGAAATGCAAAGATTTCTCCCAGCTTGTGGTGCATGATGCATGATTCCTAGGTATAGACAATAGCTTATTTCTCTTGCCTTCTCTATAGGTACTTCACCTTTGGTCTTGAAGTGGGGGGGTAGATAAGCACCCCCAAATCTTTTTCTTTGGAGAGAAAAAGGAACATACAACTCTGAAAAAATGTGCACTGCTGAAACAAGGTTTATTTGCATCCAGCTAACCGTCCTCGGACACACCTTTTCAGGATCTGCTACATTTCTTGGACCTCTTGTCTGTTAATTGCATTGCCCCTGCCAAACCCTAAATTTAGCTTAATCCAACTGCTTCAGGAAGTGGCAAAGCATAGCAGGAAAAAAATCAGGAGTTTGATGCCAGAAAAAAACCTGATCTTGCTACTTACTGGTTACGTGTCTTTCTAAGTCTTGGTTTTTCAACTGTAAATGGAGTTAATAATACTTTCTTCGGAAGCTCAGTGTAAGAAATAAATGAGATTACCCATGACCAATGGTGTCAGATAAAGACCATTTAACATATGTCAGCTCTATTTCTCTATTCCCACTCATGGTTGGATACTTTTGTTGGTCAAGAAAAACCTTATACAAAATCAGAATGGCAGACCATCCTGTAGATTTTTAACTGGGATTTATCTGGATAATATTGTCAGGAGATGGGTAAAGGTAAGGAATCACCTATCCCCACTTTCTCCCATAATCCAAACATTTACAAGTCAGCCCCTGGACTCCTGAATTTCCCATAGGCATCCCTACCTACTAGAGCAATTGTTGGCTAATCATCTGATAAGATTTCCCTTTTTTCTCCTTTACAGCTTTTATTTTCAGTATAGCTAAAACTTCTTTTTTCGTGTAGTTGTCCTTAAAAAAAAAAACAATCATTCTGATAATTATTAGAAATTTTATAAAATCTGTCCACCTAAATTCCCTTGGGGTCTCTTACACTGGCAAATAGCTTCCAGGAAGAACAATGCAAGAGGTACCTAAAGCTAAGTTTTGTTGAGGTTTAATTTTCATGCAATAGAATCGCACAAATTTTGGATTTTCCTCTACTTTGGGGATTTGATGCCTGAGGCTATTAAAGAAAAAAGTTGAAATTTGTGGGAAGAATTGTTAATATGTCTTGGGGCTTTCCCATAGAAAGCTTCAAGGAAAACAACTCTAATATCTCCATACTCAGGTTTAGAATAGTACTTTATATATCATATTACCGTTTTACACAGGGACCTTATTATTTGGGTTCTTGGGAAACCATGTTCTCCTTCAAAATACCAGAGCAATATCTCCATGGTCAACTCAAGGCAAGGTCTCTAGGACGAAGATGTTAAGAAACTTCACCCATTTTGCTACACAACAATGGTCCGTGTCACTTTTATATTTATTATTGTGATAAATTACTATTTTATATTTGAATATTAATAGTGAGGGCTCTAGGTAGTATTATCATAAACAGTGTAATAATTTACAGGGACTATTATAAAATATTGCACTAACATATCCTTAGAAATCATCATGTCCATTCTCCAAAGGGGTATCCTGTGATCCAAAGAGATAGAACATCTGTTCTAGTGAGTAAAGGGCAAGAACAGAGCTACTAGCTCTGTACTCTTTCTATAGTATCATGCCCCACTTTTAGGTATATAGCAACAAAGTCATTCAAACTGGAAATAGGATTTAAAGTTGATAAGAGGATTGTGCAGTTTCAAACCTATAAAAAAAATACCAAGATCAATTTCATATGTGAGATTTATTTTTTCCCTGTCCTGTTATCTTATGTCATTTCATTGTGGTATAATCATAACTATAGAAACATAGCAAGTCTTCAAAAAACAGTTATGATCCTATGTTTACAGACAAATCTAAAATTGGATTTGGCTTAAGCTATCTAAATCACACTAATTCCCTTTCTCAAGTTAATGCCCAAGGCCAACATAATACACAGAGCCCACAAGCTAGTTTTAGTGTTATATTTAAGATGAATTGTTTATTTAAATTCAAACAGCAACATCTTTAGGAAAAAAATTTAGCTATGTGGAGGTGAAATTTAATTCAATATAACTGAAATACTTCATGATCAATCCAATAATTTTGTCAAACTTGGAAATTTTCCCTTTAAAAAAAAAAAATTATACCCGTGTTAAAAAGTCCAGCAAGGCAGCTGTTAATATTTGCTTTTCTTGTAGAATAAATTGTTGCCTTTTCTTCAGATCCGATAAAGCAGATTGGAAATCAACCAAATCAGAAATTCACACTTGCAAAAGTTTAGGCACATAAAACTATGCCAATTCATATGTGAGGTTTTCTAAAAACCTATGTTCAATGCTTTTCTTTGAAGCTATATTTAATATGGGTCTATAAAGGAGCTATTCCCAGAGATAGAGAACTATGGCAATAATCAGAATTTTTCCTGAGCATTTTGCTCATTAATGATTGAAAATCCTCACAATGAGCTGATGAAATCACAAGGTCAGGCTTTGAAAATCAGCCTGGGTGTTGCTTTCCTACAATCAACACGTACTTTACCAGCTGCTCTGTGGAAGATTTACCCTGCCTGGCAACACAGCAAATCTCCTGCTTCAGGAACCGGAATTGCCTACAACAAGCAACATCTCTAAAGGGGGAAATTAGAACATCTTCAAATGTGAAGTATTGCTCCAGAAAAGAAAAGCTGAGTACCAGATTTTGCTTGAGGTCAAGGCAAAGTAATTTAATTTGAGGCAGTGTTTCCTGAAAAGCTAGGGTACTGGAATCCAGTCTGAATCTTTTGGCTTGGTGTGTGAAATCTGTCATTGATAGAAGGGCTGGAATTTTTAATGTGTGACTAATGTGCTATCTGAATGTATTATGGAGCTGAAACTGTCCCAAGGGGCTATCAGCACCCAAGATTACTTGAATGTTCCTTTGCACAAGCCCTGAGGATTCAGATTTAAGGCTTTGGTTTCAATGGGATATAGTACTGCACTGGAAACAAGATGCTTCTCAGCCAAATCAAGAAGAAATGTGTAGAAGAATGAGTTATTGCAAGCTAAAGGAGCAACAGACACATTGCTTGGGGACTTTACATTAGGGAAAGAATTCAAGGTGTGAGTAGGCCCTTACATTTTCAACAGGATGGAGATTGGGACTGGGATCATAACCTGTGCATACAACATGGGCATATCTTGTTCATACAGTGGGCATGGCTGCAAAGCATTACAGGCTAGGAGAGGCGGGGAGTAGCCAAAGGCTACTTGCTGCTCAGGAGTTAATTAGTGATTAGAAAATTTATGGTGAGAAAAGAAAGATCTTTAAGTCTCCAGGCAACAGTTTTTAGAACACTGGTCTAAGTCTGGGTCATAGAAGACAGTGTCCTGTTTCTAGAAGTTGGCAAGGGAGTGGCAAGAGTCATGCTCTATGAAGCCTGGGATTTAAGACTGGACTTTAGTTTTTTCTGGGGCACTTGAACTCAGTTAAAATCCAAGGCACAGACTTAACCATAGGGGCTTAATAGATAGTAGGCCTACAGTTGTCTGTGGTGCTGTGGGCAACCAAGGACCCAAGAACTCTCCTAGGCTCATTGGAGACTAACCTCAAGGCAACAGAATTAACTCAAAACCCTGATGGATCTGATGAGATTCATATGTGGCCAACCCTAAACAGGATGGCTCATTGTGGGCACTCAGTAATGATTTCCCTAAACGAAACTGAGCCTGGTATTCCGAGTAGCCAAGTCCATGAAATCAAGGTACCAACAATGCATTTTACAATGTTACATGACAGTCCTTTAAGAGAAGATGACAGCTGCATTTGCAGTGAGCATAGAATAACTTGTGGTGAAGTAACATGGCGTACACCTGAAATTAATGTAGCATTGTGTGTCAACTATACTCAAAAAATTTTTTAAAGTCCTTTTTCTACATTTTACATATCTTTTTCTGTATAAACACAAGATGTAAGCAACGGTAGTTTTCTTATGTCTACTTGAAGTGAAAACAGGAACCAAAAACACGAAGTCCAGAGGTTGAACTTCTAGTTCCATGTCACAGCCGAGATATAGCTCAAAAAAATTCCTAAGTCTCTTAAGTTCTTATTCTTCTTTCTAACCCAGAGCCTTTCCCCTAAATCCCCTCTGACAGTAGGAGCTTTAATACATAGATTCTGACAAGTATTGTTAGCATCTTCTCTTGGTCCAGCACCAAGCCACGTTCTAATCAGTCTGGTCCCATGGTTTTTCTCCTGGTTTACTTCTCTTTCTTCTCCTATCCATTTTAAAGAATCCACTTGGTCCTTCAAAGCCCAGCTTGAGTCCCAGATGAGTCCCATGGTTCTGATGGTGTGAATCCTAATATTTGCCACATATTGTTCTCCAGTGCTTAACATTTTTTGTTCCCAGCTTTTTTGGGAATTTATTTTATGTCTTTTAGATTTCCACAACCTAGAGGAAATAAATATCTATTGATTCATTTGCTCTGCAGCCCTCAATATTAGATAACATAACCTGTACATTTTCATTGTAATACTACCATCTAGAGTGTGAGTTACTGGTCTTGGGAGATAGGTAGGATCAGAAATATCTAGTAACACATACACGTTCCTTGAGTGTTCCTTTGTATAAAAATTACAAACAAGATATATGATCTTAGATTATCTACATTACTCTGGAAACTGGAACACATGATCCCTAAGGGTTCTTCCAAATATATGATGTATCTAATCATAAGAAGGCCCATGCAATAACTCTTTGGAAACCATGCAAAGCTCAGCCTGGGTGGTTCTGGGCAGGGAGTGCTTCTATTTCCCAGTGACATAGAAGGCCTGTGTGGAAAGGTGCAATCTAGAGACCAGGCTGAAGGTGGGAGGCAGAGCAAGTTGATAGGAAGAAACTTGTAGAGCCTGAGAGAAGTTAGCTTTGGCAAAGGGTGAGATTCAACAGTAGGCAATGGTTGGGATCTGGCAGGACGTGTTTTGTGATATTAGGAAGGTCACACAACAGGTAGCAGGTACCTACATAGAGGCTGGAATTCATGGATAGAAGCCCAATTGTGGGATACTTCTGGGGAAGAGGAAAAATTGGGGATCATTTAATGAAAAATGGGAGGGATAAAGAAATAGATTGTGAATCTAGGTTCTTTATTAGACTCTAGGGTCAGAGCCAAACCTGCAGCAATCCTGAACAGAAGCCAAGACAGAGTGCTGTCAGGTTTGGGCTCTTTACATACCCCCAAGTCCTGGGACACCAGTCTAGTCAAAAAAAACTGATCAAGATTGAACCTCTAAGATTTTAGTTATCTCAGTTCTGAAGGTCGCAGGGAAACAGTGACAGGGAATCAAGCAGATAGTTATAATGTATTACCTGCCTAGAAAAGCAACATAGATTTGAAATTAGTACTTACCATGCTTCTTTGAAGATGAGTTAATATTTATACAAGGAAGACTTTGATAGAACCACTACTGATTGCAGGAGAGATGGAATGTGCTGGGGGGTGGGCAGGTCAGATTATAAAAAGAAATCATTATAATACAAGCTTTTTCCCAAATCACAGATATTTCTTGTAAGGTACATTTTATCAGCTGATTCTGTCATAACCTGCAGTTATCTTTCAGCTTTATTGCTTTCTAAACAAAAACAAAAACACCTCACTGTTATTCAGGTGATTTCTTCTGCAGTCTTTACACCTTTAAAAACTGTTTTCCTTTTGCCTTTTTTTTTTTATGGTGAAATGTGTCATTTTTTCTGACTAAAATAAAGAGATGTAATAGTTTTTATCTCTCAAGCTCATGGAAAATGAAATCCTGTTTTTTAAATCATTTCCATTCTGTTTCCCATTCTTGTCTTTTGTGGCAGAACCTATTTCCCCTTCTAGTCTTTCCTACATCTCTAAAACCTGTCTTAAACATTCTTCCCAGACAAATGAATGCACAATGCTAGGTAGGAATACTTGCGTGTGAACTGCATGCATCACGATTTACTTCTCATGTATCATGTAAATACACCTACTTGCATATCCAAATGCACTGTCTGGCAAAAGGGACTCACCAGAGCAGTAGGGAGTGTGTGTGTGTGCAAGTGTGAAGTGTATGTAAGGATGGGGAAGGTTCTTTTTTCTTTCTTTTTTTTACAAAAACTTAAAGAATATACAACAGATTGAGCTAAGAAAGGCAGGAGCTGGAGGGCATCAGACTGAAAAATTGAAACAGGCTAGTGAAGTATGGATTGTTTCAGGGACTTGAACCTTTTTGGGCCAATGCACCACAGAACTGCCTAGAAGAACAGTTCTGTTCAAGAAGGGATATGAGCTCTAGAGCCAATCCGACAGGCCCTCATTGCTTTAAAGAGAGAAACAAAGGGCTTCTCTGGGGACAAGCAGGATACATTTTTGAAAAGGACCTAGCCATAGCTAATTAACTGGAATTTGATGGGCTCTGTGATTGCATTGATAGCTTTATTGTGCAGCTGTACATAATGATTTGATATTTATATATCAAAATGCAATGCAGTATTATTAACTATAGTCACCAGGCTGGACTGTATTGTATTTGAAAGTTGCTATGAGTAATCTTCCAGGTCCTCATCACAAGAAAAAAAATTATAACTATGTATGATGATGGATATTAACTAGATTTATTGTGATTGTTTTCCAGTACATGCAAATATCAAATTATTACATTGTATACCTGAAACTAATATAATATTATATATCTATTATGCCTCAAAAAAAAAAAAGGTGCTTCCATGAGTATTATGCCTCAAAAAAAAAAAAAGGTGAGCCTTAAATAGTCAAACTTCCAACACTTAATGACTACAAGTGGGTCTTCTCTGAGATGTGCAGTACTTGTGAAATTTATTAATACTGGCAGAACCAGAAAGAAGACAACTCATCTTCTTCCGGAATTAAATGTTCCACTGGAACCGAACAGAAGATTTTGGTTTTGGGCTCTGGTATTGCACGTGTATTTGCTTATTTTTTAATAGCTGAAACACTTGCCATTATCATGAGCCTGACATATTTTTTCCAGTTACATTCATACTAGAATTTTGAGGTTCAGATAACAATTATGCAACTGCCAGGACAAATCCAAAGATTTTTTTCTGAGACAAATATGGGTTCCCTATATAGGTTGCTCTAGTGACTAAGGTCCATGTTGGGTGAGCGAATAAATCCATTCTCCAAATATTCACAATTGATGACAGTTTTTCCTTTCGTATTCCAGGTATATCAAGTAGGTAGGTAGGTGTGTATGTAGGTAGGTAGAACACCCACCAGAATATATTTAAAATAGCTCATATTTGAGAGAGATTATCTAACAAGTTATTTAATTATTCTGAGATCATAATTGCTCTGAGGTATATGCTTTGAGATCCTTACATCACAGCTTTGTATCTTTTTATGAAGTTATATCAGAAAAAAGAGGAGCATGAAAAAACTTATTTGCTCCAATTTTTTTGTATTTTACAAAACCATACTTGAAAATAACATCCACTTTGATTTACAGGTTCTCCTGCACAAAGACCTACAGGAAAAATTTCAATTTGAGTTTAGGTTAAAAAGAAACCATTCACAGAGCATATGCCATACATTTGCTCTTCCCAATCTCTTTTATATGCTCAAAACCCTTAAGAAGAAATTCAAAGTTTGGGCAGAAAGCGGTTTCCCTCAGGAAATCAGAAATATTAATTTTCCTTCAAGCTGTGTATTGTCTCCATTATATTGTGATCCCAAATTACCATGTTTTGTGTGAGAGTCACTCATATATGTCTTCTTAAATCCTTTCAGAAATAGCTCAAAAGCAACATGAAAGCAAACACTGACCTCCTAATTCCCTAATGTAGCACCTAGTACAAAGACGGGCTCTATATTTACTGAATGAATTAATAAAAATATTAACATATATTACATGCAATCGGTAGCCACATTTCTCACACTGTGATACAAGTTCCTTACGCTCAAACTTGTTGAGTGTAGTGAATGTTTTATGTGACTCTCTGTGGAGGAGTCTTGGGGAAGGAGCATGGAATCAAGGGAGCAAGTTTGCATTTGGAACACTGGTTTATTTGAAGGAGTCCCCCCTCTTTTTTTTTTTTTTTATACCACAGAAGGTAGCAGTGAGCAGGGACTACATGGATGTGAGAGATAGAGTAAATCTTCATTTGAGAGTATGTTTGCATTTTATCCTATTAATTTGCCTTGCTCTACAGAATTGAACACACTGAAGCCTGGGTGGGCAGGGCAGGTCAGTTAATGGGCTTGAGAAAAGTCGGGGCCAGCTGCCCTAGAGTTACCTCTGCAGCAGCAGAGGTCTTTGCTAAAGATAATGCTGTTTCTGACCCTGTTTTCCTCATCATCTTATAATACATAAAGCCTAGGTCTCAACAGTCTGATTACCCAATAACTTCTTTCTTTTTTTAAAATGGTCTGATTGCTAGAAATTGCTCCCCCTCCCCCCCTGCAAAGTGTTCCCAACATGTTTCTAGCAATCTAATGGTACCATTTCATGCACGTTTGGGCTCTGGTTCTTCATCCTCTATTCACCTAGCTACTTCAGTCATGGTTGACCCTTGCAATGTTGTTTCTTTGTTAAGCCAAGCCTCAGTCTGATGCTTTTTATTCTCCTCTAGGCCGCCTGCCCAACACACATGCACACCCGTCTGAGGAAGAACATCACCAACACACATGCACACCAGTCTGAGGAAGAACACCACATCCCTTTCTAAGGTTGTCATTCTGCAGCTCTTCGCAGGGCAACTGATTATACTGCAGCAGCAGGGAAAACAGTTTCATAGATGGTAAGTGAAATCTAATAAAGATGGCTACTCTTAGAGTCTAGGCCAACATCCTAATTCCTTACTCGGTTAGCTCCTTGACCAGCTCCTGGAGTGCTTCCATGTGGCAGAGGGTAGGTCACCACCAAGAACCTGCCAGAGCAATATGTTGTCTTAGTTTCCAGAACCAGTTAACACCTGGACCCAGAGAAGGGAGTAAAGAAGACTTTCTTTCCTCCAGTCAGACCCACCTCATTATTAAGACTCTCCTAAAACAATTTACAATGGGAATATCCATGCAAGCGAAATCCCACCTCCCACATACATGGGCTTGATCTGGCCCTCAAACTGCCTCAAGAGTAGAAGAGTACTTTACCCTCCAATCTGGTTTATTCCATCCAAAATAAACACCAACAGTCCCACTAGAGTTTTGCAACACAAAACCTAGTCTAATTCCTGTCACTCTCCTTTCCCTAGGGTACCAGGGGAGATGTTAAGGTGTGAATCAGTTTACCCTTCCTAAGCTCTTACCAAATATTTTATTGCACATACACCTAGCAACCAAGAATGGACCATGGCATTTAGGCATGGATGCTGCACATACAGATTAAGAATGGGAAAATTCTTCTAACTCTTAGGACCACACATTTACTGAGTAGAATGCTTACTATCTCAGCCTAAATCATCTATTTGGGGCAAACTCACAGAACTCATGGCTTCCCAAGGAACTTGCCCTTAGATATGCTCCGCTAAATGTTCATTTAAGTAATTTCTTCAAAAGAAAGATAAACTCTAATCTGCACCCTAGGAAAAAAAATTGCTTATTACTTTAAAAATGATAGTTTTAACTGTTTCAGTTGCAAAAATGTTAAGGTCATATCTTTCTAAAGCATCCCTCTCTCTACCTCCTACCACTCTGTTCTAGTATCATGAAGATATAAAATTTATCTAAATTTTTTGACTTCCCTCAGACCTACCCAGTTACCTCCATTTTCATGTTTTAATATTTTTCTAAAATGAACAGGCATTTCTTATGTAACAGAAAGAAAATAGAGAGTCAACCCTAAGGTTGTGCAAGATGTAGAGTTGGGAGATGGTGAAACAGGAAATGTGATCAGTCCTGGCACTGAGTCTGCACTGCTCTGCCTTTTACTAACTTATGATTTTCAGAAAGCTGTGTAATCTTCCAAGTCTTAAGTAAAACACAGATAATGGAAATTTCCTCATAAAATTTTTGGAAGGAATATCTGAGATAACTCATGTAAAATACCTAGGTCAATGCAAATCTATTATTATTATTATTAATTTCATATTAAATTCCAATTTTCTAAACCATAAGAATTCCATTCATGATACTACCTTAATATTTCTATGGAAGTCTTCCTATAATTTGTGATGATCTTATTTTTGTGCTACATTAATTAGAGGCTAGTTTTTGGGTTTTACAGTGGTCAACACTTAGACAATTGCAGATCAAAGACTAAGCACAGATGCAAACTCTTTATAGAGGCTTAGGAAAAAAAACAAAAACAAAACCTTTCTAACTTGGTAAGACAATACTTAGGACATAAAGCCATGAAAAAGAGTGGTAGAGAGAAAAAGCCCCTTCAGGGTAGTCTCATACTTACCATAAAGAAATGGTGAGCTATGGACCCCAAAATTAATCAGAGTGGAAGTTCCTTATATGCTGAGTTGGTCTTTCAGCTGAATATCTATGGGACTGAACACATATTAAGTAAACGATGTATGTTTGTCAGTTTAATTGGGATGTTCAAGGTTTGGGTTTGTGATCAGTAAATTTGTACTTGTGTCCCTTTGATTGTCTACTCTGAATTTAAAGAGCTGATGGTAATTCTTGAGTAGAACAGGTATATTTTGAGTGAATACTTTGACACATAGTATTTTGTTAATGTATTTGCCTAAGCTAAATAAAACGTAGGGAAGAAACCTGATTGAGGGGTGTATCTTGCTGTTAAGGAAAAAAGCTGGTGACATTCAAATTTAAAATAGGAGCCTAAGCCCGCTTTATCAGGGCCAGTCTGTGCTCAAACTATTGTCTTTAAAGAGAGAAAAAATGCTCATACATACTTGACCTTGTTGATCCTGAGTTTAAGTACAACTCATCTTTTAGGGTCTGAAATTCACTCCAGCAGAAGGACACTTCCAGAATCTGAGAATGGTATTGGTGGTTTTTTTTTTTCAACATTAAACAAATTTTCCAAAAGCATATTTGTTGCATTATATTTAATTCAACTAGACACACATGAATTAAATTTACTTGAAACAGTGGTGTTAAATTATGGGGCTAAAGAACTTAATGATGTGTTTCAGATTTGGACATCACAAACCACAGCTTTTAAACATTGGAGTAGGTGAGTTCTGTATCAATACAAGAACATTCTAGAGGTCCTCTGCCCTGAGATATGTGCTAGATCAGGAATCAGTAAACTTTCTGTAAAGGGCTAGATAGCAAATTTTTTAGACTATGTAGACCATATAGCCTCCGTGGCAACTACTCAACTCTGCTGTGGCAGTAGGAAAGCAGCTGTAGACAGAACATAAGTGTAGTTGTGTTCCACTTAAACCTTATTTATAAAACTGGATTACCCCATGGGCATTAGTTTGCTTTAAATAAAAAAGGATTTCTAACAGGAACTAGATGTGTATCCTGCTAGAGAAGATTCTTGACATCAGTGCTCTTCCTCATGGTTGAACTCCAGAACATCTCAGGATGCCCTGAAAGCAGGTCTAAATTACTACCCTGGAATATGTTTTGTACCCTATTTCCCTCCTCTTACCCTTAATCGTTTTGTTACAAAAGTAAAAATGTTAAGTCTAGAAAAATCAGAAAGTACAGTTGAACAAAAAGAAGAAAATAGAATCCTTAATCTCATTCCTCAGAAAAAATATTTAGTTTTATAATATTTTACACTAAGAAATAATATGTATTTGTAAAAATACTACGTAATTTTATTTAAAAATGCATTATACTATGTATATGTATGTGTACATGTGTGTCTGTGTATATTTTTTTTTTTGGTAACCCATTTGGTAGACACCTGATGAGTTTCATTACCTTCTAAGAACCCTTATTTGACTAATCACGTGGCAGTGTATTTTCCTGTATCTTCTGTTGTCCAGTATAATTGAAAGACTGTAGCCTTTATTTGCTACCTAAGAATATAGAGGTAAGAATGACTTAATATTCCCTCTTTTGATCTTATATTCTAATTTGAATTGAAAGCAACTTAGTATTCATGGTGTACTGTATTTTTAGATAATTTTTAAGTGTGCAAGTAAGTTTTTTTTAAAAAAATGTATATATTTCTTTCTACGAAATCATTTCTGAGTGCTAGATTTGTAATTTTTTTGAAGATTTTATTTACTTATTTATTAGGGGGTGGGGGGCAGGGAGAAAGGCAAAGAGAGAATCCCAAGAAGGGGTGATCCAATTTTGGAACTTGCCTAGTATGAAGACTTCTTAACTCTGTTCCCAGAATCTAAATACAGAACACATCCTTAATAATATCTGTTTAAAAATCAAGGGAATGGAGATGCCTCAGCTGGAAGGATATAGGCAGAAAAGAGCCTCCAGTGGCCTCCTTCATTTAATCACAGCTCTCCTTCTAGGGGTTCCAAATGAACAGTGGGGCCACTTTTATTTTTTATTTTCCACTTTGAACAAGCAGGTGTTTCTTTCATGAGGTCCATATGTTCTTTCACGAGCTTTATCCAAAGCACCTACAGTATAGCCTATAGTAATGTGGCACACAGCCAATTTCCTCACAAGACTTTCCTTTTTATTCCAAGGAGAGTATGTGAAAAGTGAAAGAGAGAGAGGGAGAAAAGAGTGTGTGTGTGTGTGTGTGTGTGTGTGTGTTGAAGAGAGAGAGCAAGAGAACAACAGCATCTCTTTGAGCTGGTGGAACATGGCTCATAATGCCAGCAAACCACAGTGAAGAGGAGCTCTCAGTGAGGCTTGAGGTCCAAACTGACCCCACGCCAAACTCGTGTTTGTGGCATATTTCCCAGCAGGCTGCGGCAGGGCTGTGGCAGACCCCAAGAGCAGCTGTCTCTGCCTGGCAAACTGGCAGTAGTCCGACCAGGTGGTTTTCTCAAGTTAAAAATAACTGATTGGGAAGAAAGGAGAGCGCCACTCAAAGTTGACTAATGCTTGTGAAATCGGGATCATCAAGAAGAAACTCAAAGGGGAGGGGCAGGGTGAAGCAGGAGCAGTCTGTGGAAGTAAGAAAATAGATTGGCTTCTGTTGTAACTGAGGAGAAATGGGAAATACCTGGAAGCTCAAGTAAAACTGGCCAAGACATGTGCTGGAAATAATTTTCTGTGAAAGCCCAGGTCTGCGGTCTTTATGAAAGTGTGGGTTGCCATGGGAAACGTGATGTTTATGAAAGGAAAAAGGCTTGCACTTCAGAGCAAGTGACTGCTCTGCCAGTTCTCACAAGCATAGTAAACAATCCAGAGAAAGAGGTATATGCACCATTTACCCTTACAAGCTTGAAAGGGAATCTGCCCTCTCTATTTATCTCATAATTCACCTTTGTTTCCATGTTAGCATGGAAGTAAAGAGTATGAGCCCTTTTATTCTACATGGGCCAGAAATGCAGACCTATTTCACCATCAGTATACACTACAAAAATTCTTAGAAGTTGGATGGTTAGCAAATATCAATTGAAGCACACCAACATATATAGAAATTGCAACAATCTGTAAGAGGAAAATCAGTGGCAGTGTTCTGTCAGGGCATCAGTGTATTTTTAATCACTTTATTTTCAGTTAAAGAAGATGAGCAGGACAGAATAGCTACCTATAAATTATTTTACATTTGGTTTTCTTTCTTTGCCTTCTAGTGACTTGCCACCCAAAAGTGTGGTTTGTGGATTTCCAGCATTGGCATCAGTTAGAAATGGAGATTCTCTCACTCCACTCCAGACTGATCTATCTAACTATTTAGATTTTCTTTATTTTATTTTAGAAAGAGAGAATGCACACGAGCACAGGGAGGGGCAGAGGGGGAGGGAGAGAGAGAATCCCAAGCAGACTCCGTGCTGAGCAGGGAGCCCGAAACAGGGCTCCATCTCACAACCCTGAGATCATGATCTGAGCTGAAACCAAGAGTCAGATGCCCAGTCAACTGTGCCACACAGGCGCCCCCACTCCAGACCTACTTATTTAGAATCTACATTTTAACGAGATCTTCAGGTAATTAGCACACAGGTTTAAATTCTAGGAACTCTTGTTACCGTCAAGAAAACCTAAGTTCTGTAGTTAGTTACACCTATTATTTATTTCAGGCAATACTGATTATACTATTTACCAAGGGCTGCTGGGTAATCAAACCATCAGTCACTGTTTCAACCTACATGAGGATTCTGAAGGAAGAGTTAAAAACCTTCTGAGTATTTTTGGCTGCAATGGGTAACACTGGAATTATTACATTTATAAGAATACTAAAACAATGTGCATTTACACATTTGTAACCATTGTAGTTTAAACGTGTTTGGTCTAATCACATTAAACACTGCCCTATTACTCTAGGACGTTTACTTCAAAGAAATGATGATATTATGAAGTATCCATTAAAGGTATTGATTAACTATCATAAAGTCAGCTAAAAAAGATATTCAGTGCCAATTAAATTGAAACCATATGTCTCAGATAAAATTGTATTAGCTAATCTTAAATTTAGTCTTAGATAAATAGGCTATTAGGTTAACTTAGTCTGTTAGAAAAGATTAATGACTTAAATACCATCTATTAGATAAAACTGAAAATTAAAAAAGTACAATCATCTCCCTGACTTGTAACAGTCTCTTCAGAGATTGGCAAAATGTGACTCAAACTTCACCTTGGTGGTAAGTGACAGCATGAGATTATGAAGCAGCCTCATAACTCTGGATGAGGAAGTCAGGAGAACAGCATACAATGAAGCAGGATGTATGGAAGAACTCGGGTGGTGGGAGGGGTGACATAATCTCTGCCTAGGTGATCTGAGACTGCATCCTGCCATTGACCTATTCTTTGAACTTCACCTAATTGCAGTGGAAATCCTGTGTATGAAATAATGACAGGATGTCTCTGGAAATGTTAGAAAAAGTCAGGTTCAAAACACATTTTTCATAAATTCATGGAATGCTGTTCACCAAATAAAAGATATTTCTAAAAGACCTAAGGAAATTCCTCACTTCTCAAATTTAATAGGCACTTACTTTAAAGGAAAAGGCAGTTTTAGCTGACTTGTAGGTAGTTTTTAAATCTAGACATTCTTAGGAAAACTGTTAATGAACTAATGCAATGATTCTCAAATTTCAGTGTGCAATGGAATCATCTTGTTAAAATACATTTCTGGGTCCTACTCCAGATTCAGTAGGTCTGAAGTAGGACCCAGAATTTGTATTTCTAACAAATTTTCTGATCATGGTGATGCTGGTCCAGGGACCACACTTTGAGAGCCATTGAACTAAAGTAAGATATATTACTAATTAATATCTAATTTTATATTCGTTTATCCTACAAACATTATTAAGCATTTTCTGTGTGCCTAGCGCAATGCTAGTTGCTGAAGATGCAAAGCTGAATAAATCAGTCATGCTCTCCAAGAAGACATAGTCTCATAGATCACCAATCCCATGAAGGGGTGCCTAATCTCCTGAAGCATTAAACTAGAGGCAGAAGAATTTCCTCCTGTTCTCAGTACTGGAGGAGAGAATGGTGTACCCCATCCCCTGTGCCTCCACTTTCCTTGGTCCTCAGGAAATCTCCAAACAGTACAGAGAGGGGACAAGCATTGTTTCATGGCCTTCTCGTCTAAACCTGATGACCTCAAAGTAATAAACATTTAGTTGAGAGAAGGAAGTATGGAGGTAAAGAAACAAACATTTTTATTTGGTTTATAATTATTTCTAGGTAAGAATGTTAAATGTGAGCACTATCTGGAAGCAAGTAGGTTTTTTAAAATTCTACTAAGCTTTTGAGGTAATCACACTGCCAAAGATACACGCCTTTGACTATTTGAGGCTTTTAACAGCCTTTGGGCCTCCAAATTTGCATCAGCAACAAGAAGGACACAAGAACTAGAAGTCACTGAAGAAGCCATAGCTTTCAGTGTTTACTTGAAATGTGGGCACAGAGAGTAATGAGCATGGGATAATCTCCCAGAAGGCAGAGCCAGGGACCAAAGAGAGCAGTGGACAAGGGACTTGTTCCCAGGGAGCACCCCAAGATCTAGTCTAGGAACCATCCCTGCCTCCATACTAGGGTTCTTCCCAATGCCTGACCAGCAGGGTATTCTCATTGCCAGGGATAGGCATCCACTGTGTATCTCCCATTGCCATTCAGTGGAGGTTCCCATGGCTCTTACTTGTCCCTTTTCTGTCATTGTATACTGGTTGTGTGTGTATGTTAGGATGAGAGGAGGTTTAGATAACTTGATTTTTAGTTTAAATGTTGGTATATGGAGCCATATACAATCTTGATGGAATATTGAGCAAACCATTTAGAAATCCTGGATTTTGAGCTAACTACAGTAACTGGATGAATTTTGGATTGTCTCTCATGAGGTGGTGCGTGTGTTTTATATGAAAGGTGTGCTTGGATATTTAAGAGCTAGACTCTCGGGGTGAGATGATTCATGGCAAAGATTTTGTGCTACCTTTTCACATTGTAGAAATGTAATTGGGAGATATCTTCCTAGCCCTTCCTGCATGTAGGTGGATCACTTGAATAGATATCACCAATGAAAGCTAAGTAATTGCACTGTTACAGTGGATGATTGTAAATAATATGTGTCCCTTCCTGGTCTAGATAAGTATCAGTATGCCTTCTTCCACTCATTTTCCTCATCTACCAGCTAGATGTTGATGTCCAGGGTAACTATGAGAGTGTTAAAGATGGTAGAGATAAAAGATGAGGGACCCTAAATCCCTGAGTAACCTCTTGGAAGAGAGCCACTAGGCCATTCCCATACCAGATTGTTACATATCATTTTATTTAATTAAAATACAGTTGAACCTTGAACAATACAAGGGTTAGGAGTGCTGACCCTCCATGCAGCTGAAAGTGCACATGTAACTTTTGACTCCCCCAAAACTTAACTACTAATAGCCTACTGTTGACCAGAAGCCTTATTGATAATATAAACAGTTGATTAATACATAGTTTGTATATTATTATATACTGTATTTTTAGAATAAAGTACACTGGAGAAAAGATGTTATTAAGAAAATCATAACAAAGAGAAAATACATTTATAGTCCTGTACTATATCTGTTGAAAAAAAATCTATGTATAAGTGGACCCATGCAGTTCAAACCTGTGTTGTTCAAGGGTCAACTGTATTTAATAAAACTATTCTAAAATTCTCCTTAAAAATACCCATAAGAAATATTGTGACTATTTTAATATGCAGAGTTAGCTGGAATATAAAAGATTGAATTTTTCATGGAGTTGAGTGTGACCTTCAAGTTCAAAAATTTTAGGCTTCTTCAGAAGCTAACAATGAGAAGGTGATATGAATTTGTGATAAACCTGTCTCAAAACCTTCTATGTGTCACCAAGTAGAAAATTAGCTCCTGCCTGCCATGGTGCTACGACCCATGAGAGGATAAGGGGGAAAGTACTGACCTTCTAAACTGAAGTCATATACTTAGGAAAGATAGCTTTAGTAAGAACTAAAGATCAGAGATTAAAACTTGTTTTTGGTTGATACTTTCTTGACCTCCATTTCTAATTTTAAAATACCTAAGCATTTCTCCCTGCAGTGGATTGAATGTTTGTGTCTCTCCCGAATTCCTATGTTGAAACCTAATCTCCCGTGTAAGTATAGTATTTGAAAGTGTGCTTTGGGGAAGTAATTACATCATGATGGTAGAGCCTTCATGAATGGAATTTGTGCCCTTATAAGAGACCATAGAGCTAGCCAGCATTCTTTCCATTATGTGGGAATTCAATGACAAGTCAGCAGTCTGTGAGGCAAGCAGAGAGCCCTTATCAGAACCTAACCATTATGGTGTTACCCTGGTCTCAGACCTCTAGCATCCAAAACTGTGAGAAATAAATTTCTGTTCTGTATAAGCTACCCAGTTTATGGTACTTTGTTATAGCAGCCCAAACAGACTAAGACACTTTCTTTACTCCCGGTATATACAATTGAGCCCATAATCCTGGTTGAGGTATATAAATCTCATACAAGAAGGAGAAAATATATTACCCACATAGCTCTCATTTATCTGGGCCTAGATGGAGATAGATGGAGCAACCTGAAGGCAGAATTGTGAAGGAAGTAATATTACTCTATGGTGCCTCTGGATGACCTTCATCCTTAGTGGCATTCCATACCTACCACTACCAGATCAAAATTTGCAGAAAGAGGGCCAGCAGGATAGAAGAAATGCTGAAGATGAGAGTGAAGTATTCAAGACCTGCTTCATCACCGGGGCGCCTGGGTGGCTCAGTGGGTTAAGCATCTGCCTTCAGCTCAGGTCATGATCCCAGGATCCTGGGATCAGGCCCTGCTCTGGGCTCCCTCTCCCTCTGCCTGCCACTCCCCCTGCTTGTGCTCTCTCTCTCTCTCTGTGTCAAATAAATAAATAAAATCTTAAAAAAAAAAAAAAAGACAGGCGTCATCACCAACACCCTTCATATCATAGAGCAGTGGTTCTCAGCCTTGAGTGTGTATCAGAATCACCTGCAGGGTTTGTCAAACACACATTACTCAACTTCATCCCAGAGTTTCTGTCTCAGTAGATCTGGTGTTGGGCTCAAGAATGCATTTCTAACAAGTTTCCAGATGGTGCTACTGCTGCTGGCCCAGGGATCACATTTTCAGAACCAGGGTCCTAGAGACTGATTAAAAATAAAAATGTCTCTCCATCTACTGGCTCTGAGGGTAGCTTAGCACTGAGTCAGCCTTCAGATTCATTTCTCTGGAACTCTCAAGCAGTTTCTCATTTCCCAGTCCAAAAAAAAGTCTCTTTGTCCTTCTCTATGGACTTCTTTCTTTTTCTTCCCCAGCCTATAGCCATTTCCTCAAACCTGTCATCACAGAAACACTGGTTCTGCAGATACCCTTCAGATCTGAAGCTGTATTTGCCCCTTCTTGTTTCTCTTTCTGCAGTGGTTATTCAGTGTGAATGAGTTGCAAAGGAGAGGGGCATCTGGAGAGGCGGGTGAATGGTCCTTTGGGATTAATTTGAGTGAGTTCAGTGAGCTGGTAAGAGGATTTAGTGCAAAAGGCTACAACAGAAAATAGTATTTTATATTTTTGTGCTGCTGCATGTCCTTCCCTGGTTAATCTTAATTTTTATCTTGCTTTTCCTCTCCCAGAATTGAGGAACAGGAACTCTGTCCAAATCTTCTTCTTCCAAATAGTTAATTCCCACATGCTCCAAAAGCAAAGCAATGAATATTCCTTCAGCATATAGCAAGTATAAATTTTACTTTCACAAATCAGATGTTTGCAGACAAGGACTTTGCTTTATTTTGCACCTGACATGCTACCCTCGACTCTTGAGCCACCATCTGCTTAGAGTAAGCTAATCATGCTTTTCCATTTTCGTTAACTCTGTGTAATCCAAAAAGACTCCAGTTTACACTAGGCACTATTATTGAGGGAGTGTTTAATGCAGAGCTGCTGCCTGTGGGTTGCATAGTGCATGGTGTTCTTGCACAATCACACACACAACTGTAAGAAGGAGTTTTCAGAGGAAGAGCAAGACCAAAACCCAGCACTGCCTAGGGCTCCACTGATGCTCAACTTCAAGGCCTTGGTGGTTGTCTTAGTGTGTGTGGAATGCACTACTGGCTCTTTAATGAGGCAAAGTGGATACTCCTATAACCTTCAGCTGGGTCTTGTTGGTAACTAAGTGGAGATGTTACTCTTGATTAGGCGTACCGGGCTTTTTTCATAACCCCAATCCTCTCAATCTGCCAACTAGTGAGCTTTCTACCCACCAGAGCTCTCTATTCATTGGGTCTTCTTGTCTTTTTAGGCAGGTTTTTCATTGACAGCAATCAAGCTTATGTTCCCAGCTAACACCTGCCCCCTACCCTATGACCATCGGAACCTTAGAATTCCTACCTTGCACACATTCCTACCTTGTACCCCTTGCCTTCTTTCACCTCGCTCTGTCACTCTACCTTTGTGTGATTGTGATTCCCTATTGTCGTGATTCCCTATTGCCCAACTACTTTGGCTGGATCCGGAGTTCTTCTAAGAGCAAATACCAAGAAAGAAGCAGTCATATATTCAAAATCACCCTTAAGTTTGGAAGGAAATTCATCTACTCTTTGTTATCGAGATTACACAGGAAAAGGCCATACATATCACTTTTCCTCTGTTCCTGACTCTCATTTCCTCCAGTTTTCTAGACCTGTGTATATTGGCCATAGACTGGGGAAAAAAGGGCTAATGGGAGTGGTGGATTCACAGAACTGATGTCATAACATCATAAATAATTTGTTAACTCTGCTTGGGGACCTGAGGTAAATCGTCTGGCTATCTGGAAAAGGTGCTTCATTGAGCTTTAGAAGTTAGGTAATATAAACATCTGTCCTCCTCTGCACTTTTCCTCCATACAGGAGTGGAAAGGGCCAGCAGGCAGCCCAAAGAAACAAGAAAGGGGCTTTCAGTGATAGCTCATATCATTTGGTTACAAACCTCGTTTTCTGGTGAGCATGAGTCTGCAGGAAACACACTCCTCAACTAAGGGTTCTTTCAGATTGACAACCTGTGTGGTTGAGAACCTGCCCCTGGGCCAAAGTGAGTTAATTACAATAGTTTAACAGACATCTTCACTGAGGACTACAGAAATCCTACATAGATGAGGCACTGACCAGATAGTAAATACATGGTTCCATGTGGCGGGAGCATTGGGGTGGGACAGAGAGTCAAGAAATACTTTTTAGAAGAGTCTGGGTGTCAAACTGTGAAGACCAGCTGGCCAGCATGCCAAAAGGCCACATGAAATGATACCCTTGTATGACCAAAATTCTTACTTCAATCATTGCAGTTATAAGACTTCTTAGTGCTATTTATGTCCCTGTTGGTCACTATTTAAACTAGAAGCACCTTGAAGGCAAAGTCTGTGCTTTGCTTATTGCCAAATCCTTACATCCCACCTGGCACACATCAGATACATTATAAGAATTAGTAATTCATTGGGGCATTATTATTATTAATAGAATACTAAGTAAAATTGCAAAAATTATTAAACCTTAAGAATTATTTGATAAAACAAATGTAATCATTGTTTAGCTTCTAGTATAAAAATTGCATTCTTACATCAACCACTCACAGTTGAAATTAAAATGGACTCTCATAACAATATTAGAAGAAAATTAATGGTTTTGCATTAATGAGCTCCCTGGTTTATTACTTAATAAATTACTGTTAGTTACAAGCAATATTTTGGAAAACTTTAACTGTTAGATGCACTGTATTCTATGCATATTGATAGCATGTAAAATTATTTTGACTTTTTATAAGTGACAAAAAATAAAGAATTACAAAGATGCACAGTGCTGGCTCTGGTGACCTGATGTTTTTATGATTATGTCATATACATCATAAATAAATCATGGCTGCTGTATTTGTATCTTGTTAAATTGTATGAAGATTTAATTTAAGGCCTATGTTGATAACACTGTAGATAAATGAACCATGTTCTTTGCATGGGTGGTTTTATAGCAGAGACTCATAGTAGTTAGTAAGTTAAAACTCTGTTAGAATTTCATTATAAATTTTCAAAGGCATCCTGCTCTCTAGATTGAAATTTGGTAGCAAATCTTAAGACTAGAACTGTCTTACTAGTTAAAAGAAATTATCGTACCCTGGTTAAAAGATGCAGAGTTACAAAAGAAGTTGGTATGTGTCTATTTTCCAGCATTATTAAAAGATAATGTCTTTTATAACACCATGTATTACAAATATGAGTAAGAAATTTTAAAAGTTAGCCTGAGTTAAGCATTAACCAGAAATTTGAACTCTCTGGGCCTCTCTTCCATACTTGTCAGTGAAATAAGGAATTGAAGAGGAAGATGTCTAAAATATTTCTCTATTATCTACCCATGATCTGTCAGTTATATTGTATCACCAGTCACTTCCACCTAATGTATTTGTTTTTTTCTTCTTTTTTATTGTATGTTAATCACCATACATTACATCATTATTTATAATAATAATAACAGGCTAAACACAGAACTAAAAAGAACGTTCTACATTCCTTCTTCCCACAGAAGTGTGCTACCTTTTCTTAAGCTCTATTGCAGACATGAGAATCCATTCCCTTCTTCAAGATCACCTGGAAGACCACCCTGAAATAGTTCATATATTGTTTAAGGATTTTTATACAGATACATCTTTAAACATTTAAATTGGCAAAATATATAACTTTGTAAATTAGTTACATTATCGTTGTAATACATAAATCATAAATAAAAATTAATGTCTATAGCACACAAGGATGTTATACTGTTATACTTTGGTGTAATTTAGATCCTGAAGGATTAATTTGCATAATAGACTATGACCACTTTAAAAAATGACAATACCTACCCAAAGTACTTTATCATAAAAGCAGACACATTCACATGGGAGCTAATTTTCTATTTGGCTTCTTTCTGTAAATCAATATCCAAGGAAGCCTAAAGTTTCTTAAGCTAAAAACATAATGAATTGCTTTGGGGAATGAGAGTCCATACCTAACCAATGTTCACCAGCTACAAGACAGGAAAATCTTTATTGTTTATTACAATAGCCAAAGACCATATTAAGGGCTTAATTGCAAGTAGTTTGTGTTAAACACTTTATGACAGGACTTGGACTAAAAAACAGATAAACTCGAAAATATGACCATGGCCTGCATTTAGCACACATGACCCAAATTATATGCACACATATATATACATATATAAAATACATATAATATATGTATATATACATATACGTACACACATATATTAATCAAAGAAGTAATTGCTCTTTATGAATAGAGTGAATTTTTTTAAGTTTGGCTGAGTAGGGAGGTGATTATAAATCTCTCTCATGTTGCTGTAGTTTAAGGCAATTTTCTTTGATTTTTTTCAACTTTGGGAGAAGAGTATTGCTTATTGGCCATTGTCTGACAGCCCTTTTTCTATTAGATGACTATTTCTTCTCAGTTTTATTTTTTGCAAGCAGAATAAACCTTGTTCTTCCAGTATTTCTTTCAGGTATGACATTCAATTAAAGAATCTTTGCAGCTCTTTTGTGTATCCTCTACAGACCTTATTGGCTTCTCCAACATATGCCAATAATGTTCTTACTGATTTTTCCCTGAGACAATGGCTAGACTACCTTATGAAATTGTTTTGATGCATGCAAATCCCATGCTTGTTTTTTACACTGTAGACAGAGCTTCATTGCAGACTCAAAGCAAGCTTGTCACCCACTGTGTCCTGTTTTCCTGTCTAACCCATACTTTGTTGAACCTTTGCCTATCGAACTTGCAGAAAGTCTCTTTTCTCGCAGCAGTTATCCTACGTAAACCTCTTCTGTTCTTGTTTATAAGGTCACTTTAGTTTTACATTTACCTTCTGAAATGCTGAGCATGCTCCTTAAGGGCAACATTCTTTGCAAAGTTACTCACCTGTAAGTGTTCATTCAGATCACTCCAGATTAAAACATGGAAAAGCACTGAGTACAGTGTATTATCATTTTCTTGATATCCCTCCAATTTGACATTAATTTACTCAAAGACGTTTTATAGGATAGGATCCTAAAAATCAGTTATGTGTCTAACAAGTGATGGGTCATGT
>NC_138371.1:146309661-146340366 GCF_054177405.1 Leptonychotes weddellii | reverse complement strand
CATGGAGCACTGGGTGTTATACCCAAACAATGAATCATGGAACACTACATCAAAAACTAATGATGTAATGTATGGTGATTAACATAACATAATAAATTAAAAAAAAAGACAGAAACTCAGACACCACCTTGCTCCTTGGCACTGCCTTTGTTCACATGGGAGCATACCTAGTCAGACCTGCCTCCTCAAAGCAACTCTAGCTGGGCTTTTGTTACTTTTTCTTCTCCAATCCCCACCTTCAACCTTCAGTCTTCTACCTCCCAAAGGGGTCAGCAGAGCCATCTTTCCCTCTCTGTGCCTCCAGGCACACCTGAGATTACTGGTTCTAAGATTTAGATGAAATGAGGAAATGGGTGGCTTAGACTCAAGTTAGAATTACGTGCTCCAGGATACTTTACCAAAGAGACCTCATGTTGAGGCATTGGATGCTGATTTAGGTAATAAAGTGGCACTGTGATTTCCACTTATTTATTATTCCATGGGTGTATAGTATCCTAGGGGCTGTCCACAGGAAAGAAAAGGTCAAGGCAGAATACAAACACTTCAGGGTTCCTAATTGTGAAATCATAAAAGAAACTAACTTCACTTTAATATTTAACATTGTCACCCAAATAGAGATGGAGTGGATATTGTCACTGGGAAGCAATTTATCAGATAGGGAGATGGCATGAGAGGTTTTATCTGCTGTAGTCTGTTTGGCTCATATTAACAAAAAAACTATATATTCTGCAATTAAACAGGCTTTTCCAAGAGCTTAAAGTGTCCAGTAGCTGTGTGAATAAGGATTTAGTTCTGGTTAAGTATGGGAATTTTTTTCTTTGGAAAAAATTTTTGTGGTGGTGGTTGTTTTCCTGGGAAGAAAGTTAGTGTTTTGGGAGTCTTTTTCATCATGTTTATTTTCTATTCAGGGGTAGAGAAGCAGGAAACTCGGTATACACAGTAGGACTTCATCAGACACATGGCTGTGCACAAGCCTGGTCTGAAGCCCAGTAGAAAAAGGTGTGGACATGTGAGGGGAAGAAGGGGCACTGTTATTCCTTTTCTCATTCCAGGCCCATCTTTGCCCACTTTCTCCTTCCTCTCTCTCTAGTTGATTTCATGTGTCACACCTCTGGTTCACCTCCTATCATCCTAAATAATCCTTTCTTATTTCCTTTTTCTCCACTAATTTTATTGCCAAAGTTTGGCCCTGGCCACCTTCTCATTCTACATTCTGTTCTCTGAAGACCCCATGTACCCTCATTCAGGGTGAGTCCAGCTTTCACAGGTATCTTTCCATTTGTTTGTGTCTTCTTCAATTTCTTTCATCAGTCTTGTACTTTTCAATGTCAGATCTATTGCCTCCATGATAAAATTTAGTCCTAAGTATTTTACTGTTTTTGAAGCTATTGTAAATGATATACTTTTCAGATGTTTTGCTGTTGGTATATAGTAACACAACTTATTTCTATATATAGATTTTGTCTTTACTGAGTTTATTCATTAGTCTAATAGTGTTTTCTTTTTCCTTTTTGGTAGAATCTTTAGGATTTTCTGTATGTAAGATCATATCATCTGCAAAGACAGTTTTACTTCTTCCTTTCCCATTTGGATAACTTTTATGTCTTTTTCTTGCCTGATCACTCTGACTAGGACTTCTAGTACTATGTGGAATGGGAGTGGGAAGAGTGGGCATCCTTGTCTCGTTCCTGATCTTAGAAGAAAAGGTTTTAGCTTTCACCAGTGAGTATGATATTAGCTGTGGGTTTGTTGTATATGGCCTTTATTCTGTTGAGGCATATTCTTTTTATACACAATTTGTTGAGCCTTTTTCTCATGCAAGGATATTTTATTTTGTCAAGTACCTTTTCTACATTGATTGAGATGATCATATGATATTTGGCTTTCATTCTATTAATGTGGTGTATCACTTTTATTGATTTGCATATGTTGAACCATCCTTGCATCCCAGGGTTATATCCCATTTGATTTTGGTATATGATCCTTCCAGTGTGCTATTGAATTCAGTTTGCTAATGTTTTGAGAATGTTTGCATTTATATTCATTAGGAATATTGGTCTGTAGTTCTCTTGTTTTTTGGGGAGCTACAGTTCTCACTGTGGGAGGCGAAAGATATATACATGGAAAAAGGAAAGTTGAGGAAGAACCCTGTGATACTAGATTAAAATTATGTTATATTAATTTAATTTGTTTACATCACTAGGTCAGCTGAAAAGGCCTAAAATCAAGGGCACTCCAGTAAAAACGAACATCTCTAGTGTCTAGATTTTGAATACCAGCTCCCATTAGCTACAGCTTATTTTAGGACTGGAACAGGGCAGGGGAAAGAAGAGTCTAGAAAATTTTGTGCTAAGGAATGTAATGACTTCCTCCTGCATGTTTCTATACAACCATGCACATACCTTTGTTCTGTTTATACCATGTGTGTTCTTTTCATGAAGCTATCCTCCATTAGCTTCTAAATTGTGTGAGGATAGGGACCATGCTATATAGAAATTGAATTATTATATCATAAAATCATGATATCATATTTCCTGCACACCTGAGTTTGTGGACTGAGATTCATACTATATCTAGTAAGCTAGCTATTGTAAATATTAATTATAAAAAATGTTGTAATAAATGATAACCAGACACTTCTAGCAAGTCATAAAACTTATGTTGGCTATTGCTTTTTTTTTTGAAGAAAAGAACTACCTAGCATTTGGCACAGCACCAGAGATATGCCTAATATTTTTAATATGGTAATATGCCAGCAGTGATAGTTATATGCCTTGGAAATTGCTTAATATTTATTTATTTCCTCGCCTTCTTCTGAAAGACTCCTCTCCTTTTCAATTTTTTCACCTTTGTTATTTGTCTCAAACTCTTGATGTGTAAGTGCAAACATTCTTGGGTTCAGCCCACAAGAAAACTGTGGGTGTAGAAGAAAATCTAATCACTACATGGACCAATTTGCTCTTGTGATATTCCATGCATTTAATGTTTGCAGATGCCGTTAGAAAATTTCCATTTCAGTGGTCATCTTATATCCTCTCTGTCAGATCTTAACAGCTCAGGTACCATGTGTGGGATATGTGGACCCTGACTGACACCTTTCTGCCTTGGCACTTTGCAATCCCTTAGTGATCAATGTTACTTTTTGATAGACCTGAATCTGTGTTTTATATTATACATAAGTTTTCATATTACTTTATAATAATGAGCAGGTTGATATAATACTTAGATTTCTACTTATATTATGAGATATAGCAGTTTAAAATATTCTTATAATTCTTAGACTAAAGGGCTATTTAGACTAATGAGTTGTTTTTCTAAACAGAGAAACAGTGGGCTATTATAAGAATTTATAAATCATTTTGGATTTTATACAGAGAAATAACCATTTTTGTAAAGTTTTTAATGAGTATTGTCAATGATGAAAGTCATGTGTTTCCATGGCATTTTCTTCTAAAATGTTTATGAAGGAAAAAGCAGAAGAAAGAAGAAAGCTTTAGAGAATTATTCAAAGCAACCAGAGGGACTTAATTACAGGAAAATAAGTCACTCATTTATTTAAAAACTCTGGCAAGAGGTGATGATTATTGAGAAGACGTTCTGTTAAACACAGAGCATTGGGTATACACTCAAGTTCAAACTCAACCTGAAACATGGATTAGAACATTTATCCTCCTCTTGCTTCAAGCAACTCAGCTGCATAAGGGACAAAACATCATGAATAAACAATGATAGTTTTTTAAATGGATAGAAAATAAAACATTTCAAAGAATGTCTTTTTCAGGTCCCTGGATGTGAGGGTATAAGAAGGGAAATGATAGGTTGCAGAATAAATTTTAAGACATATTTTTAAAACATAGAAAATCATTATATCATTTACATACTGATAAACATTTCTGTGGCTACAAAGAAAAAATATGTAAGTTTACTTTCTGCCACAGGAATCATAAATAAATTGAATAGGTTATGTACGGTGGAATTTATTCATTAGAGAGATGGAAAAAGTCAGAAGCATCTCAATGTTAACATGATCAAAGCTATTCAATGTATTTTCCTCCTTGAAATTCTCCTCAATTTTTTATTGCTGTGAAAGATAGAGTAAGCAAGTAGAGAATCCCTTCCTTTGTGCTACCTTATACTCTTAACTTTAAAGAGAACCTGTCACGATATATGGCATTTAATTCTTTGCTTTTACAAGCTTGTCTTTTCCACTAACTCTGAATGCCATTGATGTAGGACACATTTTATTCAGTTTTGTATGACTGGCACCTAATATAGTTCTAGCATATAGCAGGTGTTCAACAAATAATTGTGTGCAGTTGATATAACTTGAATATTTAATTCTTACTCTTCCAAATATTCATATCCTATGGCTCTATGATGATTCTTAAATGCCCTTTGACAAGTCACTCCTTTCTTTTCATTCCTATGAAGAAATCCTTGCATAATGCTTTTGTCCATGAGTCACCGGTTTAAATATTCCAGAAAAGAAGTTGCATAAATTAAAGAAACTGAAGAAATTGTTGTCCTACCCCAACCCGGCCACTGCCCCACTGCGCAGCATTACTGGAAATCTGAAGTGTACAAGAGGAATTTTAACAGAATCGTCTGAACCAAAATTTAAGAATCAGAAAGAAAACATAACAAATACCATTGGTAATCACATGTGGAAGCCATAATCCCCCTGTGCCCCTCAAATTTCAATCTTCACAAATTCTTCACTCTACCCATGTGGCTGAGAGGTGGACAGGTAAGGAGAATCGAGTTATCTTCTCCAGAGCTGAAGTTATGGGACTTTCCCCAGACATTTTCAGAGATGGGGAGGTTCTCATGTCTGTGATACAGTTCTACTTGCTCTTGTTTCTTTTTAAATTTTCTCCTCATACCTCAGACCCCTGTTATGGAGAAGAAAACACAAGTGCAGTTTCCTTGCTATCTTTGATATTATTTTTGATATTATTTGATATTATATATGATTTGACTCTTCTGCCCTACTAGCCACTTTGTTCATTTTTTCTTTCCCTACAGTCTTTTTGGCCACCTTCTCCATCTTTGACTTTCCTCATGGCCAGGACTTCTGCCTGTCACCTTGGGTCTTCTCCTCCTGATATGTCCTGGGTTAGCTGTTCCCACCTCTCTTTCCTCACAAATCTGCCCTTGTGTATCTGGAGTCAGCCTTCTGACTCCTACATGTCTGACCCTGACTGAACTCTGTGTATGTATCAGACTTGCAGAGATCTGCCAGTATCTGTCTTCTGCTTTCTCTGGACTTGAACAATTACCTTCTTCAACCACTTGTGTAGAACCTGGGAGATTGTCTTCTCTGGGCCCCTTCCTGGCCTTGCCTGGTCAGCTCCATCCCAGCCATCCAATACAGGCTGTCAGGTCCATGGTTCTGATCTTACTCCTGCTACGTAATGCTTTCCGTGGACTCTTTTTGGCAATACCTTCAACAAGCCAAGTGCAATGGAGGCTAACCCAGACTTTTTGCTCAACAGTCCCAATTCGGAAATTACATATCTGCTTGATAGCATGTCTAAATGCCTTCCCTTTCTTCAAAACCCACCTTTACTCTCTCTTTTTTCTGTAGCTTACCCTGATTCATTAGAAGCGGTAGTGCAGTCTAAGTAAAGCCCAAGGTCAGGGAAGGAGGGTACAGTTTGGAAGAAGACGGGGGTTTACCAGAAGCTGAAAGGGAAAGCGAATAAGGAAGGAGATGGAGAGAAGGCAGAAGAGGGCCGGCCAGCTGGCCGCCAACAGTCTGTCTGAAGAGGATGCACACTGGCTTGCCCTTGTTCTAAAAAGAGAGAAGGTGATGGTCAGTTTGCTTGTCGGCTTCTCCCACTTGGACCTTGTGGTTGTGTTCTGAGAAAAGAAGGAGACGTGACTAACTGTGCTCCAGAAGCACCCCAGACCACTGCAGTTAGTCTCCAGCCAGCTGCCAAGGCCAGGGTGCAGCTGCTTCCATTATGGCCACCGACAAAGGGACAGCCCACCTCTGAGGACTGCTCACTCCTGAAGGGGCTGACAGCGCCCATGGAGATGGTGGCTGGCATGGACCAGATCCCAACCGTGGCAGGTTTCCAAGCTCCATTTCTAGGGAAACAGTCTGATTTTGGCCACTGTGCCTATTTCACATTTGTCTCCTGAGTTATCATCCCCTCCCCATTCCCTGCAAAGGCTCTGTGCAGACAGCATGCCAGACTCTGCAGCTCCCCAGAGGGTGGGTTTTCCAAGGTAGAGGTCTAGGCTGCACTCCCACAGTCCTTCTGTCTCATTTTTATCATCAGGAGAGAAATAGAAAATCAGGAGAAGAGGGAAAAAGGTAAGCCTGTTGGCTGTTTAATTTAATGGCCTAAGTATTCATTTTTTTAAGTTTAAACTTTTCTTCCTAATTATAAGGGTAATACCCGCTGATGGCAGAAAAAATTTAAAAATACTGAAAACGATAAAGAAAAAAACCCTTCAAATGTGATTTCATGCCAGTCTTTATGTAAAATGTAAGATATAGATATTTAGGATTTTATTTATTTGAGAGAGAGAGAGAGAGAGCGTGCGAGCGCGTGCAAGCGTGACCACAAGCAGGGGGAGGGGCAGAGGCAAAGGGAGAGGGACTAGCAGACTCCCTGCTGAGTGTAGAGATCAGTTCCAGGACCCTGAGACCATGACCTGAGCCGAAGTCAGATGCTTAACGGACTGAGCCTCCCAGGTGCCCCTAAAATGTAAGATATATTTATAAGACATAGAACAAAATATATAATACAACTATAATACATATTACTTAAAATATAAAGTAGACAATTTGCCACGTAATTCAAACTACATTACAATGTAATATGTAGCATTCAACATAGACCATATGGCATACATTGTATACCAGGTAATATTACCTTGATTCTAAGATCTATATTTAACCTCAATTTAGTATTTTCTTAAATTGGAATAACTGATGATCAATATATAGAATAAATTAATACATACCTTAGATAAGAGGAAATATGAGCTCTACAGGTCTGTTAGAGTTTTTATAAAAATACTACGTCATGAATTAACACTTTTTATGTCCTTAGCTATCTCCCATGCCAATACATATTCTTCTACCTCATGAATTTTTATAGTTGCATTATAATACATTATATGGATTTACTCTGGTTTAACCTATCTCTGCTTAAGAGCATTTTCACTTTTATCAGACCCTATGGCTTTAGGCCTTTGGAGAGATGCAAGAGACAGAGGCCATCTGCTTACTTTAGCAGCCTAGAGAATTTGAAATGGCCCCTCAGAGGACATTACCTTTAAAAAAATGCATTTGTGCATGGGCAGTTTCCATATTACCAGATACATGCAGAAGGATGGGCCACCAACACAGCTCTAGCCATTTTATCTTTTAGGACGTTTTTCAGGGAAAAGAGTCAGCTTCGTTGGACCACTTCATCCCAGTGGTGGGGCCCCTGTCAGTGGAAACTTTGGAGAATGCTGCACTGGCATCAAAAACTTCTATTTTTTGTTTATACTACAGCAGGCTTGGGGTGGCTGAGGGTCCTGACAAATTCAAACACCTGAGACCATTACAGACTAGCCTAAATAACTAAGGGGGGATAAGAAGGAAGAGAGAGAAAAGAAGTAAAAAGACAAATGGCAGGGTTTATCTAAATAAGTTCATAAAATTAGAACAAAGTGTTATGTTCTGTTTTATTGGGGATGAGGAATAACTTTTATAACATCGATTGTTAAGATTTAATTCATCATTGTCCAACATTTATTGAATATCTGCCAAGGGCATGGTGAGACCTAGCCCCTTTCCTAATTGTGACCAATGGGCAGGGGGTGGGGGTGGAGGAGTGGGAGAAAGAAGGGAGTTATGTTTACATCTTTTATATTTGAAGAATCACCTCTGAACATATCCTTCCAACTCTAGCATCGATTTGCTAGATTATTAGCTTTCTTGAAGTATGAAATAGTAAAAGGTACTTGACTTTCTTTATCCTCGACTAGACAATTAGTATCTTTACAAAACTGGTCAGTAAGAACTATATCTGATAATTAGCTTTTATACTTTTATGTGTATATTTTTATCTGGATACTGGCAGCAGACTAAATAAAATATACCATAGATGTTTGAAAGTAGTCAATCTCAAAGGCATGGGGTAGTGTGATTTAGCAATTAACAACTAGAGCATGAGCAATAGTCTGTTTCCAAGGTAAGGTTATAAAAACAACCTAGAGTTAACATGAGATTATAGGTTGTGTAGCAAGATAAGCAGAGAACTCACATCAGTTTGAATAATATTCTATGTCTTCTGCCCAAAGACTGTTCTGCCAAGTTTAGCTAAAAATGTTATTTGCTTATGATTACATTAAATCAGCATTAATCACAGTCTAATTCATTTGGATCATTGTTAATTATGGTTACCAAATATTCTTGAAATACCTGTATAATATTAAAATTGAGAAACTAACCATATGGTCAATAAGTAGCAGTTATCAGTATTGAAATAAGCTCACAATTATAACTCTGTTAGGAATGATTTATGACTAACTGTATTATAAAATAATAATATTTCAAAGTAGAATGTGTTGGCATTTATGCTTATTAGGGAATCTAAAAGTGTCTTTCTTTCTATATTTTATTTGTTGACAACGATTAACATTGAGGAGCAAAGCAGAGATGGACATCATTAATTAAGACAATTAGAGTGAGCTATGTTACTTTGCAATAAAATATTTTTACTGTAATGGAGTATATGGGAGTCTGACCTAAAATTTTTTCAGAACAAGTATCCCTATGCGATTTTAAAATACATTATTCAATCAGCTCAGCTAGGTTAATAAATCATCCTCCAATGTCCTGAAACCTATTATCTTATTCGATTTTTGTTTTGATTCTCTCCCTCTCTCTTTCTTTCTTTTTCCCTAATGTCATAAATGGCTCTTTTCAATTTCTTAAGAACTATGGGATTTGAATGCTGAGAGGGATTGAAATATTCCTCCAGTCCAACCCCTCAATAAAGAAATAAGGAAATTGAGGCCAGAGAAGCAAAAAGCTTCTGCTAGAGCCACATGGCTAACTAGTGAAGAAATATGGGCTAGAAGTGATAATATTCTTTCAACTCCTGGCTTAGTGCTCTTTTCATATTCAATTTTGTTTAGGCTTTTAAAAAATAAATATGCTCTTCACTCTGAAATGGTGCTTATATCAAAATTATCACATCCATGAATATTTACTTGTTAAATGTTGGTGCAAAATAAAATTTACTCTATCCTTTTTTATTATCTCTTTAATCTCTGGGTCACTAAGTTGTATATTCTAACATTTGTAACATAGTCATGCATATTTGACTGAGTTTAGGTACTAACTCCTTAGGGAATGAAGAAGGCTCTGTGTATTTAGAATGAGGACCACATGGATACTCAATCTCCAGAGATACCAATGAGAGACCATTAAGGACAAGGTCTGGGCTCTTGATGCCAAGGCAAGGGGGAGAGAGGAACCTCATACCTCACTGAAAAGACACTGAATTGATTTAGGAAACTCAGAATTGTTACCTAGAATTGATTGAATCTGGCTATAGATTAAAATAGGACTGAAGACACAAATTTGATCATAAAAAAATCAAATTTACAGGTCATTATATATATATATATATTTTTTTTTTTTTTAGAGAGAGAATCTTAAGCAGTTTTCATGCCCATGTGGAGCCCAACACCAGGCTTGATCTGAGATCCTGACCTGAGTTGAAATCAAGAGTCAGACACTTAACTGACTGAGCCACCAGGAGCCCCACAGGTCTTACACTCTTGAGCTTTGTAGAGCAAGGTGTTTTTGTTTGTTTGTTTGTTTTTATGCCTATTATACTTGTATTGCTCTATATTGATCTTTGATATGTTTGATTCTATTACCAGGCTATAAACTCCTACCTATTAATGACAGTAATTTAGTCATCTTTGTACTCCCCAAACCCTTGGTACACTGGACATGATGAAGGATTGTTTCCATATTAGATAGATTGTAAAAGTGGCCACAGTGACTCCCCGCCCAGTAGCCACGCTCCATGTTTCTAACTTTATAGCTCCTCCTATTGAAGGGGAGAGTCTATTTTTCTGCTTTTTGAAACTGGGCTGCTTTTGTCGTCTGCTCTGCCTAATGGAGTGTGATGAAAGTAACAGTGTTCTGTTTCTGAGCCTTGACCTAGAAGTCTTCTGTACTTCTACTCACTTCCTGGGGATCCGGTCATCACTCTATCAATAGGACTGACTAATCTGCTGGATGGTAAGAGGCCACACAGAGGAGAATCCAGTTGTCCCAACTGACACTGTCCTCAACCAACCTATATCCAGTCAGCATCCAAACATAGAAGGGGATCCAGGTATGATTTGCAGAGCCATCTACCCAGTCCATAGCATTCTGTAGATGCACGAGTAGGACCGGCTGAGACCAGAAGAAACACCCAGCTGAGCGAGAACCTCATGAGCAATAATAAATGCTTATTGTTTTAAGCCACTGAGTTTGGGGTGGTGGTTGTTACATAGCATTATTGTGGCAATAGGTAACTGATACGCTTCCTGAAATAAATTAATGAATTACTCAAAAACAAACACATAATGTTAGGTAATAAGAAAGTGGTGAAACAGTATTCATGGGCTTGGGCTTCTTGGCTTTTTGGACTCCTTTCATTTTTTTTTTTCCCTAATGCCCCATTGAGTGTCAGTGTATTCTAAAGAGCAATGATCCAGAAAGCAGGGTTATCTATACATTTGGCTCTTTCTAGATGCATGGAGTTAGGCCCTAGTCATGGCTTTAGTTTCTTCTTTTACAGAACAGAGATCATGATGATATCTTGTCAGCTCCACAGGATTATTGTATTGAATGAGAAAATATTTAGGACAGTGCTTCAAAAGCTATTGCATGGCCTGCACATGCTGAATAAAGAAACACATTTGCTAGCCCCTTTGGTGAAGGGTGAGAGGAGGCTGAGAGAATGCAGGAGGAGTGGGAGAAGCATGGGAAGATTGATAATCCTGGGGACACCTAGGGTCAAATGGTACCTGTGAAACTACACACATACCTCACTCTTTACTGGCATTATCAAGTTTGGTGATGGATTTCTTTTCTTGACAAATTGCCATTGCAGGTTATTTCCTAGATGATATTTCCACAAATGGAAAATCATTCTCCTCCATTGACTGAATGGCACTAAAGAAAGTTATTATTTCACATCTGATTCCATAGAGCTTGCATTTAGATTTACCAGCAAGAGGTTAATAAAAACAGCACTATAGCCAATAGCAGTTGAAAAATGTCACTTCTCTATCTGGCTACAATGTGTCACCTTATAGGTTGCATCCTCTGAATGATAAAACATAATTTACTGCATCAAAAAGTAAATCTGAAACCCATTTCTACTTTCTCCATAACATGAGACCTATTTAAGGAGATTTTCTATTGACTTTGAAATAGAAAAGAAGTGGTGAGAGAGAAGATAAAAAATGAAACTGTTTGAAGATGGTCCTTTAATATTTATGTGAAAAGAACTAATAATATAGTTATAATAGCTTTGTTGATTTATAAGTGACTTATCTATAAAAAATATTTAAATTAATTTTCAATTTATTTGAAGAAACTCTTGGGTTATTAATATATGACCTTAAGCTTCTTTAACTGGTATGTAGCTTCATGCCTTTGCTCTTTGATTACTGAGTAAGAAGAAAAGTTTAATAGCAGTGATTTCCTCTGCATAGCATTTTGATAAAAAAATAATCTGTTCAAAACAAAAAGAGTTGTGATTCTCTCTTCTAATCATTGTTTGAGATGCACATTTAATGTGGCATTTTTAATTTTAAAACTTTCTATGAGAAATTCAATAATCACTGTATATTTTAGGGGCGCCTGAGTGGCTCAGTCATTAAGCGTCTGCCTTCAGCTCAGGTCATGATCCCAGGGTCCTGGGATTGAGCCTTGCATCGGGCTCCCTGCTCCGCGGGAGGCATGCTTCTCCCTCTCCCACTCCCCCTGCTTGTGTTCCCTCTCTCGCTATCTCTCTCTCTCTGTCAAATAAATAAATAAATAAATCTTAAAAAAAAATCACTGTATATTTTATTTTTGATGGCCAGGTGGCATTAATGATGTGTCTGCAACATGTCATTCTTTTGGTGGCAGGGCAGTGGCCAAAGCTGAACCTCATTCATTCATTCAATAATGATTACATGCATATATCCAAAAATATTAATTCCCCAAAATATTTATTTCACACTAAATGTTAAGCACAGTGCTAAATATGTCTGAAGATATGTTATATTCAGCTTCATTTTCTAGCATTTATATAACTGACTTTCCTATTAGATTATAATGTCTCTTTCCTCTTCCTGATCCTCCTCTTCATATTCTGTCATCACTGTCATCATCATATCTTATCTTTTATCAGTCTTTGTATCCTTTCAGTGGCTAGCAGATATTGGGTAGTCAATAGAAGTTTGTTCAATTAACATTAACTTAAAAATAACATTATTTACTTGTGGAGAGGTCAAGTGCTGTGTTATTTGCTTTAAAAACAATATTAAATTATCCCAACAAATCTATGAAAGCTGCTCTTCCTGGCTTACAGATAAGAAATTCTAAGCTTGGAGAATTTAACTCACTGGCTCAAAGTCACACAAGTGGTCAGATAGGGAGAGCTTGGCATAGACCTCACCAAGGGATGCTTTGAGAAAATTATATGACTTCTACTTATATTTTTATTTAAATAGGTTAAAAAGTTTTCATAACATTTAATGAGCAGATTAATAATTAATATCTCTATGCTTTTTATTTCAAAATGTTTACTGATAGGAGTACAAAAAAAATTTTAAACTGCTGTTATAAATGAGAGTTTCATAAACTGTGGGTTGTGACCCACTGGCTAGAAAAATGAATTTAGAAGATTTGGCCCAGGGTTTTATTTGAATGAGATAAGTTAGGATGGGAAAAGATCGAAAATAATGTAAAGAAATGGAGTGAAATGGAATGGACCAGAATGGAATAGAGAATATCAGTAAGATTTACATGTTTTAAGTATTGTTTTGAGAAATTTTGTTTTAGGTGTATCTACACATATGCTGTTGTGATCCATTAAAATCCCATCTTACTGTGGATCACAATCAAAACAGTTATTCTAAACCACTACACTCTATAAAAAGCTGCAAGCCTAGGCACTGCAGACATTTTATTTGGCCAGCAAGCAAACAAACAAAAATTGAGGCCCACAAGTTATGGCACACATTCTTTAGGTCCCATCAGACTGTAGTGTCATCCTGCTCAATATGCACACAATTTTACCTGCTTCATTGTTGTAGGTAGCTGAGTTTGGGGACCCAGATCTTCAATCTCTCTTACCCATTCATTTCAGTTGTCTCAATAATTGATTTTAACCATATGACAAATCCTCTGGCTAATACTCTGAACAGATAAATGAGACCTTCTTGTAGACAGATTCATCCCAATCCAGTTGTTCCATCTCAGTGCCTGATATTACAAAGAGAACACATGAGTATAAAAGCTATAGCATGGCATTGATAATAGCTACTATTTCTGAGAACTTGCTAAATGTCTGGCACTGTGCTACATCTTTTACATAATTTTTAATCCTGACAGTGATTATATAACTAGTTATATTTATAGATGAGGAAATCGGGGCTTAAAGAGATTAGTTATCTTATCCAGTGGTGCACAGCCATGTGGCAGAACCAGAAATCATGCTCAGATATGTCCAAGCCAAACTCTTTACCTAATCTCCCATCAATATTAGGTTCATGGCTGGACATTTTATTTTCAAAAACTGAAAGATGTATTCTAGTTTCAAAAAAGAATGCAATCTATGTCACCCTTTCTGTGACTACTTTCTGAGGATACATTCTCATTACATCTCACCAGGACCATCAAAATAGGTTCCCAGTGGCCTCCAACTTTCCTTCTTCTAATCCAACCTAAATACTGATGACCTTCCTGTAACACTTGCCTTGGCTCCCCTTTACCTAGGCCACTTGTGATAGGCAGAAGTTCCAAAGCCTCACCAACACCACTTCCATCGTCGTCGTCATCTTCATCGTAGCATGATACTGTCTCTTTTTGTTGATCCGTGTATCCTTTTAGTGGCTGGCACACAGTAAGTGGTCAGTTAAAGTTTAACTCACATTTTAAAAATAATTACACATCTCTTAGTGCATAACCAAACTCCTGCTAGAAACTGCTGCCCTCCTTCCCTGCCCTCCCCAGTGGCCTCCTCTGCCTCTTTCATTGGACTAAAATCTTCTTTGAAGACTAGGACTCTCTGGTAGTCCGCTGTGTGGGCTCTGCATTTTGTAGATAGCCAGTGCTCGTACTTGAGTGGAAAATTAATATAATATTATATGAGGCTCTGCAGCACAATTAATAGGCCGCACACTTAAAGAACTGAGAATGTAAGAGGCCATTCTTTGTATTGCGGATGGCATTTTCTAAAGCTAAATATAATGGTACTAACTGAATGAAAGTTTAGGTTATCTTATCTCTGGTTAAAATGAAAAGCTTTGATCTTAAGCACTATTATACCTTCTATTTGCTGTGGCAATAATTCCCTCCTGAAACTCACAAAAGCCCTAATTCTTAAAGAGGATGCTAAAGCAATATGGTTTCCTCAACAACTAGCACTCTGTTTACATGACTCCTTTTAAAACTTTCCTTAAGCTCTTCTTCCTTTTTACAGAACAGGTTTTTCTCATTAGTGACACGTGTTGAATTTCAAGGTCGGACTCTGGGTGGAATAGTAAGCAACATTTAGCCTGAGGGCAAAGGTGCCCTAGCCTGGAAGTGCTCAGAAGTTCTTAGTAAATAGAGACCCAGAATCAGAAATGGGTGTGGGGGATGGAGGATCGACAAATAATCAAAAAAGAAAAAGAAAAGGCAAAATATCTGTTAAGAAATTGCAAGGAGTCAAGAAAAAAAAAAGACAGAAATCTTTTTAAACAAGATCCAGTCCCGGAACCGGCTTGGCTAGGGAGAAAATGAGCCCATAGTAGGGAAGATGGCATAACAAAACCTGATTATGCGATATGATTGGAAACAGCACATTCACACCCTCCCTATATTAAAAGAAAGGGAAAACGTTACTTTCCTTTTTAATTTCACAGGAACATCAGAACATGGAATTAGGTCATTTTGTTTCATCCCTTTGATATCAACAGAGGAAAATAAATGCCATCTGAATCCAAGTTATTACTTTCCTGCCCTACCTTTTCCAGGGTGAGTTGCAAACACACTTATGCACATATGCGTTGTGAATGATGTTGAACATAAAGTTAATTGACCTTAATGAACAGAACAGGTAAAACAATCCTTCTGGAATTCCACTACACAGAAGCACTCTTCAGAATGCCTCTTTAGAACAAGCAACAGGGTTTGGGAGCATTTTTAGATACTGCTACCCAGGCAGGATTTTCGGCAGAAATATGGGCAATAAAAGACATACTGATGTCTTTGGGATTTGTGTTGACGCTTGGAGGTGATTAGACAGGCTACTAGGATAATCTGTTTTTGGGACAGGGCATATTTGGAAGATAAAATGAATGAAAGCAAAGGATTTCTTAGGAATCCCACCTATATTTTATACTTGGTTTATACTCTTTCCAGCTGTGAAAGGCTCAGCCTAGGTAGCCCAAAGCCAGGCTGTCACTTTGAGATGTGTGAATGTAGCTGAGCTCCAGCTGTTTGCCATCAAGGCTAATCTAAGAGGCAGTGTGGAGCCTTTACCTGGCTGAAGACTTTTCAGAAGTATAAAATGTCACACACCTCTGGTTGAAAGTCTGCTTATTCCTCTAATTTCATCACTGTCTGAGTTTTATTGCACCGGGGAGTTCTTATTCCTGTCCTCCATATAAGTAAGCTTTTAGTAAATTAACTGAGTGGGTGGGCAGCATGGGAAACTACTGGAGAACAGGGTTATGGGAAAGGGGAGGCATTTTTCTTCCGCCCCCTTATGTTCTCCCAGCTGCTGGAGGCTATTAAGGCCTTGAAACCTTGTTTATTAGCTGGGGGTTTTGAGCGCCACATCAGTGCTGGTGGGTGTTTTTATTTGATGTCTGCTGACTCACTTGTGTTTTGAAGTACATTCTATGTCAACTCTCAAATGTGACTTTTCAGAATGAGAGGAAATTACATTTTTAAAGATAAAACTTGGTATTTCCATAAGCCTGATTTACCTCACTATCCGCCAGGTAATGTTAGTCAGTGTTTAAATGTCAAGGAGAAGAAATTAGCAATACTGTTTCTCCACCCCTTATTTTCAGGCTTATTTTTCTGCCTCAGAAGTGTTTTTGTTTTTGTTTTTGTCTTTGATATAAAAAGTGCTAGTGCCGTTGAAGGATCTTTGAGTTTGTTACGGTTGCATGTATTGTAAACTTCAAAATAATTATTACTTCTGCTTAACGTAGCATATTTTAATCTTTTGCGTTTTAGAATGAAAAGAGAAGACTGTTCTTTACCTCATTTATTTTGGAATGTGTACTCTGTACTAAGCACTATGCTAGTCACTGGAATAATGGGCAGATGATATCCTTTGATTTCAAAGAAGTTATAGTTACAGAACACACACACATTCCTGTAAAAAATAACAGTGGTACACACTGCTGCCCACTGAACAACTCAAAGAAGGCTCGTGTTCTAAAGCAGTACCAACACCAGTTTTTTAATGCCATGCATATCCCACACCTTGCTGTTTTGATTGTTTGTATCTGCATATTGCATGCTGGCAGACTTCACAAAGTGGGAAAGAAGTAGTCCTAAGAATGGGAGCTTCGTTCAGCCATAAATAAAATGCTGCTGGAGTGAATACAGGTTAAACATGAAAAGCAGAGTAACAATCAAAAAGGAAACAAAACGACAGCCTGGAGATTATTTCCTGAATGAATTATAACTAGCCGTTTGAAGAAGCCTCAAAAGACAGAGTAGTATCTGAGTATCATTCAACTTGATGCAGCTTTAGGGACATGGAGACGAGGGATAAATTTGCTACTTGGTCTGGTCTGGCACTTCCCCTCTCAGAGCTCAGATAGTAGAAGGGCAGGGACATTTAAATATGTCCTGAAAAGTGTTTCTAAAAACCATGTAGTCAGTGATTTTTTTTTTTTAAAGATTTTATTTATTTATTTATACGACAGAGAGAGACACAGTGAGAGAGGGAACACAAGCAGGGGGAGTGGGAGAGGGAGAAGCGGGCTTCCCGCGGAGCAGGGAGCCCGATGCGGGGCTCGATGCCAGGACCCTGGGACCACGACCTGAGCCGAAGGCAGACGCTTAACGACTACAGGCGCCCTTGTAGTCAGTGATTTTTAATGACGCTTTAAAAATATTCTAAGACACTGCCTCTCGAACTTTAATATATATACAAGTTATCCAGGGATGTTGCTAAAGTGCCAGTTCCAATTCAGTGGGTCTGGGGCAAGGTCTGGCAATTTGCATTTCTGCCAAACTCTCAGGTGATGCCCATGCTGCTAACTCCAGGATGCACTTGAAGTAGCGAGAATCTTAGAGACCGTAAGTGCAAATGGCATTGCCAGTGAGCGTGGTGGTGGTGCCAGTGGGCATGGCAAGATTTATAAAGGAGCCCTCTGGTAGTGTTTTCTAGCGACAAGTCAAACCTATATAGCATACTTACGACTAGAAGTTAGTAATTAAAATTCAGAAATACCGGGGCGCCTCGGTGGCGCAGATGGTTAAGCGTCTGCCTTCGGCTCAGGTCATGATCTCAGGGTCCTGGGATCGAGCCCCGCATCGGGCTCCCTGTGCTTGCCACTCCCCCACTTGTACTCTCCCTCTTTCTCTCTCTCTCTGGCAAATAAATAAAATCTTTAAAAAAAATAAAAAATAAAATTCAGAAATACTTAAGCGGCATTAAAACCAGTAGAAATAAAAATAAACTTTACAATAGAAAAATTCGTGGAATAGGAAATATTAAATGGAATTTGAAGTAAATATGCTAAAGAGAATAAATAGCAGGGAAATATAAGAGCAATATTAACAAGGATTGGTAGGCAAGCTTGGAATGTGGTTTTAGACCACAAATAAAATCACTCTTTCTGAATAGTGATTGGGAGAGTCGGGTACATAGATAAAACATTTATTAAACCATTTCCCTCCAGTGAGCATATCATGAAATGTAAATTGGTATACATGTATTTAATGGCTCATTCACTTGTTATAAAACATAACTGCAGTCATTATGTAGCCTATCAAGTACAGTGAGCCCCTTTTAGTTCTGTGAATTTTGTCATTAGCTCTCCAGGGACTGAGGTTTTTATTTATTTCATGTCCTAAAGATGTATTCATCACATTATTTTACCACATAGTTTATGTTACATGGCAATGATGGCTTGTTCATTCTAGAACTTTCTTGAGTGTAATCAACAGTTCAAAATTTTCAGTATCTCTTACTAGATCTTTGAGTGTAAAGATGATCTGACCATTCTGTATGTTATAAAAAGTCATTTAAGTTGATAATTATTGTCAGAAAAAAGTGCTTAAAATTATAACACATAATGCCTAATAGAAATGGATCACTTTTATTTTGGTCTTTTTTTTTTTAAAGATTTTATTTATTTGAGAGAGAGAGAGAAAGAGGGAGAGAGAGCATGAGCAGGGGAAGGGGCAGAGGGAGAGGGAGAAGCAGACTCCCTGCTGAGCAGATGCTTAACCGACTGAGCCATCCAGGCGCCCCTATTTTGGTCTTATTACTTGAAAATAGGGCAAATATTGGAAATAATAGCCATTGGAATGATGGTGAGAAAATATGAAATACAGAAAGTCACTAGCCAGCAGATCAGTTTCTATGAAGTAAGATGCATAATCCAAAATAGTGGGTGCCCATTAAAAAGATTCACTTGAAGAACTAGAATCTGAGACAAATTGAGCCACACTGAAGGAACATCTTTTAAATAAAAAATACAAAGTTTGTAATATTGATTTCTGATCAGTTGCTTTTACATTATCTTCAATTCAATAAATATTAAATTTTTACTAAGTGCCAGGAATTCTGCTAGGCACAAAACAGAAAGGTATTCTAGAACCAGTAGCCGCCCTTCTGGTAAGGTCTGTGCCTAACTCTCCCACCTTGATTTATTGCATCATGGGTATATAACCCTGAGATCAGAGTTACATACAAATACACAGGACTGAGATGGCTTGGAGCTTGCCAAAAGAACAAAACAAGGTATGCAAATAGGATACAATCTGTAATATAAATTTATATGAAGTTATTGGGGAAATGTCATTGATGTGATTGAAAGATGCCCTGAAGAAGAAAAATAAGTCAATACTCCCTCAACTCCCAGTTTGTTTTGAATAAAATTTAGTTTCTGTATTTAACATTTAGGTATTAGTAAACTCACACATTAATGAATACTCCAGATTTTTTTCTTTTTCAAGAAATAAAACATACCTATGATAAATTTAATGCTTACAGTTATTTAGAAGGTCCCTAATAGCACAGTGTGATCTTTTAGTTTACTTCATAGGAACCTTTATTTCTCAATTTCTTTAGAAAAGTAGAAACTGCCTTTATCTATCATACTATGACATTTATGGGGATGTGTATTTCTGTGTGTGTGTGTGTGTGTGTGTGTATGCGAGAGAGATAGACAGAGATTGATAAAGAATATTTAAGTACTTAATGAAATAGTAAGTATTTTAGTACCAAATCCAGATATTCAGGAGGGAGCTGATAAAGTAGTTGAGTACCTTTCAAGTAAATAACAACATATTTGACTTACACTCATCCCTCCATGTTATCTTATATCATTTTTTAATTTTCCATTTCATTATTAGGATTCAGTAAGCTCCCCAAATGATGATAACTATTTTTTTTGAGAACCATTCCAACAGAATCAGGTTGTTGCCATTCTTATATTGATGATCCAGTTCTTAAACATGATTCTGATCTTATAAAAAACAACACACAAAAATAAAAAATCTAGACATCTGGTAACTTTTAGTTTAGTTAGATTGCTTTTAGCAATCCAATTCCCTCGTTGTCAGGCCCTATTACCTCTTTTCTCAGCTGCTCTATTTTGTAGGTCTGTTTTCAGGAAAGAACAATGTACCTCTCAGGGTACATGACATGCTCAATCTAGGAAAGTAACATCCTGTTTAAAATATATTAAAGACTTGGGTTTTGCTTTATTACAGAGTGTACAATGCTACACCTGGTTACACTTCTGTCTAAATCCCACAGGTTAAGAGGAACTCAGTGGCAAACCTGTAGTCTTGTGAAAGGATCATTCCCCAGATATTGACAGAAACCATCTCAGGGACCTGTCCTCCCTGGGGAAGTCTTGCTTCTTTGGGATTTGTTCCAGTAACCCATTCCAAAGAAGAGATTTACTATATACAATGTACTGGAATACTGTGTGTTGTCCTTAGGACATTTACAGCTCTGCGGAGTTTTTTGTTTCCTTTTTTTATATAATTTTAGTTTTATAGTATTCTCTCTTGTGACACCCTTTTTCCTCATGAGGCCTTCATTTAATGTAAAGCATAAGCTTATAGCACTTCCCAATTTTTATAGAACAATTTTTATGGAAACTGAGTAACATCTACTTAAAAATGTTTGTGCCACAAGATGATGGCTTCTAAGTCTCCAACATAGATGTATGATGAAAATATCCTTTCCTGTGATGGATATGACACTGGTTAGTCAGTTCTCAAGCTGCAGTTGAAGAAACAAAGCCATAGGTTCTGTGTGTTCCCTACTGATATTCACTTAGTCTTAAAAACAACCAAGCCACAATTTTAATTACGTCCATGTAAAATCAAACATGTTTTATTGCCTCCAACACTATTATTAGGTATCAGTCAGTTATTTGTACTCTGGGCTAAGTGGGGCATTCCAGTTATATTTGCAAGATGGTATATTTGCCTGTCCTCTAGAAATGGCAGTGCTAACGCTGGCCTTCTGTTCCTGTGCTGTGGGCATAAAACCAAACTGGACACAGGAACTGCAAGAACCCTTGGTGGCAGCCTGAGATGTCTGAGAAGAACTATGTATTTAAAGTACACAATTTAAAGCACATAATTGTTGGCTTCAGGCACCACCGAAAATAAATTTCCCAAAAGGCAATCAAAAGTCAGTGTAATTGAGGGATGGGGAAAATTATCAGAGGGCATGAGCATCCATGGCCATAGATACCTTTTTTTTTTTTTCCAGTGCACCCTTGTGATTATACTGTAAGAATTTTTAAAAATATATCATTAGTGGAAATTCAATTTTCTCCCTCTCTGTGTTGGTAAGGAGTGGGTTGATATGAACCTGTGCCTGTGAAAAGAATCTAAAGTCACAAGATGAATGCTCCTCCATGTGTGCTAGACAAGCCATTGGTTGGACACTCATGCTTCAATGGAAGAAGCAAAGGCATTGCTAATTCTTACTTGCTGATTTGCAATTGGACTACATAATATAGTGGGCAAAGCCTAAAAAATTATTACTCATGACTTAAGCAAACTGCAATAACCTCACACACTTCATTGTTTATGACATTAGTATGTATCGCCTAATATCATTGACAAAATTACTCTTCCAAATTCTGTTTAAACAGATTTTGCTAAACCTGTGTACAAAGAGATTGGTTTATAAGCTATGCTTCTAAGCAAGGTTTATATAGTGAAATTCAAAATTAAATGTCCTTAACTCTTAAGGTTGCTTCTGACTCCCTTTCAAGAATCAATACTGAGAAAGGTGTTTGATAGACCAAGGTCATGAACTCCCCAGGAAGCTTTCTGAAGGATGTGAAAGAGGATAAATTGCTTCCCTTTCCTGCCAGCGCCAAAGCACTCCTGTGTCTCAGCTCTGGAAATGCATATGGAAACAATTGCTCCTGGACCATTTCCTCTGCCCTCCAGGTGGGCTGTGGCCTCTCCACGTCTGGAGTGTCTGGAATGTTAGCCACACTGCTCAGCACAGAGGTCAGGGGTTAGCTCAGCCAGCCCCGAACAGACAATGCTCCCTCCCTAGACCTTGCTATTCAAAAAAGGGAGCAAATCCACAGCATTGTTGAGTTTTTTTCATTTATTATAGCATCTGACCAATCCAACATCATGTTTGTCAAACAAGACACTCAGCAAGATTAAAAATACTTGCTCAAGGTAAAACTGATAGTTAAGTAATGAAAGGGATGGGATTAGAACCTGGGTGTCCCGACTCCAGTCTGACTCACTCTTCATTTTACTTCCTTTCACGTCTACCTCCTAAGTAGCCTTGTAGTCTCCCTGGGAGTCTAGGCTACCGAGTTTAGAGAAGTGAGTCATGAAAGACTCCCATCCATTCTGTCAGGATCTTTCTTGTGAGAAAAAGACAGACTTAATCTTTTATTTGTACTGAAAATTGATGACATACTTAGCTTTTACACCCTTGTGTCTTATTATGGTTTCTCAGTTTCTCAGTGCAGCACAACGTTTTATGGAGCTGAAGGTCATATTATTTGAAATGTGATATTATTTGAGAATATGTGGACAATAAGACAGGTATAAAGTCTTCTGCCTTTCACCCCTACCTTATATGTTTTTAAAATAAAAATATAATTTTAAAGGAGATACTACTACTTACTACAATAAAGCAGCATCGTTTCCTCTTATACTCCAGTTTGATTTACTATCCAAATCTCAGAAGAGGGGCTTCGTTAAATAAAATTAAAACTGGAATTTATCAGTGAAAAAGCTGCTGAGTACTTCCCAAGTCTGCGTGATATGATAGAACAACACGTTGGCATTCTTGGTTTTGATTATGTATTTTGCTTGTTTATAGAATCATTTTGGAGGGGCACTATGATATCATTGCATCCAATTTCCACAATTTACAGATAAAACATGAGGGTCCACAAGGATTAAAGGATTTGTTGAGTGTCATGCCTATCCTAGCTGGGGCAAACTGGCATTCAGGTCTGAAACTGGTCTTTTTCTTTCTTTTTTTTTTTTTTTAAAGATTTTATTTATTTATTTTTTAGAGAGCAAGCGAGAGAGAAACAGCATGAGAGGGGAGAGGGTCAGAGGGAGAAGCAGGCTCCCTGCCGAGCCGGGAGCCCGATGCGGGGCTCGATCCCAGGACCCTGGGATCACGACCCGAGCCGAAGGCAGACGCTCAACCATCTGAGCCACCCAGATGCCCTGAAACTGGTCTTTTTCACTACACTATGCTGTATGCCAGTTTGCATTAATCTGATTTTTTTGTGTGTGGTTTGACACTTTACAATTAGTTTAGGAACCTTTCCTCAAAGTGACAATGCTAATTTCTCCCATTTTTGTAAAATACAGAAACTTTTAAAGTTGGGAGTAGCTTTAGGTTTACGGAAAAATTGTGAAGATAGTACACGGAGCTCATCAACATCTTTTATTAGTATGGCACTTTTGTCACAATTGACAAACTGATATTGATACATTATTATTAATTAAAGTCTATACTTCATTCAGATCCCCTCAGTTTGTACCTAATGTCCTTTCTCATCTCTAGGATCTTATCCAGGATCTGATCCACTAAATTTACTCATGTCTCCTCAGGCTCCTCTCAACCATGAGAGTTCTCAGATATTCCTTTTCTTTGATGACCTTGACAGTTTTGAAGAATACGAGTCAGATGTTTTGTAGAATGCCACTCAATTTATATTTAACTAATGTTTTCCTCATGATTAAACTCATGTCCACCCCCCTCCATGGAGTTATGAGTTTTAGGGATGAAGACCACAGAGCAAGTACCATTTTCATCACATAAGTGGTACATCTTATCAACATGACTTATCACTGTGGATGTTACTCATAATCACGTGGTTATGGTAGTGTTTGTCAGATTTCTCCACTGCAAAGTTACTCTTTTCTCCTCACTTCCATACTATCTTCCTAGGAAAGCTGTGTTCCACCTCCTTGAAGAGGACCTACATAATTCTTTGGAATCGTCTTCATTGAAGATTTGTCTATTTTTCACCATTTATTTATTGATTTAACTATTTATTTGTATCGGTATAGACTCAGATATTTAGTTTATACTTTGGGTTATAAACCAATACTGCTTTCTTTATTTTGTAGCTCAAATTGTTCTGGCTTTGGCCACTGGAAACTCTTTCAGTTACCTCTTTTGTCTCTTTGACATATCCTTAACACTATTTTCTGTGCTTTTGAGCACTTCCTTACTTTTTGGCACTTTCAGATGGTCCCTACTCATCTAGTATACTTCCAACCTTAGCCATAACATCATCTATTTCTCTAAGAAGCCTTAGTTCTTTTTGGGAGAAACCAAGATCTGGGCACTAGGTATGCTTGTTGCTACTAGGGTGTTGTTGCTTCTAGGCCCTCTCAATTGGCAAAGGAAGGAAATACATGTGAGCATACTAGTCTGCGTCTATACATATATGTTTAAGTATCCATTTGCATCTGTATCTAGACAAATATGAGTTTATATTTATGCCTCCAATTCTAATCCATTACCACATGGATCATTCTAGCCTTCCCCTCTTGCTTATATGTAACCTCTCACTCCAATAATGAGAAATCTAGCCCCCATGATGTACCGTGCATTTACTTAATTGTTTGATTCCAATATACATTAGTCCTTTCAGAATTAGCTTGTACTTCTTATGAAAAATAGAACTTTATCAACTACAGTGCAGTTCTTATGTACAGTTCCTTTTATCTTCAGTCTTGCAGTCTCTACCCACTTCCAAAGTTACTTAGGGATGCATCTTTTTGCTCAACCTCCTTCAGTGAGATTATTTTATACATTTGTTACACAGATTCTTTTTGTCATAGTCCGCTTTCTGTTCCAGGACTTCCTGATTTCCTGAATGATTTTTTTTAAATTACATATACTGAAGTTCACTATTTATTTATTTTTAAATTTTTTATTTATTTGAGAGAGAGCAAGAACAAGAGAGAACACAGAGGGAGAGGGAGAAGCAGACTCCCTGCTCAGCAGGAAGCCCAAAGCAGGGCTCGATCCCAGGACCCTGGAATCATGACCTGAGCCAAAGGTAGACACTTAACTGACTGAGCCACCCAGGCACCCCAACTCTTTATTTTTTAATTAAAACTTAATTTTATCAGAGCAATTTTAGACTGTCTCAATCTTTTAAAAAAACTAAGATGATTTTTTTTTTAACAGTAGTTCTAGGTTCATAGCAGAATTGAGCAGAAGGTACAGAGATTTCCCATATACCTCCCCTGCCACCCCACATGCACAGCCTCCGCTATTAGCAATATCCAACATCAGAGTGGTATGTTTATTACAAGTGAGGAGCCTATATTAACAAATTATAATTACTGAAATCTGTAGGTTTCTTTATGGCTTACTCTTGATGTTGTACATTATATAAGTTCAGACAAATCTATGATGACATGTCTCCATCGTGACGGTGTAATACAGAGTATTTTCATTGCCCTACAATTCTTCTCCACTTGACCTGTTCATCCCCTTCCCAAACCCCTGGCGTCCACTGACTGATTTTTTACTGTCTCCATAGTTTTGCCTTTTCCGGAATGTCATATAGTTGGAATCATACAGTATGTAGACTTTTCAGAGTGGTTTCTTTCACTTAGTAATAAACTTTTAAGTTTTCTCTGTTTTTTCAGGGCTTGATAGTTTTTTGTGGTGGTTGTTTTTTTTTTTAGTGCTGAATAATATTCTATTATCTGGATGTACCAGTTTGTTTATTCATTCATCTACTAAAGAACATCTTGGTTGCTTCCAAGTTTTGGCTATTATAAATATCTTTAAGCAAGTTTTTGTGTGGACATAAGTTTTCAGTTCTTGAGTAAATACTAAGAAGTGTGATTGCTGGATTGTATGGTATGAGTATGTTTAGTTTTGTAAGAAACTGTGAAACTGTCTTCCCAAGTGGCTGTACCATTTTGCTTTCCCATCAGCAATGTATGACAGTTTTTGTTGCTCCACATCCTTACTAGCATTTAGTGTTGTCAGTGTCTAAATTAAGGCTATTCTCATAGGTGTGTAGTGGTATCTCATTGTTATTTTAATTTCCATTTCCCTTTTTATATGTTATGTCGAGCACAAAAAGTGTACTATAAATTTCTATAGTTTTTGACAAATGCATAATTTTCTACCCTTAAATAATCATACAGAATAGTTTCACTACTCTAAAAAAAAAATTCCCTGTGCTACTCCAATTCAAACCTCGAACCTCTCCTAACTGCTGGCCACCACTGAACTGGTTGACCATCTGTATAGCTTCATCAGGCTGACTTCTTTATATGGATAATACCAGTTTGTTTATCCATTCACTTATTGAAGGACATCTTGGTTGCTTCCAATTTTTGGTGATTATAAATAAAGGTACTGTAAACATTTGCATGCAGATTTTTGTGTGGACATGCGTTTTCAGATTTGTTGGTTAGATCCCTAGGAATATCATTGTTGGATTGTAGACTACATTTAGCTTTTTAAGAAAGTGCCAGATTGTTTTCCAAAGTGGTTTTATCACTTTTTATTCCCAGGAGCAGAATGAGAGTTCTTGTTCTACATCATCACTAGCCTTTTCAGTTGTTTGAATTTTTGTCATTTTAATAGGTGTATAATGGTGTCACATTGTTTTAGTTTCCCTGACAACAAATAATGTGAGTACCTTTTCATGTGTTTATTTGCCATCCGTATATATTTTTTATGGTGAGATGTCTGTTTAGCTTCTTTGCCCATTTTTGAAAATTAAATATTTTTTTGAGTTTTAGGAGTTCTTTGTATATTTTAGATACAAGTTTTTTTTAATCAGATATCTTTTTTTGCAAATATTTTTGTAAATATTGCTGTGGTTACAATAATACATTAACATTTTATTTATACATTAATGAAAATCCTAAATTTGCTATAAAAATTGAACCAGATAGAGTTGAAGGTTTGAGGAAAAGCCCATTAGACTTAAGAAATTACATATTGCCAGGGGTGCCTGGGTGGCGCAGTTGATTAAGCATTGGACTCTTGGTTTCGGCTCAGGTTGTGATCTCAGGGCTGTGAGATCAAGTCCCAAATGGAGCTCTGCACTCAGCACATAGTCTGCTTAAGTTTCTCTTTCCCTCTCCCTCTGCCCCTTCCCCCTCTCAAAAATAAATAAATCTGTTTTTAAAAAAGGCAATTACATATTCCCTTTCACCTGAAATTGGTTATGACCCTTAGAAGTATAAGCAACAATGTTTCCTTTCTTTTGATTAATCTACCAGCAACAGATGCTGTTGCTTAACTAGTAGCCATTCTCCTATATTTCTTGCTAATGGCAGTCCTGTTTTATTCTATGCAGATGGTAGTATGCCCATCCTTATGAATGAATCATGATTGCCCAAGCCATTCATGGTAATGGTTTCCCAACGTCCACATAAAAGTAACCCCTTGTTGGGATGCCTGGGTGGCTCAGTCAGTTAAGCGCCTGCCTTCCCCTCCTAGGATCGAGTCCCGCATTGGGCTCCCTGCTCATTGGGGAACCTGCTTCTCCTTCTCCCTCTGCTTGTGCTCTCTCTCTCTCTCTCTGTTAAATAAATAAATAAAATAAGTAATCCCTTGTCAATACAATGTAAAGATGGAGAGGAAGGTGTGGTAGAGCACTTTAAGGAAAGATTTTTCTCCCTTATAAAAGAAAAGGCCACGTGACAAAAAGATTTCTTTTGACCCCTTCCTTCCCTCCTGCTTTGGATGCTCTTGAGAATGTGAAGTCTAGAGCTTTGCCAGCTATCTTGCAACCATGAGGTGACAAGCCTGAAGACAAATATCAACATACTGAGAAGGTGAAATAGTAGAAAGAAATGAGATTAGGTCCTTGATGACATCATGAGCCATATAACCAATTCTGGAAAGCCTACTTCCAAATATCTTGCTTTAGTGAAAATTCCAAGTTTATTATTGAACCAATACTTTTAAATCTTTACACATCATGGCTATATGTGTATAAGATCATATTTGTTTAGTACACTGGAATAAACAGGAAGAGTCCTCATGGACAGAGACAAGTTGTATAGGAATTTTTGATTGCTTTAAGCAGCCCCTTCCAGCCACTAATACAGTGCCTAAGATTACCATCTCAGCCACCTGCCCCCCATTCATGGCACACTGTTGCACACTGGTTGAGAAGTTCTGGTTTCAAACACATTCTGTTATTGGAAACAGAATACATTCTACTTATTATATGTACAAAGTGCAGATTTAAACCCATTTCTTGTCATAGAAGCCAATCAACCTATTGGATAACGTCTGATAAAAGTAGGTTCACATTTGTACTACTCTGATTGTGATTGCCTTAACTTGTGGAAACTTCTTGGTCTTCTGGAATATACCTGAGAGAGTTGTGTTAGAAAGGGATGTTATCTTTTTACTCTTTTACACTTACTTTTTACACTTTTTACACTTACCGTGCTTTTAATTTAATTGCTTTGGCATATTATGGTAGGCTAGCATCTTCAGAGGAGATACCTTTGCAGTAAAAAAATGTTGAAGTGTTGTCTAAGTAACTATTTGAACAGCTGGATCCAATTCATAATATGGAAATCACACCAAGCAGATTCAAGTGAAGAAGTAACTAAAAACAGGTTCAGTAATCAAAATCTCTGAGAACGAAAGGAAGTCTCAGTGCACTCTCATGGCCATCTTTCCAATATACTAAGGAGTACTGGGGTTACTCCACTGCAGAGTTCCCTAATGATGAACTAAGATGACAGTGTTGTAGTTACGATAGGTAATTTTTAAAGGACTTACAAGGTCTTGTTTCCAAATAAGGACTACAATCCCTAAAGAGACAACATTTCTAAGCATTTCTTATTCATAATTAAATAGGTTTTCTGGCAGCAGACAATGAAATTCACAGGATTTATATTGACTCTTTCTGTTGGGAATAAACTGTAGACTCTGGATATCTCTGAATCACATCCTAACTCTCAGATTTTTATTTATTATTACAAGGCTGCTAAAGCATAAATTTCCTGGAAACCAAGTACTTTCTTTAGGAAAACATATGGCAGATATCTGGGGTTTTTTTTCACATAATAATTTCAACTTACTCAAAATATATTATATATATATATGTATACACATTAAATATATATATATGGCATATATTTTGATACATATTTCCATATGCTGTAATATATATTTTACTTTATATAGAGTATAATATTTTGTTTATATGTGATCATTTATTTATTTACCCTATTTAGTGGAATAATTTAACTCATCATGTGAAAGGACATCTGCATGAGGTTGAGTCTTATGGCTTTGATATGATTACTAAGATTAACATGATGTTCACAAAGTATGAAATTCCTAGAAACCTTCAATTGGCACCTGTCTTGGCGTTAGTGATTTTCAGTACAGTGCATCCCATTCTCAATGTATGGGTAGGGGTAAAGGTCCATGGAACACATGAGACTTTGGCCTGCGGTCATGCCAGCCGGAAACACCACAGTAGTAGTACACTCCGAAGCAATGCTGTCAGCGCTGCGAAGGGTGTGGAGCTTCATCTTCTGTGGCCTTCTAACCAGCTCCCGTTTTGTTCATATATTTTGGCTAATTTCCAGAGTAGGTCAAAGTATTGACTAGCTTTGTGGTGTATGCGATTAAAATGCTACTTTTAGCCTTGTATTAGGAAAAGATCTAATAGACGAGGAAACTCTGGTCAGGTTTTCCTGGAATCCCTGCAGAAGGCGACAGCTCAAAAAGTAGTTGCATCTAATGGGATCACCTCAGCTGAAGGATATGGAGCTTTTGGATTGTAAGTGCAGAAATATTCCTCACTGGCCCTATTAGCATTCAGAAAAACCATTAAAATACTTTTCCAGATTCTTTCCTAGGACACAGGGCTCATTTCATACTCCAGTGGGAAAATAGGAGATGAAACTAAATGATATTAAAAAATAATATGATAATTGCTCTAGTTCAAAATATTAAAGCCTATATCCAAGTGACAGTTTCCCGACTACATCTTGAAATTGGCATCTCTCAGGTGACTTTACTCAGGGAAATAAGTATAATTGTTTTACAGAAACACCTGATTCTACCTAATGACTTTTTTTTTCCCCGAAGGGTCTCATTTCCACATCTTGAAAAATGTCAATCAGTCTATCATATGAAACCTAGAAGTTTTCAGATGAGCTTGGAAGATAGCTTGCCTAATCCTAACTTCCTAAAGGAGTTACAAAACCTGAGAAGAAATGGTCAGTGAAATATGACAGAAGAAAACAAGGTTCAAACTAACAGAAAGTAGAATATTTTAAGAAGGTAGTCAAATCTGTTATCAATAAGTTAATATAAAAAAAGTGGAAAGTGGCCAATAGATTGGATACTTAGAAACAACTGATTGTTTTTTAAGAATGAAAATCTGGAAAACAGAATTTGAAAGTACAGACTTTTTTGGAAGAGCTCAATGAAGAGATGAGGGAGACGTGTAGTGTATTTTTTTATTAACATACAATGTATTATTTGATTCAGGGGTACAGGTTGTGATTCATCAGTCTTTCAGAATTCACAGCGCTCACCATAGCACATACCCTCCCCAGTGTCCATCACCCATCCACCTCATCCCTCCCACCCCCCTCCTCTCCATCAACCCTCAGTTTGTTTCCTGAGATTAAGAGTCTCTTATTGTTTCGTCTTGTTTCATTTTTCCCTCCCTTCCCCTATGATCCTCTGTCTTGTTTCTCAAATTCCTCATATCAGTGAGATCATATGATACTTGTCT
>NC_138371.1:146292074-146309161 GCF_054177405.1 Leptonychotes weddellii | reverse complement strand
TTTTCATGTGGCTGTTGGCCATTTGGATGTCTTCTGCCCATTTCTTGATTGGATTATTTGTTCTCTGGGTGTTGAGTTTGGTAAGTTCTTTATAGATTTTGGATACTAGCCCTTTATCTGATATGTCATTTGCAAATATCTTCTCCCATTCTGTCGGTTGTCTTTTGGTTTTGTTGACTGTTTCCTTTGCTGTGTGAAAGCTTTTTATCTTGATGAAGTCCCAATAGCTCATTTTTGCCCTTGCTTCCCTTGCCTTTGGTGATGTTTCTAGGAAGACGTTGCTGTGGCTGAGGTCAAAGAGGTTGCTGCCTGTGTTCTCCTCTAGGATTTTGATGGACTCCTGTCTCACATTTAGGTCTTTCAACTATTTTGAGTCTATTTTTGTGTGTGGTGTAAGGAAATGGTCCAGTTTCATTCTTCTGCATGTGGCTGTCCAATTTCCCAACACCATTGGACATTCTTTCCTGCTTTGTCAAAGATTAGTTGATCATAGAGTTAAGGGCCCATTTCTGAGCTCTCTATTCTATTCCATTGATCTATATGTCTGTTTTTGGGCCAGTACCCTACTGTCTTTTTTCCATTGGACATTCTTTCCTGCTTTGTCAAAGATTAGTTGACCATAGAGTTGAGGGTTCATTTCTGGGCTCTCTATTCTATTCCATTGATCTATATGTCTGTTTTTGGGCCAGTACCCTACTGTCTTAATGATTACAGCTTTGTAATATAGCTTGAAGTCCGGAATTGTGATACCACCAGCTTTGCTTTTCTTTTCCAACATTTCTATGGCTATTCGAGGTCTTTTCTGGTTCCATATAAATTTTAGGATTATTTCTTCCATTTCTTTGAAAAAAGTTGATGGTATTTTGATAGGGATTGCATTAAATGTGTAGATTGCTCTAGGTAGCATAGACATTTTCATGATATTTGTTCTTCCAATCCATGAGCATGGAACGTTTTTCCATTTCTTTGTGTCTTCCTCAATTTCTTTCATGAGTATTCTGTAGTTTTCTGAGTACAGATTCTTTGCCTCTTTGGTTAGATTTATTCCTAGGTATCTTACAGTTTTGCGTGCAGTTGTAAATGGGATTGACTCTTTAATTTCTCATTGTACTGTATTAATGAAGAATATATATGCAGCCAGGAGGTTTCTTGTTAGGATAAGAGAAATGTGGGTAGATTATAAGCCTAAGGAAAAATGAAAGTTGAGTTGGAAAGGGGGCAATTCAGGAGCAAGAGAGGACACTAGATTAAGATTCCTAAGGAGATGGGAATGAATGTTATCCAGGGTAAAGATGGAGAGATTGGCTTTAGCAAGGAGAAGGGCTAACCATCTCCCAGTTTGGAGGAAAGGGGCCAGATGAGAGAGGAAGTATATGTGGTTGGTGGGGACTAAGGTGAGGGGATGGAATACCTTATATGTATAAAAAAAAAAAGTTAGTAGGAAGGGAAAAATGAAGGGGGGGAATCGGAGGGGGAGAGGAACCATGAGAGACTGTGGACTCTGAGAAACAAACTGAGGGTTCTGGGGGGGGTGTTATAGGTTAGCCTGGTGATGGGTATTAAAGAGGGCACATATTGAATGGAACACTGGGTGTTATATGTAAACAATGAATCATGGAATACTAGATCAAAAAAATATTTGGTTTTTATAAAGATTGAAATAAAAAAAAAGTTACACTGGATGACTTCATTGTCCTCAGGTTAAAGGTGTCTTGAGTGAAATGAAGCAAAATGATAAAAGACTTTAGGGGAACCCCTCCTCCCCCAAGGAGTTGAAATACACTCAGATCCTTATACTTCCAAGAATTTAAAGTATGGCATGCAAGATAAAATGATATTCACAGAGAATTGTGTGTCCAAACCAATCAGTTTCAGGAAACTTTAAATGCAGGAAACTTAGAATGCAGACCTGTGACATGGACAATGTGGAGATGTCATTTTGAAATCAAGATTGTACAGCTCACCAATTTATTTTATTCTCTAAATGCAGTCTACTTGATGCTTCTCTCCATGCTCAGCTGCAACATGGCTAGCCCATCAGGGCATGCCCTCAGTATTTTTTAAGAGTACTTTCAAATCCCCAGAAATTTATTCGATAGTCAAGAAAGATTCAGGGATTTTTTTTCTACTTTCTACTTTTCTTGCCCCTGTTTCCTTTCTGCCTTTGACCTATGGTCTTTCATCAGGAATGTTATAAATATATAATTTTCCTGTAAGTCTGTAAGTGGCTTCTGAATTATAGGCTTATCAATCCTCTTTTATATGTCTCAGGGAAAAAATAGAATTCAGTCTGAAAACATTGCCCTTGGATGTTTTAGTACAATTATGACCTTGGAGAAAATACAGTAACTTTTCCCTAGAAATGGTATCTGACTGTCACTGATATCTTATAGATATTTTATATGAGAAAGAATAGAGGGTCACTTCAAACTTCATAAAGTATGTCCTAATAGTCACTTAAATACAAGACTGGAAGATGACTAGGTTAGTAACCCACTTAGATTGAGTGATAGTAGATTTCCAAAGCTGAAAATGGAGAAAATATCAGGCTAGAAATATTGGTTGGGACCTAACAGGCAGAAAAATAATATGACCATGTTGAGATTTAAGATCAACCATTTATAATAAAAAGAAAGGATAGATTTAATGTGCCTTTTATATTGAACAAAGGTAAAAGAGAATAAATGGGATCTTTTCATTTCATGAAAAACATTTTTAAATTTGAATAGAAATGCCTGAAAGAGGAGCATAAGTAGTGCTCATAGGGAGCATATAAAAGAGGAAGGGGCAAGAGTACAGTAGCTGGAAGGAGGGTAGTCCCTGCAGACTGTGGAGAAACTGGACCACTTTTATCCAATGGGAGACAATAGTATGAATACTATTGGCAATCTCTGCTGTTGAATCTGTTACTTAGCCCACAATAGTAAAATCATAAATATTTTTCATATTGGGACTGACTCTTTACATTTTTAAATATTGAAGCAAAATGCAGTTTATGTCATTATTTCCAAAGGACTGTTATTTTTCAATTTATCCATTTACTTAGTAAGTGATTTCTTCCTTATTTTAACTCGTACTACCTCTCTCTTCAGAAATTTTGTTTCATGGTTTGTTATGAATTGAAGGCCTTATCTGAGAAAACTGGAAGTAAGATAATTTTCATTTATCTATGGAAAACACTCTTCTGCTCTTGATATTTGTAGAATGTTTGTGTTTTTTCATTTTATAGCCCTGATTGTTTTTGTACTTTATTTGGCATTTTATTGTCAGAACATTAAGTTTCATTTAAAGTGCACTTTCCAAGTTCCTTAGTTCAGATGTTCCACATGAATATTCATAATTTGATTGTCAAATTTTACAATCGCTTATATTATAGTCATCTTTTCATTATAGAAAGCAGAATATGTTTAGGGACTCCAGAATTGCTATTTTTAATCATAGAAAATGGTTCTTTGTTTACTAATAAAGAAGAAAGCTATTGGAGATAAGAAAGGACACAGCTTATAGTCCAGAACCTATCTTCTAGAACAAAATTCTCTTGTATCAATGAGGCAAGTGACTTTACAGTTAAATTGGGAAGGAACCAACAACTGTTTCATGGTTCACTAAAAGGCCCTTTATTATAAAGAAACTATTCCACCAAGAAGCATAGTGTTTAACACTTCAGAGTACATCACAGTCCACTATTTAGGATTGGGGTTATATGTAACTATGTGTACAGTGCTTCAGACTCAGCCAAGGGACTCACAAGATCTTATACCAATTTACTAGGATGGTAGGATGCTTTGAAGTGAAACCTTTTATGCTCTTTCCCTCAAATGCCCCCACTACCTTAGACTTTAGGTTGTAGAAGCTTGAAATATTTAAGTCTATTCTAGGTCTCATGCATTGTGCAAGAAAGAGCTATAGGGCTGATCTGTTCATTGATGTCTTCCAGATGTTATGGTTTGGTGTTTTGTTGACTGATGAGTTAATTGCTGTTTTCATAAAAACTCCATTGCCATGGCTGCTAGAGGCACTCTACCTTTCAGCCAGGGTTACAAAAAATAATACCAAGAAATGGAAGCCAGAGATTATCAGCCACAGCTCTTTCCTTAAGAGGAAAAAAAACTCAACATTCTATGGTGAAATAAGACACACATAAAGTACACAAAATAAAAAGGAACAGCTCATTGAATTCCTGTAAAGCAAACACCCAGGCTAACAGCCTGCCAGCACACCATTTTCCCCATGTGCTCCTTCCCTATCCAAATCCCCTTCTCCTCAAAGATAAATGCTGTCCCGACTTTAATAGTAGAGCTTCTCTTGCTTTTCTTCATTCAAATTACCACTTAAATAGGAATCATTAAGGACTACAGTTTAGTTTAATCTGCTTTTATGAAAAGAATCACATTATATTTTGTTTAGTTTCTGATTTCTTTAGCTGATTATGATTGCAAGATGCCTCCATGCTCTTTGTAGCTGTAATTCACTCATGTTTATTCCTATATAGTATTCCTTTGTACCCAAGTTTATTATATTCACTGTGATGAACACTAACGTTGCTTCCATTTTTTGGACTTTATTAATACTGTTGCTGTGAATATCCTTGTACTTGCTTTGGATATTCTTATGAACATCTGGTATACACAAGCATTGGTATATCTAGGAGTGAAATTGCTGAGTTGTAGAAAATGCATGTGTTCAACTTTAGAACTTTTCCTAAGTGATGATGCTATTTTACTGTGTCAATATCATTTTGGCAGGCCTCCTCATCAACCTTCGGAATTGTCAGTTCTTTTAATTTAGTGATACTTTTGGGATTTTCATTGTGAATGTAATTTGCATTAATTTTATATAGTATTTGACTTTTAAGTGGCTACTTAAGTCTTCTGCCAGTTTCCTTTTTTGAGTTGATCTTTTCTTGTTGAGTATATTATTCTGAATTTAAGCCCATTATCAGTCATACGTGTTATAAGGATTTTTTCCCAGTCTATGGCTTACTTTTTCAGTGTCTTAATGGTATCTTTTGAAAGAACAGTTCTTACTGATTACTCAGTTACTAGTCTTTTACTCAGTGTATTTCACACCCTTCCTCTATAAACTAAATAATTTTCAGTAAGAATCAAGAATTCAAAGAAATGATGTAATGAGACAGTAAAACTTCTCTTTATTGAAGTTTGATATATAATTATGCTAGTAAAAAAATTAAGTTAAAGAAATAAAAAGAAATATTACCAATCCAAAGAAGAACACATTAACATATGAATATTTTGAATTACAATACTTGATGTTAGTGATATTTTCTTGTTGCTATTATTGTACCTAGTGACTCAATAGTGTTTTATGATCATACCAATACCTCACTTGAAATTCCTTACAAAATTTCTTTACAAAATTTCTACAAAATTACTGGTTTCTCAACAAAAGTACAAATAATTTCAGAACAAAAAAAAAGACCCACAACTATTTATTCAGTAGTTTTCATATATGCCTAAATGTTTGAACTTTCATTTGTTTGTTTCACACTGATATATGTTTTCCAAATTTATTTTCATTCAGCACAAAACTATTTCTGTTTTTCATTTTAGGGTCACCTTTATCCAAGATTGTTTTGAATTTCATTTATAATTTTCCATAGTATTGGGATTTTCTAGTTATCTTATTATTAGTTTCTAACTTACTGTCCTTGGCAATTTATTGAGATTTAAAATGAAAAAATGTACATTCTATAATTGTTGGGAGTATTCTATTTAGGTCAGCTAGGTGAAATATTAATTATGTCATTAAAATTGTCTATATCCTTGCTAAATTTTTCAGTTACTGAAAAATCGGTGTCAAAAATGTCCACTACAATTATGAATTTGTCTATTTTTCTTTTTATTTCTTTTTGCTTTATATATTCTGATGTTTTGTTAAGTTATATGCAAATTTATTATGACTGTGGAGAACTGATTATTTTATCATTATAAAATGTTCCTCTTTATCTCTAGTAATACTTTAGTCTTAAAGTCTCCTCTATTTTGTCTTAATGAGAGGCAACAGAAAAAATTGACTTGAGCACCATTTAGTAAGTTCTAGCATAGTGAAATATGCTGGACTCATACCTTAAAAGTGGTTGTAGGACTCCTTTCAACAAGAAAATATTAATTAGCCTGTCAACAAGGTAAGACAAATACTTGTGGTGAAATGTTGTGTAGGGAATTGTTGGCAATATCTTGACATATATAAACACCCGGTGGAAGAGGTTATGTTGAGGCAAGATGAATACAAATGTATTGTCTCACCCTTTTGAAACAAACTGGTGTTTAGGAAGGATGGGGTGCCTCGGTGATACTGTTAATTGATGGGAGACTGCTGAAGTATTTAGAATGTGGAGTGGGCATCTCTCTAAGTTGATCTCATTCTTAAATTATGTTTATTTTCATGCATCTATTTTTCAAGTTTCAAGAAAAAAAATTTAAAAGGTGATTGAAAGTTAAAATTCTAATGTGACACTATCTGATTTTCTCCCTCTGGGTAATGATGTTTTGGGAGAAGGATACACATAAGTATGTGGTATGTATGTATATTTACATATATACAAAGGGAAAACATAATTTTTTGAATCTCTCCAGTAATAATACCACTTGTTAATATCAATTATAGTTACCACTTAGTGCCTTTAATCAACACAAAATCCCCATGAGCTATCATTATCTGGCTTTTAGATGAGGGATCAGAGTCCAGGGAATATAAATAAACAGCTTAAGACCACACGGTTTATAAGAAACAGAGCCATTATTAAAACTTAGTTCTTTTTGAATCTAAAATCCATGTTCTTTGCACTATTGCATGCTCGTAAGAACTACCTGTTTTATGTCAAATGGAAGCACGATGACCAAAAACAGTGTGAATGAGATAATACTCTTAGAACACACTAAGGTCAAACTTCAAGAAACGTATAAATAGTTATAAAATGCTGGGAAAAAATTAGAATATAACATGACAGACTTTCTTGGCATGCAGTACTGAGGCCATCCACATGCAAAATCCTTTAGAGAAGGTGAGAGATCAAAGAGCAACACTGTGTACATTGTTTCATGAATAACAGATACAGGGTCTGTTTGTCATCATCTTTGATCATTTCTTTTTTTTTTAAGATTTTATTTATTTATTTGAGAGAGAGAGAGAGCTTGAGATGGGGGAGGGTCAGAGGGAGAAGCAGACTCCCCGCTGAGCAGGGAGCCCCATGCGGGACTTGATCCCGGGACTCCAGAATCATGACCTGAGCCGAAGGCAGTCGCTTAACCAACTGAGCCACCCAGGCGCCCCTTTCTTTGATCATTTCTAAAATAGATCACATGATTATAGATTATATGCAGGTATTAAAGTGTTTTTCAACATACAACAGTATCTGTGAATAGGGAATGTGATGTATATAAATGTATTCTAAGAAAATCTGATTCATTAAAATCTGACCTCTCTATAGATGAAATAAGAAGTGATGAGTCACTTTATAGAAGGACTCTTACTTAGAAAAATGATTCTTCAGGATTTCTTTAAAATCCAACCTCTTCTTAGGCTTTTAGAAAAACAATTCCATTTACAGTAGTTGGATTTGCACAAGATCTCTCAGACATATATGTGCGGCACAAAGTACCATAAGCCATGTGTAAGTGTACTTGAATAAATGCAATATTTAGAGAGGATTAAAGAAGAAATAATTTGGGATAATAAACTCATATGGACAACCCAACATAACCAAATATTTAGTTTATTTTGGTTATTTACACTGCAGAATAAGGACAATGTATTGATATAATCAAGATTTATAACCCAGGTGCATACTTAGCAATCTGAAATTCCAGTTTGAGGTTATTCTGATACAAAACTCCATGTCAGAGTTGGTTTATAAAGTAAACGTTCCCACCACTGGTAAAGAACACATGTGTCAAAAGCATCGGCTTGACGACATGACCTGAATTGAATGAGTTAAGGCTGTATTTTTATATCAGAATCCTATTTGTTGAGCAGTGTGCTTGAGCAGTGTGAATAGTTCTGCTATCCCTTAGAACTAAGAATGTGATGATTCACACTCTATTATGAGCTGAGACACAACCAGGTGCATGTATTAACATATTATTAAACACTCACAGATGGCTTAAATTTACAAAGTACATGGTGAGGAAATCAGTTAGCCACATATGTATTCACCAGACAACAGCAACTGCATAAAGGCAAGTATTGATACTGTAATAATAATAGTAATAGCAATAATCTAGAGAAATACTTTTCCATTTAAGGAAATCAAATGTGTTTTGAGAAAATTAAGGATATTTCTCATCAAATATAGCTTAATCTTCAGCCGTTCTTGTACATAGACATTTCTAAAACAGATTATTCTATATTTCATGCACAGCACTTTCCTATTTTTGGAATGGATGGCTCCTTGCTGCCCCAATCTCAGCTCAAATGCTACCCCCTCGGAGTAGTCACTATAAACTCTTGTTTAAAGTAGCCATTTCTTACCACTACTCCTGGTAACTACCTATCACATTAAGATATTTTACTGTATGTAGCACTCATCACAATGTGGAATTATTTTTTGACTAATTAGTTTATTTGCTTCATTTTTAGTCATACTCCTGAATGGAAGCTTCATGAGAGAACCTTATACGTACCCCTAAGCAGTGAGTCCACAGCCTCTGGAATACCTTCTAGCACATAGTAGAGATGCTCAGTAAACATGTGTCTAATGAATAAATGAATAAATAAAGTGTTTTTAGTTAGCATTTTAATTGGCTAAATTTACTTTTTGTATTTTGTTATATGATTACATTTTCCTGGAGTATAGTTATGGTTAAATATAATGATCAAACACTAAACAATGTTGATAATTAGGGTAGTATTTTATCTATTTATTCATTTTAAACATAGTTCTTGCCTTTGTGGAAGTAACACAAAGAGAATGTTGGATTAGTGTCATGTAAGGAAAAGTTCAAGATAAAAGGAGAGACCATAAAGGGGGAAAATAATTGATTCTAGGGTGGGTTCAGAAAAAAACTCTAGGAAGAAATACCTTTTAAGCTAAGACTAGGGTGACCAAAATAAGTTATTGTCCAAACTGGGACAGATTTGAGGGTAAAACATGACAATAAACGTAATTAAATAATTTATTTGGCTGATCCCATCTTATTTTATTATACTGGTCAGCTAAAGCACTATAAAAGAATTATAAAATATAAATTAGTTCTTTGAAACAGCTTTTAAAAAATAAATATTTTTAATTAAAAGAGGTAAAAAGAGACATGAATGACAAGTTTGGTAGACAGCCTTCAGGATGACCTTCAATTAGCCTCACCTCCTGGTATTCACACCTTTGTGTAGTCTTAACCCACAATGAATCAGGGTTGGTCTACGTGAGTCAGCTCAGGTCATGATCGTAGGATCCTGGAATCAAGCCCCACATTGGGCTCCACACTCAGCAGGAAGTCTGCTTCTCCCTCTCCCCCTGGCCCTCCCCCTGCTCATGCACTCTTGCATGCTCTCTCTCTCAAATAGATAAATAAAATCTTTGGGTGTTGAGTTTGAGAAGCTCTTTATAGATCTTGGATACCAGCCCTTTATCTGTAATGTCATTTGCAAATATCTTCTCCCATTCCATGGGTTGCCTCTTAGTTTTGCTGATTGTTTCCTTTGCTGTGTGAAGGTTTTTATCTTGATGAAGGCCCAAAAGTTCATTTTTGCTTTTGTTTCACTAGCCTTTGGAGATGTATCTTGAAAGAAGTTGCTGTGGCCGATGTCAAAGAGGTTACTGCCTATGTTCTCCTCTAGGATTTTGATGGATTCCTGTCTCACATTGAGGTCTTTCATCCATTTAGAGTTTATCTTTGTGTATGGTGTAAGAGAATGGTTGAGTTTCATTCTTCTGTATATAGCTGTCCAATTTCCCCAGTACCATTTATTGAAGAGACTGTCTTTTTTTCCATTGGATATTTTTTCCTGATTTGTCAGGATTAGTTGACCATAACGTTGAGGGTCCATTTCCGGATACTCTAATCTGCTCCATTGGTCTATGTGTCTGTCTTTGTGCCAATACCATGCTATCTTGGTGATCACAGCTTTGTAATATAGCACGAAATCAGGCAACATGATGCCCCAGCTTTGTTTTTCTTTTTCAACATTTCCTTGGTGATTTGGGGTCTTTTCTGGTTCCATACAAATTTTAGGATTGTTCGTTCCACCACTTTGAAAAATGCCAATGGTATTTTAATAAGGATGGCATTGAAAGTGTAGATTGCCCTGGGCAGCATAAACATTTTAACAATGTTTATTCTTCCAATCCATGAGCATGGAATGTTTTTCCATCTTTTTTTGTCTTCTTCAATTTCTTTCATAAGTATTCTGTAGTTTCTAGAGTATAGATCCTTTACCTCTTTGGTTAGCTTTAATCCTAGGTGTCTTACGGTTTTTGGTGCTATTGTAAATGGAATTGATTCTCTAATTTCTCTTTCTACAGTTACATTGTTAGTGTATAGAAAAGCAGCTGATTTCTATGCATTGATTTTGTATCCTGCCACATTACTGAATTGCTGTATGAGTTCCAGTAATTTGAGGGTGGAGTCTTTTGGGTTTTCCACATAAAGTAGCATGTCATCTGCAAAGAGAGAGAGTTTGACCTCTTTGCCAATTTGAATACATTTTATTTCTTTTTGTTGTCTGATTGCTGTTGCTAGGACTTCTAGTACTATGTTGAACAATAGTGGCGAGAGTGGGCATCCTTGTCGTGTTCCTGATCTTAAGGGAAAAGCTGAGAGCTTTTCCCCATTGAGAATGATATTTGCTGTAGGCTTTTCATAGATGGATTTTATGAAATTGAGGAATATTCCCCCTATCCCTACACTCTGAAGAGTTTTAATCAGGAAAGGATGCTGTATTTTGTCACCTCCCAAAAAAACAAGAGTCCAGGGCCAGATATGGATTCCCAGGGAATTATACCAAACATTTAAAGAAGAAATAATGCCTATTCTTCAGAAGGTGTTTCAAAAAATAGAAACAGAGGGAACACTTCCAAACTCATTCTATGAGGCCAGCATTACCTTGATCCCAAAACCAGGCAAAGATCCCATCAAAAAGGAGAATTACAGACCAATATCCTTGATGAATATGGATGCCAAAATACTCAACAAGATCCTAGCCAATAGGATCCAACAGTACATTAAAAGGATTATCCATCATGACCAGGTGAGATTTATTCCTGGGATGCAAGGGTGGTTCAACATTCGCAAATCAATGAATGTGAGAGAACACGTTAATAAAGGAAAAGACAAGAACCATATGATCCTCTCAATTGATGCAGAAAAAGCATTTGACAAAATACAGCATCCTTTCCTGATTAAAACTCTTCAGAGTGTAAATAAAATATTTAAAAAATAAATGTTTATTGCATTAAGCCATCCAGTTGTGGGATAACTCATTGTGCAGAAATAGATAATTAGTACAACAAATAATGCAATATCTGACCCTACACTGGATCTTCAATCCTGCACTGGAAGAAAAAAAAAATGCTGTAAATCGACTTGGGTCAACTGACAAAATTACTATATGGATGTTAGATTAGATAAAGATCTAATATAGGTATTACATTTACTGGTAATGATAATTGTACTGTTGTTTTACAAAAGGATATTTTTACTTTTAGGAAATACATGCCAAGGTATTTAGGAATAGAAGGCAAAAAAATGATAGGATATATGCAACTTACTCTCAAAGGTGAGAGACGAGTGAGGGCTCAAAAGACTAAATGTTAGCAGTGGGACAAAATGTTAACAACAGGTGAATGTGATCAAAGGATATATAGCTATCCTCTGTACAGTTTTTATTCTTCCAGCTTTTCTGTATGTTTGACATTAATCCCTAACAAAAAGTTAAAGCATGTTTTCTAAAAACAAAACAAGGGCGCCTGGGTGGCTCAGTTGGTTAAGCGACTGCCTTCGGCTCAGGTCATGATCCTGGAGTCCCGGGATCGAGTCCCGCATCGGGCTCCCTGCTCAGCGGGGAGTCTGCTTCTCCCTCTCCCGCTCCCCCCTCTTGTGCTCTTTCTCTCTCTCACTCTCTCTCTCAAATAAATAAATAAAATCTTAAAAAAAAAATAAAAACAAAACAAAACAACATATAACCTTGTACATTAAAGCAAAATTTAAAATCTTTAATCATAAGTGATTAAATATTCAGTGCATATTCACATATTTTAATCAATTTCCTGGGAATATCTGTATCTAATACCACAACAGTATTTTTCCAAAGGCTATATTTTTATTATGGTCTATTCTTTTTACAAAATTGCTGGCAGTCTTCTTTAAAATGCACTTTATTGCTGATAAACTAGGAATTATTTACACCTTCAACTGAACCACCTCTATAGAGCATAATAGTATTTTTAATGGAGAAAGAACTCTCTTGGTTGTTGATGAAGTACCTAATAAATTCAGAGCTAATTCTATTAAATAAAGGATATGCTAAATTCTAATTTGTTTTATATTAAGTTGTATAAATATTTCAACCCTAATATTTTTATAGATACTATCTTTTTGTCTCCTTTAGAGTAACTTTGTTGATTATATTTTTCATGAGACAAACTGATCAAATAGATTTGCTTAATTTATGAATCTTGAATCTTTATCCGAATTGAGATGTTCAAAATCATGGACCTTCTCAATTCCTTTGCATCCTGAGATGTAATATAAATTTATACAACTAAAAATAGCTCAATCAAAAGTTGCTTCAGATATTTCAAAGCTGAATTGTTCACTTTTAAAATGAAATTTTACACAAAGATATGAAAGAAGCTTATGTGGTGTTAGAACATTCTGTATCTTTATCAGGGTGGTAAGTACACGGGTATAAATATATACACATAAGTTCATATAAAATCATTAGACAATAAAAATATATCAAAATGTACCCTTATGATTAATTTACACAATTTGCTGTATGTATATTATACCTGAAGAAAAAAAAGTTAAGTCTTGTACCTCCTACTCACTGTTTAATCTGCTCAGTTCCTTTTTTGCTTTTTTTTTTTTTTTAAAGATTTTATTTATTTATTTGACAGAGAGAGAGATAGCGAGAGCAGGAACACAAGGAGGGGGAGTGGGAGAGGGAGAAGCAGGCTTCCCGCCGAGCAGGGAGCCCGATGTGGGGCTTGATCCCAGGACCCTGGGATCATGACCTGAGCTGAAGGCAGACGCTTAACCGACTGAGCCACCCAGGCGCCCCCCTTTTTTGCTTTTTTGAGTGTAAATGTTAAAATTTTCTTGGTTGTAAGATTTAGTTGTAATAATTGCAATTTTTGGAAGTTTGAAAACTAAACTTTTTGAAATACCCTTCATTAAATACTTTTAGAGATATTCAACTGATTTTTAAAAAAATGGAACCAAAATTTAGAAGGATTATTTAATTTACAAAAAGGCTTATTATCATCATAGAACACTTAGGTTGACTTCAACGTAGTCCTTCAGAGGTTAAAACATTTCTAAAATCCAAAGGATGCTGAGTAGCAAAGGGAGAAAGCATGTACAGCTCTGCTGAAGCTTTTTCTAATTAATTCTACATCTGCTTCATCACAGCAATTTTATAGTTCAGTTAGTTTATCTGTGCATGTATATAACAATATTGTAAAATATGACATCTACAGGTTCTATTTTGATTAGTAGACATTGCTATTTGTTTGAATGTAATTATTACTTATATGTATACCACAGTAGATAAAGGAAAATTTCTGCCCCATAAGTTCCTTAATTTAGTAAGAATATTGATTTTACCAAAATGCTGTGCTCCACCACACATGCATCTTGTTCATATTATCACCACAAAAACAAATAATTTTTTGTTCCATTTTGAACTTAATCAAGTTTACAATAACATTCGCAGTAATATCAGATGTTTCACTTTTAGCAGAATGAACTTCCAAAAGCTTTTCTTTGATTTCATGAACTGCATAGGAAACAAAACAAAACAAAAAACTGTATTATTGGAATTCACTTATTTTCTACCTGAAGCATTTAATGACCCTGATGTTATCCTGGGGTCATTTAACTATCTGTGACAGTCTTCTGTTCATAAAGCCAATACATTAACCAGTCACTTCAGGTTTCAAATGTGTTAAAGAAAACATAGAATCAAAATAAACATCATTAATTTAGAATAACAGACAATTGATTTAGATGAAAAGATGTGGTTCATGGATTGATCTGTAAACACACCTTCTGTAGCTGCTTCTGTACCATCCATCATAGTGAAAAGTAAATGTCAACAAATAATTTTTGCAAGTTACACATCCATAATCAACTATCTTGAGAAATGGAAATTCAGATTTAATTTTTCATTAAACACGGACTCTCATTTTTGAGATCATTGCTGCCAAAAGATTTACTGCCAAATAAAAAAAGCATTATAAAACAATAAAAAATAGTAACTGTTGATGTACTATTTACACCAATAAATGACAAAACACCCTAGCAACAGTTTTCAGATTCCTCTACGTAAGCACTATGACAGTAATGTTCAGCCTCTATTTCCTGCATGTCTTAGTTTATTCAGGCTGCCGTAACAATATACCGTAGACTGGGTGGCTTAAACAACAGAAATTTATTTTCTTATAGTTCTAGAGCCTGGGAGTCTGAGATCAGGATACCAGCATGACTAGGTTCTGGTGAGAATTCTCTTCTAGCTTATAGAGAGCCTTCTCCCTGTGTCCCCACAAGGCAGTGAGAGAGATCTCTTCTTGCAAGGTCATAGTCCTGTCAGATTAGGGCCCCATTCTCAAGAGCTCATTTAATCTTAATTACTTCCTAAAGATCTTATCTCCAGACCCAGTCACACTGGGGCTTAGGGCTTTAATGTAGGCATTTGGGGATGACACAATTTAGTCTATAGTATTCTAAACCTCCCCCCAACAAATTCATGTTCTTATCACATGCAAATACACTCATTCCATCCCAACAGTCCCAAAAGTAAAAGTTCATTTCAGCATCAAATCTAGTCTAAAGTCCTGAGTCTCATCTAAATAACCAAATTAGATGTGGATGAGACTCAAGGTATGATTCAGTCTGAGGCAAAATTCCTCTCCAGATGTGAACCTGTGACCAGACAAGTTATGTGCTTCAAAATACAGTGGTAGGGCAGACATAGGATAGACATTCCCATTCCCGAAGGGAGGCAACAAAAGGAAGGGGTGACAGGTTCTAAACAAGTCCAAAACCTAGAAAGGCAAATTCACTAGATCCCAAGTCTGAAGAATAATCCTCTGATTTGACACTCTACCCTCCAGACCTAATGGGGTGGCAACATCACCCCCACAACTCTGAGGGATGGCCTTACTGTTGAAACAAAGGAGAAAACATCCTTGCCTCTGAGTCTATGGTGGGAGTGGCAAGCCTGATGATTGCCAGCAGGGTCATTCTTCCCTTTTCTTGAAGAATAGAGCATGTTTGCTTCTGACTGAGTAGCATTATGGTCCAGTCCTGTAGAATCCAAGATATCCAAACTTTCCTTCATTCCATCCCACTTTCTTTTTCCCTTTTAGTTCACACTGGTGGTGTATTTGAGGGCATAATCCCATCTCTATTCCTGACTTCTGCTGAAATGGCTGATTTAGTCCATGAGTCACACCCATGATCTCTTTATCAAATGGTGATTCAGCCACATCCTTAGCCACATGCTTCAAAACAAGCTTTGTCATTTTTTTGTAATATGATAAGCTAAGAATTTTCCAAGTCTTCAAATTCTGGTTACTTTTTGCTTAACATTTTCTTCTTCAATCCATCTCTCTCCTTTTGCTTTTTATTATAAGCAGCCAAGAGGAACCAAGATGCTCCATCAACACGCGGGTTAGAAATCTCTTCAGCTAAAGATAAAATTTCATAGCTGACAGTTCTGCCTTCCACCAGAATACAGTTAAGCCAGATTCTTTGGCAGTTTATAATAAGGATTGACTTCCTTCCAGTTCCCAATAACATGTTCCTCATGTCTAAGATCTCACTAGAATTACACTTATCATCCATATTTCTAGCAGGCACCTAAAAACTCTTCCAGCCTCTACCCACTATCTAGTACCAAAGTTGCTTCCACATGTTTAGATATTCGTTAAAGAAGCACCCCATTTCTTGGTACTGGAATCCATATTGGCATTCTCCAGATAAACAGAACAATAGACAGATCTGAATAGATCTAGATAGATTAAGAAAAAAAGGGTGATGGGTCCCAAGCAAGTCCAAAACCTAGGCAGGCAAATTTCATTAGATCTTAAGGGTCAAAGGTAATCCTTAATAAGGCTCAAGGTATATCTCTATCTATCTATCTATCTATCTATCTATCTATCTATCTATCATGGGGGGAGGGGAGGTATTATAAAGAATAGCTCACATGATTAGGCTGAGAAGTCCCAAGATCTGCAGTTCACAAGCTGGAGACCCTGGAGAGACAATGGTGTGGCTCCAGTCTAAGTCCACATTCATGTAACTTCCAATTCAAAAGCCAGCAGGCTCAAGACCCAAGGAAAGTAATGTTTCAGTTTGAGTTTAAAGACATAGAAAGACTGATATCCTAGCTCAAACAGCCAGGCAAGCGTTTCCTCTCCCTCAGCCTTTTTCTTCTATTTAGGTTTTCAGTGGGTTGGAAAAGACTCCCCCACATTGGGGAGAGTAATCTGCTTTACTTAGTCTACTGATTCAAATGTTAATCTCTTCCAGAAACACCCTTGTAGGCACACCCAGAATAATGTTTGGCCAAATATCTGGTCCCAGTCAAATGACACATAAAATTACCTATCATACTGCGTATGTTTTGTGCACACCTAGCCTGTAATTGCCCATGACCCCAGTACATGGTGGTCTGGAAGCTTCATCCACCTACTTGCCTTAACGGAGTCTAGGCCTAAGTGTCAAGTGCTCCACAAGCCTAGCACTTGAAAGCCGATACTTAGTCATCAGCTCCCCCTGTGAAATTATTCTCTTACCACAAGGCTTTTACACATGATGTTCTTTGTATCTGAAAGATAACTTCTCTTGCAATTTATTTATATTATTTTTAGTCATATATATTATATTATATATATTATGTGTAAT
>NC_138371.1:146282085-146291574 GCF_054177405.1 Leptonychotes weddellii | reverse complement strand
AGAGGGGAGGGGGGTGGGGGGATGGGTTAGCCTGGTGATGGGTATTAAAGAGGGCACATATTGATTGGAGCACTGGGTGTTATACGCAAGCAATGAATCATGGAACACTACATCAAAAACTAATGATGTAATGTATGGGGATTAACATAAGAATAAAAAAAAATATATGAAAAAAAAAACTAATGATGTAATGTATGGTGATTAAAGTAACATAATAAAATTAGAAAAAAAAAGAATAAAGCATTCAGTATTGGAGTGACTACTCCTGCTTCCAGGTTTTATTAACTATGTGTCCTTGAACAGAATTCGTAAACTTTGTGGACCTCATGTTTCTCATCTTTATGTTATGCATAATAATCATTACTTTATAGGGTTGTCATAAAGATTAAATCAGATCATGTATGTAAAACTGAGCTTCTAGAAAAGGGTGCCATTTAGTGAGCACATGATAATGGTACCTATTTTGAGTTGATTAATATAGTTCCAAGAAATAATTAGAAAAAAGAAATTCTGAACTTAAGATGATTCCTGATTTAGCATAAATGGTCAAGTGGCTTTGAAAGAATAGAGCATCTTAACTTCAAAATTTTGATTAACTGGTACAAGAATCTGCAATATGTCTGTAGTAATTACCTTTTAAATCTTCATTAAAAGTCTGTAAAAAGCACAAATGCCTTGTGTGCATATCTGTTAGTTGTATTGTGGAAATAAAAGAAAAATGTGATAAATTGCACATCTGGGAGGGTGTATTTATTTTCTATTGCTGCATAACAAATTGCCACAAACTTAGCTGCTTAAAACAGCACACTTTCATTAGCTTACCATTCTATTTCAGAAATCAACTTCAATAACAAAAACCCATTTATTAACTCACAGTTCCCTAAGTCAGAAGTCTGGGCAGGTTTGATGGAGTTCTCTCTTTAGGCTCTCACAAAGCCAGAATCAAGTTGTGAACAGGGCTGGGTTCTTACCTGAAAGCTTTGGGGAAGAATCTCCTTCCAAACCCTGCCAGATTGCTGGCAGAATCCAGTTCATTGCTATCAAAGTTCTAAACCCTCTTTCCTTGCAGGCTCTCAGCTGGGTATTATTCTCAGCACCTAGGGGTCACTCTCCAGTCCTCTAAAGACAGCCACAGTATATTGGATCCTTCTTGTGCTTAGAATCTCTGTCCTTCAGCTATCTTCTGGAGAAAACCATCTTAAAAGGCTCACATAATTAGGTTGGATCCACTCTGATAGTATCCCTTTCGATTATCTCAAAGTCAACTGACAAGGAACCTTAATTACCTCTGCAACATCACTTTTCTATTTAATGTAACAGAATCAGGGGAGTCACACCAGGGGACAAAGGTCATGGGGCCATCCTAACATTCTACCTATGACTGAGAAATGAGAACAAGTCTGGGAGCTAAGACCTAAGGGAGATCAAGAGTCCTTCCTGAATGCAGAACCTGAGTGAACCAAACATGAAGACCCAAACCCCAAGGAGACCCAGCAGAGGGCTTGGCTGACATCTGGCTTAGGTAACCTTTCTACAGACTATTTCAACGCTGACATGAGATATAGTTCACTGCCATCCATCAGTAGTAAGAGGGAAATCCGGAACTCAATCTCGGGTAGCTCTTATTGACTGTTTCACATGCCCACTGGCAAGTTGTGCTTTCATCAGGCTCAAAGGTATGAACATAAATATGTTGTTAATAAAATTGGAGAAATATGTTGCTAGAACCACAAAATTGAGAAACTTACTATGAAGTGAGGGAAATAAACCTTAAGATGCTTCTCTCAAGGTGTTGTAAAAATGTTGTAGCTCTTGAGTGTGATTTTTACAACAGCATAAGAGAATGACTATCTAACGCTGTCACAAAGTGCTCCTTGAAGATAACTGAACTCACTACATGACTAATGCATGCCAATAAAATCTCAGGGATATATGTCAAAAGTGAAATTCAGAAAAATCTCATCTTTTATTGGCCAACCTGGAGGGATGCTTGTCCCTGGTTGGGGCAGGGGAAGGGGGAAAATGGGATAATTAAAAAAGATAACCTTTGTTAATGAAGCATAACTTACATTGAGAAAACTGCACAGATGATAAGCACCCAGCTCAGTTAATTATTGCAAAATGAATACACCCAAATTAATAAATAGACTAGCACCTGCACAACAGAAGTTTTCCCCATGTCTCTGTCATGTCCCAAGGTCCAGTCTCCTCCCAGCTGGTATCTCTTATCCTGATTTGTAATTTCCCAGATTAGTTTTGCCTGGTTTTCAGTGTAATATAATTGGAGTTATATAATACATATTCTTTTATGCCTGGCTTTTTTGATCAGCATTACATTGTCAATTATAGGTGTAGTTCATTCTCAGTGATGCATGGTATTCAATTCGAGGAATTTACCGTACTTTATCCATTCTACTGTGATACACTTGGGTTGTTTCCAGAGTTTGGCTGTTAAGGGTCCTACTACAGATATTTATCACACACCCCTTATCTTACCATCTTCCCATCCCCCCATTTCTATTTGTTAAATGCCTGGGAGGGGAATTGTTGGATCACAGAAATGCATATGGTCAGCTTTAGTAGATGATGCTGAAATCTTTGCCCAAGTGGCTATCCCAATACACAGTCTTCCTAACTTTAGCAATTTTTGTATATAGTTGTACTTCATTGAGGTTTTCTTTTGCATTTTCCTGATGGTAAATAAGGTTATGTACCTTTAATATATTTATTGGCTATTTGGATATCCTCATTTATAAAGTGCTTCTTCACTCTTGCCCCAATTTCTCTTGCTTGGTTTTGTTGTTGTTGTTATTAATTTGTGGGATTTCTTTGTACATTTTGGGTGTGAGCCATTTGTTGGTTATATATGTAGAAAATATCATCTCTTGCTCTGTGGCTTGCTTTTTCATGCTCTTAATGGTGTTTGCCAACAAATAAACATCTTTAATTATAAAGTCTAACATCATATTTTCTTTTTTCTGGTGAGCATTATTTGTGAGCTGATCATAATCTATTTCCTAAGTAGTTCCATTTCCACATAGTAACTAGAAATCTTCAAAATAGCATTGCCCCTATCCTAACAAAAAGAGAAACTTGAATGATTTACAGAATCATACTTTTTTTTGAACTCATGAGAGATCTGAGGTTAAAGAAGCAACCAAGTGAACTTAATTTCAGAGTGACAAGCCTCTTTGAGAAAAATAAGGAAACTCAAATCGTTTCAGGTTTGACACTGCAGGAGAGGAAGAGGTAGAAACAAGTAAGAAGACATCATGTGAAATTTTTAACGGATTCCTAAATGTTGAACATAAGCTTGCTTATTATTTTAGAGTAAAACTCCGTGGTAAAAATGAACAATCCAATTAAGAAAATGGGTAAAAGACATGAAAAGACATTTCACCAAAGAGGATATACTGATAGCAAATAAGTGCATGAAAAGATGTTCAATGTCATTAATCATGAGGGGAAAATGGCTTAAGGCCACAATAAAATATCACTACATATTATTCTAGAATGGCTAAAATAATAAATAGTGATACCACCAGATGCTAGTGAGGATGCAGAGAAACTGGCTCACTCATGTATTGTGAATGGGAATGTAAAATTATACTGCAACTCTAAACAGAACAAAACAAAACTAGACCTGCAACTATCATACAACCCAGCAATTGCACTCATGGACATTTATCCCAGAGAAATGAAAACTTATGTTTACACAAAACCCGGTGCACTAATGTTTGTGACAGCTATACTTATAATAAGCCCCAAACAGGAAACAACACAGAAGTCCTACAATGGGCGAATGGTGAAATCGTGATACATCTATTCCATGGAGTACTACTCAGCAGTAAAAAGGAATGGTCTATTGATTTGTGCAGCAATCTAGATGACTATTCAGGGAATCATACTGAGTATAAAAATCCAATCTCAAAATATTGCACGCTATATGTTTCCATTTATATAACATTCTTGAAATAACAACATTGCCAAAATGGAGGAAAGTTGAGTGGTTGCCGGGGTTTAAGAAGGGACCGGGGGCATGAAGGAAACAGGTATGACTTACAGAAGGGCAACACGAGGGATCCTTGTGATACAAAATGTTCTGTGTTTTCACTGTATTAGTGTCAATATCCTGGTTGAGATGTTGTAAGTTAGTTCCATTGGAGAAAACTGGGTTAAGAGTGCACACAATCTCTCTGTATTATTTTTTACAACTACATATGAACCTACAATTATCTCAAAATAAAAAGTTTAGTTAGGGAAAAGTGTATGGGGAGAAAGTAAGACACAACAGTGTCTGAAAAACCTAGTGACTTTAGTTACATTTTGCACTATATGATGAAATGATATTATGTTACTAAAAACATTAAAAAATAAAACCCATATAATTTTAGGCTTCTTTAAATGTCTAGAATATAGAAGTTGGTGGTTTCTATTTTGAGCTAGCCATTTTAAGTGGCACAGTACCAAGTTCTGGGTACTGCATTTTAAGAGTAATTTTAGGGAAATTCAAAGCCAAGATACAGGATGAAGTACATGTCATACATTAAGTAATGATGAAACAGACAGTGTTTACCCACAACAGAGGAGTTGGTGGACATGAGACTGTACTTTTTAATTATCTGAAGAATTACCCCCATGAAAGAATTAGATTTCTCTGTAAAACCCTAAGGAAAAATAGGACCTAAAAATAGGTCCTAAAAATAGGACCAACTGGTGGAAGGTGCAAGAAGAGAGATTTCAGTTTGGTTACCAAAGGCTGGCAGGTAGGAGGAATGAGAGAGGTTGGTTAAAGAGTACAAACTTTCAGTTATATGAAAAATAAGTTCTGGGGATTTAAGGTACAGCAGCATGGTAATTATAGTTAATACTGTATTAAATATATGAAAGTTGTGGAAAGAGTAAATCTTAAATGTTCCCACCACAGAAAAGAAATATGTGACCTGATAGAGGTTATTAGCTAATGCTGTGGCAGTAATCATTTTGCGATGTATATTACTTACATATTGAGAGAGAGATAAAGAACAAGAAAGAGAAGAAAGAGGAAGGGGAGGAGCTGCTATCATTATTTAGGTGCATGAATGATCCCCTTAGCTTCTAATCTACCAGGGGCTCAGGTGGTGAGGGGTTCATTGCATGAACTGGGAGAAGGCCCTCATCCCCTACTCTGTGCCATATCCTGTAATCAAATCCTTAAAGCAGCTCTGCTTTTGCCTATAAGCACACAGAGTCTCTTTAGAAGAACATCATTAGCTTCTGTCTCACATTCCCTGCCTGCCAGACACAATTCCACCTCTCCATTTTTCTCTCCTTTCTGACTTTTCCTTCCATCCAACCTTTCTCCCCTATCCCCATCCTGCCCCCACAGAAGTAAAAGTGGAAATGATTGAAGACAAACAGAAATTGGTATAAGCAGGATGATATTAAAAGTATCTAACAGCAGTGTGGAATGGCATCAGATAATCAGAATGGATGTGAACACAGTCTTGGAGACCCCCTTCCCTCTGGCATTAACGCTTTGGTTGCTGGATCATGGTACATCGTTGTGGAGGGTCTGAGTAGGAGGAAATGGCACTTGGGGGCTCAGGGAAGAAGCTGTAAATCAACCAATATAAATTAGTAACAATCTGTATGGCCATCCTGATGTATACGTGGAAATATCATTCCATGTCTGAGAGAAAGGGTGGGTAAGTATGGGGTAAGGGGATGGGAGAAGGGAATGATGAAGGCATCAGTATTAACAAAAGCCAGGCAAAAATGTCTGGTACTTAAATATATAATTGCCTATGATTCACCTATGGTGAATCTTTATCTTGTTTGAAGGTCTTTTCCCAAAAGTTCTGCAGGCTTCCAGACAAGAATTTTCTCATTTTCACCCCCATTCACATCCATTCACCTAATTCATGTACACCTTAAGAATATGAACTTATTTGAGTTTTAGCCTACCCAAAATACAATTAGGAAGCTTCCTTACAAATTTGCTGAAGGAAAAAAGCATTACATAAATTTAGTTTCAAGTGAATTAAAATGTATTTCATTTTCTTCTGCATGATATAACCCAAAGATTGTGATGTGGTAAACAGTGAGTGAACAGAAATTGGGTTCTATTTGTCTCATTGTCCTGCCGATCATTTATATGTTATTTAATTTCACTAAACCTTCATTTCCTCCTCTGTAAAGGGGGGGAATGAGGCTCAGACTCTAAATTAATAGTAAGTGTTTAAAACACACAAAAGGGGCAAAAGTAAGAAGACAGTAAGTTGAATAGCAGGTAAAATTACAGTAGAAAAAAAGTTGAATGTAAGTTATTTCTTAGTTTTGTAACTTTTGAGAAACCTGATAGCTTTTAATTACATTTATTATACTGCATATATGTCATGACTAAAGTCTGTCATTATCCGCTGGCATAGCAGGTTGAAAGTAAACTAACACAACTAAATTGTTTATTTGACAAATATTTGGTATTTTCATTAGAAACAATTAATATTCAAAGGTAAGGTTAAGAGAAAAGTCACTAAGCCTTAGGATAAATGAAAGTCAAAGCACAAGCTATCATTTTACAACCTTCAAATAGAATTTTGCAGCTTAAAAAATCAGTCTTTGTTAACATTGGTTGCTGCTTGGTATTGGTTTATGGACACTTTTCTTCTTTATTCTCTTTGAACTTTTCCTGCAAGGAGTATGCGTTAATTTTATGATCAGAATAATAAAAAATTTATTGAAAATACTTGGAAAACTAGTAAGTAGAAGGTGGAAGAATAAGAATAACGTGGTAGTCTTTGGTGGCCATAAGTCTTTGTTAGATGGTAGTACCCTGAATTTATATACTATAACATATAAGGAATCAAAGTGATTTGAACTTAATATTTTTAGCATGAATACTTTCATGTAACTGAGGGAAAATAAGCCATATATTTTGAAGGTGAGTTTTAAAAAGGAGATTTCCATACCATTTAATTAGTCATTCCATTCACATTGAAACACTCATCATTGAAGTATTTGCGTGTGTGTGTGTGTGTGTGTGTTTATGTACAAAGAACTAGCATTGTCTCTTTTGTACGATAGATATCTTTAATGGCAGCTCACTTAGTCCAACTTGATGGAGGAAGAGCTGGCAGCACATATTGAGGGCATACTTCCAGATCAGACCTTGCCGGTTTGAGCACATGTGACAAGAGTAAGAACCCTAGCCCAGTTTTGGTCGGTGGCCCCAGTAGAGCTGCAGTGACCCATCTTGCTTTCAGAAAGACAAGGCAAAAGGCTGAACTTTACATGTACATGCATATACTTGCTTATGAGCTATGTGATATTATACATATAAATGGGAAAATAGGCTCGCACATAAGTTATTTATTCAAACTCATTCTCTAAATAGTATAAGTAAGAAAGTTACGTTTAGGTATCACATCTCTTTATTCACACCTGGGCATTGAGATAAAGTGGCTGTAAAGCAAACTTGGTTTTATAAAGATGATTAGGGTCACCAGAGAGATGGGAATTTTCTTTAGGTTGTCTTGGTTTGTGAAGATTTCCTTTGGATTACAGGTGACCAGTGAAAACACCTGCATAACACTCCTTTTGACAGAACAGAAATTAAAGTGCAGTCCAAAAGAGGTAAATGTAAGAAATATGTCTCCAAGAAACAAACCAAATGAAGTTCTTTAAAAAGAACCTAAAAATTCTCAAATGATAGGAAACAACAATTTGTTATTATATTACTCTCAGGGAAGGAAGGAAGACAACAGGGCCTAAGGAAAAAAAATGTAAAGAAAAATGGCTAATTTTAATTTCATTTGTGGGATAGAATTCTTAATAGGATTAGAAAGATTTCTTCTCTATGGCTTATGCTGACATTTCAAAGAGGTTCTTATTCAGTATTCCCTGCAATATAGAGGAAAACATCAAGCATCTCTTCCGCTGTTTCTGTTTTTTTTTTTTCTTTTTTTGCTTGTTTGTTTAAATTTTTCCCCATCACATTGTAATTCAAATCATCTCAGGTCAGAATGGGAGCTCAGGATTTGGGAGAGCACTGGCTTGGAGACTGCACACATCACTGAGATGAGGAATACAAATGCTATCCTAGTTTCAGACAATGAAGAGATGTCATCTGGGAGGACAAGAGTGAGCAAGCGTGCAGATGCTCAGGCAAGAGCAGGGGAGTTTGGAAGTAGAAATGCTGTGAAAATTCAGGAATGATACATCAGCAGCTGGTAGTAGGACCCTGACTTGAGGCTGAACTCCAGTTTTGGTGTGAAAGAGATCAAAAGGGAGGGAAAGATCAGTATAGGCTCTCAGTCTGAAGAAACTAGCTTAGTAAGAAATGAGATTCAATACAGTAAGACAAGAACTAAGTGGGAATCTGGCATACAAGGTTGAAGGCTACATTTAGGATGGCTCACTTTTTCCCATATGTCCTTAGATAGTAACTCAGATGGCAGAGAAAATTATATTTCTGCTTCTTATAATTAATATTTATAATTGCTAATTTTTTGTAAAATATCTACCAGAGCCCACATACTGTACTTTATCTTTGAATATAGATCACTTAGTCTCTTCAACAATCTTCCTGAATTAACACACAAAAATTTAATTAAAGATTAAAAACACACAGCTCAACTCTTGTCTTCATTTTGAGCTTCTGATATTCTATACTCACCTGGTCTCCAAAGAAATTAGATTCAGTGTTCTGACAAAATTCTTAGCCATTCTGAACTCATTACAAATACAGGTTGTATGTCAAGGTTAAGCATCTCATTACATCCCCAATGGGTATGTGCAAATCTTCATAAAACTCACCATCAAGTGAGAGAAAATGGGGGACTGATGGCATGAACTGAGCATAGGAGATCTGTGCCATTCATTCCAAAGCTCAGAACCATTCTGTATGTTTGATGCCTTCATCATTAATTTCTTGTGTTTTATTTTGTTTGTAATAAAGGTTCTATGAAAAAGTGCTTTTATTTTGAAATGTCAGCTCTCTGTTGATCTGCATTGCCATCATCACTGTCAACATCTTGTCCCTTCCTACTGCTGAGCCGAGACTTTTGAGTATACTTTTAGTTTCTTACTACTTTCACTCAATCCTAGGAAAACTACATTTACATATATGCAACTTCACTGACAACTACAAGTGTCTTCCCCTTTACTATGAAGATCTTTGCTTTGAGATTAACCTCATTAACATTCATCTGCAATGAAAGAGCTACAGTAATACTTTCCTATTTCTGCTTTACAAAAATGAACATAAAATCTATATTCTAATTTTGGTCAGATATCTATTTACTGACCTATTGAAACAAATCATATCAAGCTTGACAATGTCTATAGAAAAATATCCCAATGCATAATAAGCAATGCCATCATTTCACAGTTAAAAATATCTGCACACCCTTTTTTCTGATGTAACACCCTAAATGCATGCATAGTCCATTTTGGAATCACTGCTTTTGAAACTGGAACTAATTAACACAATTTTGAAAAGTTCTCTTA
>NC_138371.1:146260953-146281985 GCF_054177405.1 Leptonychotes weddellii | reverse complement strand
CTCATCATGAGAAATAAATAGAAATCCCCATTTTATAGATTAGTAAGCAGGCCAACCTTTAAATTAGTGATGTTGATGCCAAACTGAGCCCTCTCTATTCTGGGTTATTATTAATATCTCTTAAACTTTTGAAATACTTTTAACTTATTTGGCTTATTTTTAACTTATTTAATCACATGTGGGAAGTCCTTTCAATCTGTAAATTGATGGGAAAGATTATAAATTACATGTGAGTGGAGCTTTTGTTTTGCTCACTGAAATATCTTTCTCACCAAGGAACTGTCACTGACACAGAGTGGGCACCCAATAAAAATATATTGAGTAAAGTATTAAACCTGAATGCTAAATTATCCATGTTGTTTTAGATTGTTTCTTTTTTATGTGAATAATGAAAACATTACCAACAAGAATAAATAACCAATGCCCAAAGCATTTTATTCTAAGTGAAGATTTGTTACTTCTCTATCCTAAAATACAACTATAAAATCTGGCTTATTATTTAATAACTGAAACAGAGTGTATCATTCAGATACAGTTGCATCAGTCAGATTTACTTGCAGAGTACAGAATTCACTCCTCAAGCTTATGCAGAAGGGATTTGTAATGGTGTATTAAACAGCCAAAGAATTTTTAGAAGGGCTAAAGACACAGAATATAGACTGAGCTAGGAAGAACACGGACAGACTGAGCTGCCATGGAAATTTTGCCTTGATTGGGAAGCTGTAGAATCAGAAAGTTGCCAGTGAGACTGGGAAATTGGTGGTTACTGTTGCTGTGATCTACACAAACGAAATTGAGATCTCCGACCTTGCCTGTTTGCAGATCTAACTCAGTCAAGATTCACAGAAATACATCTGCTTCATGGAATCTCAAGTGCATCAAGAATACTAGCTGCAAGAGATTCTGGGAAATATAATTTTAGCCTGTAAGCCCCAACATTATATAAAAGCACACAATCCACTATAAATGGCTTAGAGCTTTCATCTCCCCAAAAACATGATGACTCCGTGGAATTCAGTTTTCCAATTCCTTCCTAATAAATTAGAAGGTCAAGCATTAGGCCAGTCCAAGGTTATTGGGTATGTGAAATCTGACTGGCTTTCTCACCACCTGCCAGTCACGTATGAAATGGTGAAACCAAATCCCTAGAATAGAAGGCCACAATATACTTAGAAAGCCATATTTAATGTAATGCCACTCTCAGATTAGACATTTTGCTCAACATTTGCAAAGCATAGAAGACAGCAGACTACTCTAGCTGCAGCAGAATTACAAACAGAGCAGTAGGAGAAAAGGCGTCCAGAAAGAACAGCTTCAGAGGATGCTGCCCAGCTTTAGTACAGGGGACACTGTAGCGGCTGGCAGACCAAGCTGGCATCCAGGCCACGCTAGCTGTGTGACGTCGGTCCATCTCCTAACCTCTCTGGGCTTCACTTTCCTCATCAATAAACTAGGTCAACGAAGGAATATCACTTACTGAGCTTTCTCAGGATTAATTGGGTTAGAATTGCACCTGGAACATTTAATATGTATACAATAAATGCCAGCTATTATAATTAGTTAATAAGTCAAATTTTTATCTAATACTTAAACAATCTAGGGCCTGAGACAAAATAAGGCCCAAGCCAACTCTCAAGGTACTTAAAGTCTAATTTGGAAGAGCCAGCAATACAAGGTGTGAGAAAGTATTGTTTGTGAATTGCAAAAATAGCAGAGAGAGCATGATTTTTGTTCGCTTTGTTTTGAGTAAAGGCCTTATGAAGACTGGAAAGTGGACTTCTCACAGACAATAGCAGCCTTGATAAACAGAAAGGGCCAGTGTAAAAGAAGTTTGATCTACAGGGCAGCAGAGAAAACACTGTTGGACTCACGTGGATCTTTCCAGCCAAGATAATATCTAAAAACAAAAACCATCACAGGTCATAACATCTTCTAGGACTCAGAGGAAATATGATTATAGATAAATTGGATCAGGCTTTTTAGTGTTTGTTTAGATGCTATTTTTCTATCAGCAAATAACAGAAGTAATCAGGCATTCATTCAGCCGTTCTTATTCAGCATTTGTGTGAAGGAATTGGGATGAAATTAAAACCCCAGAATATATCCAAACAAGTTGCTTCCAAAAGTAAATCCAGAGTAGGCTGCTTACATGGTATAGCATTAAAGGTGACCATAGGAAATGTGATCATAGGTACATTCAAAGATGCATTACTGTGGTAACCTGAATCTGGCAAGAAAGATCCAATTTATGTGGAATTTCATATTACTGTAAAAGTGTTAGAAGAATATTCATTTTAATAAGACATTGCTGTGAAAGATTTTCTGGAGAGAATATGTGAGACATTTCTTAACAAATCCTCTTAGAATGAATGAATTTATTTCTTTTCATGTAGCCATGTGCTTCACAGCAAGGAAACTCTATGATTATTTAATAGTCTAACTAAAGTATTTTTATCTGGGATTGCAATAAACATGTGATTCCCAGAATTCAAGAGAAACAGGACATTCAACATACCTTTATTGAGTCTCTGTTATAAGCTTGACACTTACCAGGTACTGTAGGATAGGAATACAAAGTTTAAGATGAGGTTTCCGGGGGCGCCTGGGTGGCTCAGTCCTTAAGCGTCTGCCTTCAGCTCAGGTCATGATCCCAGAGTGCTGGGATCGAGCCCCGCATCGAGCCCCGCATCGAGCCCCGCATCGGGCTCCCTGCTCAGCGGGAAGCCTGCTTCTTCCTCTCTCACTCCCCCTGCTTGTGTTCCCTCTCTTACTGTGTCTCTCTCTATCAAATAAAATAAAATCTTTAAAAAAAAAAAAAGATGAGGTTTCTGCCTTTAGAGATTTTCAGTCTAGTTGGTGGGGTAAATTATACATGGATGAAGGCAAATAAAGTTAAACTAGATAAAAATATAAGGTAATATATGATTATATATATGTATATATACATATACACACTAGATTTTAAAGGTTAAATGTTATTATTCAGAGACCTGAGATTGTTAAGGCAGGACATAGACCAAAAAAAGAGGAAAAAAAAATTAATTGTAGGAGGTGGGATGTTGATAGGCATTGAACATAATTAGTAGAGAGGAAGAAAGAGGCATTCCAGCAGTGGGAAAGAGAATGATCAAAATGTATTCAAGAGAATCTGTGAAGCTGATATTGCTAAAGTGGTGAATATTCAGATATTGAATTTTGGGACAGATTGTCAAGGTCTTTGAATACCTGGATAAGGAGCCAGTATATAAGGGAGTACCACTGCAGGGTATTTGGCAGGGAAGACGAAATGGGTCTGGCAACAGGAATGCAATAATTTGTATGGAGGGAGACAAGTTGGATGAGAATTTTCCAGAAAGTCAGGCTTGATGTGCCCAGGGTCTAAACTAGACTGATGGCTGTGAGTAAAGAAAGGGGAATGTGGAGGTGAAAGGCAGTTTTTAAGGAAGAAAGGAGAGCTTGGTGGTTATTAGGAAGTAATTGGTAGCATTGTAAAAATGATGACAGTATTTTTCATTCCTAATGAAACAGAAAGAGAAAGATGGGGGTGGGGAGAAGTTTGACTACTTTTCAGATAGATTCCAAAGAGGAAAAACATTAAAAATTGTGGGCAAGATTTTTGTATTTTAATTTTCTAAAACAGTAAGCTAAGGCAAATGTATGTTTTTATTTTCTAAATAGCAACAAACTGAGAGAAACTTTTTGACATTGTTAAATTGGCCATTAAGACTCTTGGATTAACACTCCACAGAGTTCCACTAGTGGTGCTTTTGGTAAAAGAATGATTGATGACAAGTAACTAATTGCTACATAATGGTCGTCTGAAGTTCCATCCGTTATTGGTTCAAGGGATGACCCACTGTGTTGACAATTGCAGCACCATTGACTTTATAGAATACTTGCTGGAGCTTCGTTGCATTTCTGTGATTTTTCTGGATCACTCACATAGGCAAATATCAATTTACCATAAAATATTCTCAGTAAATAAGCCTACAGTAAACATCATGAATACAGAAAGAAATGGAATGCGTGCGACAAATTGATTTCCAAGTGGGAAGGATGTGAAGCAGTGTGCACTGACAACAAAGAGTATTTAGGAAAGGATTTGTTCAATTTTCCTACATCACATTCCTTCATGGCCAGTAGTTTGTGAGCAATAATAGAAACAGGAATAAAATGAAAAATATTGGTATATTATCCATTTAAAAAGGGGTTAATTTAGCATGAGAATTAATTTATGCATGTGGCTTTATCAAATATATTCCCTGAATTACTTGCAAGGCATCTTTTCATGGATTAAAGGCTAACTTGTAACTATGATTACTATGAAAACTAGGCCTAACTGATGAGTCTCTCCAAATGTCAACTGATGTATTAAATAAGGAGCTACCAACATGGGGGGGGCAGGTGCAATTTCGGTTTCTCTGTTAGGAGCTGTCTACTGAAAACTATCAGAAGAGTTAAATGGTAGAAGAAAGATAGACTCACTAGAAAGAAAAAGAATGTGTAACTGAATGAATGAATGGGTGAATGAATGAGTTCTCCTTAATGTAAGTTCTCTACAATGTGGAATCTGTATAATTATATACTGTTGCTGGATATTGTGAGTTCACTCTTAAAGCAGTGCCCTTTCACTTCTGATGCAGATGACTGTAAAGCTAAATGCAGTGCCCAGCTGGGAAAGCAGGTGTAAAACGGCCCAACTAATTACAGCCTTGTCAAGTAATGGCTACAAGGCAACCAGTGACTGCCCTCCTAGTGAATTTTGGGTGATTCCGACCAATTGGATTAAGAAATAACACATAAGGGGAAAAGCATATATGTCACAGAGAGAAACAAGACCAAGATCGTAATATTTTTCGATCTGAAGAGAGAAAGCGAAGGAATTTTTAGGAAATGGACCATTAAGCCAAACACGGAAAGAGAAAGATGGAAAGCTTGTTTCAGGGCAACCTCCCACTCTATTTTATTTGCTGGAACTACATAGTTAGACTTGATCAAAAAAGGAGCCCCCAGATGGGCAATGCAGCTTTCCCATTCATGATCCGCACTGGTCAATTCAGCAGGCTTCCCAGCAATCTTTTATGAAACTATAACTATGAACAGTTTCTGGATCACAACCGGAAAATCAAGAATCTCTAGTATCCTGAAATATTCAGTGGCAAACAAAACTTGAATGTCCGGGACAATAGCCACATTTCAATTCCCATATCCTGGGTCTTTTCTTTAAAATCTTCACAAAATGGAAGCAGACTGTAAATCCCAAAGGGAAAGAAAAGTTATTACCGGGATCTATAGGGCTGCTTACTCCCCATACTATGCTTTGCCTGGAGGCCAGGAATATAGCATTTTATCAGAGCCCTGCTCAGTGAAGTGGAGGACACATATCCAGATGGCAGAGTCACCTGCTTCTAGGCAATGCATAGAAGCAATTATTGTTGTTTGGCTTTAGTCCAGAACAAAAATAAAGAGTTTAATACGTTAGGCCCAATAGCTATATTCCAGTTGATCCAGGAAGTTTTAGGGAAATAATATATTTTCAGGAAGGAGTTTAATATTGAATTATGATGGTAGAAAAAAAATACTTTTCATAATAATTGTGCTGGATTATTTTGAATCACATCATTTAAAAAAAAAAACCTTCAAATCAGTGTTCTTTGGTAATATTTTAAAATGTGTCTTTATGTCAACTACAAAGATGCCAACTACCACTTCTAACAAAAGAGACTGACCTGTAAGATAATAAACATAAGTATGTTCACACTTGGAAAATAGGTCATTTCAGCTAGAGCCAGGGTTGCTTGAGAATAATTCGACATCTCTGTAGCTGCAATTCTTGTTTTACTAACTTCATTAATGACATGAGAGCTACAGTTTTCTTAGCAGAAAATTATTTCTACTATACTCATGACCATAAATTGCCTATCATTTCTTACATGATGTACAGTTTTCTAATTAATTTCATTTTTTAAATAAAGAAGAAAAATAGCCCTCTTCCTACCTTGTTTCCAAAAATACTTGAGGCATGCAAAAATATGTAGGAAATAAAAAATAAATAAACAGATGAAGAAATTGAGAAGGATGACAAGAGACATTTCCAGGTTGTGCTTTAGAACTAATGATTCACACTTCTTCCCTCATTCTGTATCTTCCCTCTATTGTATAACTACCTCCATTACTGGGGGAGGGGAGGAAAGCGTGCCAAACATTATGTTTGTTCCTACCAACTACAGAAATCTCTGGAGATTTGGGGTCTATGAGAGATATATGACTTGCCAGTATAAACATTAGCCAACTGCTTTCTAATATTCTCATGGGAATGAAGGTTTCCCCAGATCCAATTCACCAACATTTAGAATAAAAATATTCTTAACACTGTGTTACTGGTAAAGTCTTTTTAAAAATGACGTGCTCTCTCTCTCAAATAAAAAAATCTTAAAAAAAAATTAGCTTTAGTTTAAAAAAAAAATGAAGTTTTAAAAATATTTTCAGGTTAACTCTCAGACATTTTTTCAAGACAATAAAACACTAACCTAAAGTATTCTACTAAGATGCTTCCTTTCTCTTTTCTCATTTAAATTGTAGTCTCGGGTGCCTGGGTGGCTCAGTTGGTTGAGCGACTGCCTTCGGCTCAGGTCATGATCCTGGGGTCCCAGGATCGAGTCCCGCATCGGGCTCCCTGCTCGGCGAGGAGCCTGCTTCTCCCTCTAACCCTCCCCCCTCTCATGTGCTCTCTTTCTCTCTCATTCTCGCTCTCTCAAATAAATAAATAAATCTTTAAATTGTAGTCTCTTCCTGTCTACAACATCTCCAAAAGTCAAGCATATATTTAGTTCCTCCACAAATGTCTGTTGAGTATTTGGTATGAATTACATACTAAGCTAGTTCAGCATTCTCCACTGACATAGGCAAGCAGATAACAGGCAACTAATTATCTCATATTTTCTCTGTTTCATCCACTGACTCATTTTCTTTTTGTGACCTCCCTTTATAATGATTAGTACAGAAATTGAGAGACAAGGAGAGTTGGTAGTAAACGAGGGGCTACAGCAATGGCAAGTGGAGCTAGAAAGTTGAGGGCACGAAGAAGGTAGAAATCAGCATGTATTGCTCACTGTTTGCCTTGGGAACAAATGGAGAAAGAGAGGTATCAAGATTCATTGACAGCTTTTGCCTTTTACTGAAGATTCATTGACAGCTTTCTAACTTCTACAACCCAGAGCGTGGATGCCATTCACCAAACAGGAAACACCAGAGAAGAAACCATTGGGAGATAGGGTGGGCAAAGGTGAGCTCAATTCTCCTTTCAATACTACATTTAACCTATATGAGAACATTTAAGTTAGAAATGTCTAATAGAGCATGGATGTGCTTGTATGGGTCAGAAGAGTGAAGGGGACAGAAGTACCAGATGGAGAGTTTTCAGCAATTAAATTATGATATGAAGCAGGAAGGAGAATGGTGAAGAAGTAGGCCAAGGTTGGAACCCTATAGAATAGCAACACTTAAGGAATGGCCACAGAAGAACACATTTAGGAAGCTGAGAGTAAAACACAGGAGTGATCTGTCTTAGCCTTATTTCACCCAAAAGTACAACCTCAGACAGTGCTTTGGTGCAGGTAGTTTATTATTTTTTTAAGATTTTATTTATTGGGACACCTGGGTGGCTCAGCCAGCTAAGCGTCTGCCTTCTGCTCAGGTCATGATGCCAGGGTCCTGGGATCGAACCCCACGTCAGGCTCCCCAGTCAGCAGGGAGTCTGCTTCTCCCTCTCCCTCTGCCTGCCACTCTGCCTACTTGTGCTCTCTATCTCTCTGTCAAATAAATAAAATCTTTAAAAAATAATAAAAATATTTTATTTATTTGTGAGAGAGAGAGCACAAAGCAGGGGGAGCGGCAGGCAGAGAGGGAGAAGCAGACTCCCTGCTGAGCAGGGAACCTGATGTGGGACTCCACCCCAGGACCCTGGGATCATGACCTGAGCCGAAAGCAGACGCTTAACTGACTGAGCCACCCAGGCGCCCAGTGCAGGTAGTTTATCTTGGTAAGTTTTCTAGAGAATAGGAGTGGGGACTGGGAAGAGCTGAACAAGGAGGGAGAGTCAATCTGAGGTGTCTCATTGAGCTCACCACCACTATGGGCAACAGGGGTTCTGTGCTGCTGGGTACCTCTAAGGAGCCATGTATAATGCACCCCAAAATTGTCCACCCCAGAGGACATAAAGAGGAAGTGTTTATTCTTTAGTTCTGGTCCCCATGGTCAAGGTGTGCCCCTTGGGTTGTTAGATCTCTTGTAATTCCAGGTTTATGCCTGTTTCAGAATGACTGAAAGGGTTCACATAGGTATCTCGTGAGGTGGTAGGAGGGAAGTCCCAAGATAGAAATAGAGAGATATATGAGGCCAGGTGTTTTCATGTTACCAGTGTGTGCAGCTGGGTGCCATGGCAATACCTGGAGTAAAAAGGAAGGCCAAGAGGAGAAGCAGTGGGGCACATATAGGTCTATTCCTTAACACCACTCATATCTACTCATGTACCACATTAAACACAATCAACACGTACTTTGATTTAGTAGCTGTTTGCAATCTTTAAAACAAAACAATATACAAGGGTAAGTGGAACGAGCTACAGTCCCAGCTAATGTCCTTTTAATGCCTCTCTTAGTATCCATCATCTTTTTCTTCTACCACCCACTCAAGATTTCTCTCATCCTAAGTCAGCACTTAAGTGGGTGTAGCTTGTTCACTTGCCCGGTGTGATGACTTCATCCATGAGGAGATGGAGCTCACAGTTGCTTGTTCTTGTTGCATTGTGACTGCTGCAGTTGCTCATTTATAGTTATCACTGGGTAGAAACCTAGGTGTACTCCTTGGGGTCTGACAGCAGTCAACTTGCCACCAAGTGACTGGCTGGAGTTCTCAAGGGTGGAGCCTGAATTAAGTCTCTGCATTGGTTTCTGTTGCTGCTGAAAGAAAGGCATTCAGCAATGCCAGTAGCAAGGTCAAGCTTAGAGAGAGGGAGGCCATTCAGTTGGGCCCCTGCATAGCTCTTTTTCCCGCAACCATGGTTTATTAGTCTGGGTCCAATTGGGAAAGATAAATCATACCATAATTTGAATAGGTAAAGTTTAATATAAAGAATTATTAACTACAGCTTGATTGTGGTGTTCATTTTACAATGTATGCATATATCAAAACATCAAGTTACACACTTTAATTATATATATAATTTTTATTTGTCAGTTTTATCCCAATAAAGCTGAAAAAAAGAATTATTAGCTGTAAGGGAGTATTTGAGTAATGTGGGATAGGCTAGTAACAAATAAAGAGAAATCTAAAAAATACGGGATGGCAGATATAAGGAGTAGCCACTCCCCCTAGGACTGAGATAGAGCACCCAAAGAAAAAGCCCCCAAACCCCAGGGCTATAATCAAGACCTTATTGATGAGAACACAGCTGTGGCTTACTGGATGGCAATAAAGTCGCCATGATGTCAAGCCGGCAGAACTTGCTGGAAATCTGTTCTGTAATGTGTTGGGGAAAGCTGTTCATGGAGAAGTGTACCCCACAGGCTTTACATGACAGCTCTAAAATGCAGGGGCCAAAGCTGGAGAAGCCAGCAAACTACAGGAGTCTGGCAAATGAGTACACTGCAACCAAGAAGGAACACTTGCCAGGTCTCTCCCACCCTCTAAAGTAACAAGACTCAACCCTGTGCCATCTGGCAAAGGACAGATATTTAAAAGGCCCAGATTTGTTTTCACAAAGTAGGCAAAAAGGGTAAATATGGAGCTGAGATGCCATAGTTCCATAACCCGCACACATGGCCACACTACTACTCATGGGCTCATTGCACAAGGACTGGGTCCCAGAGAGAAGCAGGCTGACATTCACAGGACAAATCTACCCATGTACATGCTTTTTTAATGTCCCCTGTGGAGGACAGTTTCTAATAGACATTAACACCATATACAAAAGTTGCCACACTTTGGGGCCCTTCCCAATTGTCCATCCACATGTCTCTTTCCCAAGCTTCTTTGTTTCCAATCTTCCAATGTTGTTCCCTCCCATCTCTGGATCAACCAGCTCAGCCATTCATCCCCACGCAAGAGACTTTGTATATCTGTACCTCAGTCCACAGCTGCCTCTAAACAAGATGAGTAAATAATCAACTTCACAGCTTGCAGTTCTGCCCACTGGGAGGGTTGCCCTTTACCACTGTCCTTCAGGGTCACCTCCGAGTTGGGTTATATTGCGGTGACAGGGTTGAAATATCAGGAATGACCCATCTGTGAATTAGGCCTATGTTTTTCCTTCTCTGTGAATTGGTCATTGGGACCCCCACCATGAAGCCATAGGAACACTTTAAAAGAGAAGCATCAATGAGAGCATCACTGCAACTGCTATTGCTGCTACAGGGATCTGGGCTCCATGCTCCCAAAACTTGCATGTTTCCTCCAGACCTGCATCACCCATTGTATAATAGATTGCTACTACAATAGCCCAAACTTAGAAATTGAGGGATCTGCTAACCCTCAACTAGCGATAGTGTCTCTGATCTCATAGTCACTTAGTTTCCTACAGTGAGGCACTCAGTCTCTACTGATCCCCGTGGCATGCCAAGAACTGCTTTTCAACACATGAGTAGTTCTCTGCAACAGAGACCATGCCCTGCTCAGAACCCAGCCATCTGTACTAGAACTAGCCTTCCTAATAGGGTTCACCAAAGAGGCATGTGATTTTTTTTTCCACTGTAAGGTCCTTAGCGCCCTAAGACCCCTGGATCACATGGCATGAGGCTGCCACTGATCACTATTGCGATTGCTACAGTGAAAGAGCCGAGAGGATATAAGGGGGCACGTAAAATGTGTCCAATGCAAGTAGGAAAGGAAGTACAGAATGGGATTATAGAAATAAAGGGACATAAGATCTTTAGGAAAAAGAGGCCAACAGTAAATTCTTATTTTCTGCAAAATAAGGTCAGCAAAACACATGTTGGATAGCAAAGAAATCTTAAGGGAACATGAGTGAAGAAACGTGTCAGGTTTGCATTGTAGGCAGAACACAGGTTGGCATGAGTTGAATTGAGCAGTGTCCCTCAATTGTACCTCAGCACAGTGGTGAGCCCTGGGAGGGTTATGGGTATAATGTTATCGACTCTCTCAGCACTTTGGGACAGCCAGGAGGGGCTGGGGAAGGTGGATCCTCTGAGACCGTCCCCATACCCATTGACAGCTTTAGCCACTTATCATTTTCTATATGCAACATGGCATTAAAAAAAGAAAGAAATTATGAAGTACTGGGAGGTAGAAAGCAAATAGAGTGTATCTGGTAAAATCTTGTATAAATGTTGTTAGAGAAGAACAGAAGGGAAGCACAACGAGAGCCTGTGGAAACTCAGAATTTAAGGTTTGTCTTTTTAATATTTAGTATGAAGTGTGTAGATTAGTAGATTTAGATTTGTAGTGTGTCTGTGTACTTAAAAAGAAAAGGAAGAGAAGGGAAAACGGAAGGGTAGGGAGAAACAGCCATTAGGGAAGGAGAGGTGGAACCAGGAACAGGATCCAATGTGGGGAAAGTTTTCTTGGAAACAGTCCAGTACATTGGTGAATAGATTATTCTTAAATACAATGAAAGATTCTTGGAAGTTTTCCAAAGAAGATTTCAGAACATAATTTTTGAATAGCGGTCTTCATGTAGTATCCAAAGGAGGTGCCAGTCTCCGGGGGGTTCTTAAATATGACTTGACTGGATTAAAGATGTCCTCCATTTCTAAACTTTTCTTTGAGTATTAATTAGAAGTTCATGGAAATAGAAGTTAAGTTGTCCCACTCAGCTGGATAAGAGACTGTAGAAGTTAACACAAGGTCCAATAATATCCAGGCCCAACAAAGGTCTAAAAACTAGCAGTGATTTATTGAAGAGGTAAAGTCATATTAAACCCACATAAGATGTTGATAAGTCCAGAAAAAAAACTGCTGTTTCTAACCTCAGCTGACATTCTATGGTGATACAAGATTATTCATTACCTGAAAACGTGTTTGCTGTTTCTGTCATCACATGAGTTTTACTTGGCTTGATTTTCTGGATTGATTGTTAATTGAGGGCTTATAGGCCATAATGCTATTCTATTAGATACTTGGGGGCTTTTTTCCTTTTATTGTGGCTATGTTTGCCTCTTAAGTCATTACTCAGAAATTTTTTAAAAACCTATTAACTAATAGCTCTATAAACATATTCCAAAGGCCTTCTCTGTAGTTTTCAAAAATCAGTGTGTATCTATTTTTATTAGCCAGAATAGATTCCATATGTGTATATATATGTATTTGTATTTATATAATCTAATCTATATATTATATTATATTACTATATTATATTATTAGTATGTATCATACATTATTGCAAGCTTTTGTTTTCCAGTAGGCAGAGCTGCCAAAGGTTCTAAAGATAGGGGGCGCCTGGGTGGCACAGCCGGTTAAGTGCCCCCACTCTTGGTTTTAGCTCAGGTGGGTTAAGCACCCAGCTCTTGGTTTCAGCTCAGGACATGATCCCATGGTCACAGGATAGAGCCCCAAGCCAGACTCCATGCTCAACACGGAGTCTGCTTGGATTCTCTCTCCCCTCTCCCACTGCCTTTCCCCACTGCTCTCTCTCGTGTGCTTTCTCTCTCTTTCTGTCTCCCAAATAAGTAATTAACTCTTTAAAAAAATAAAAGTTCTGAAGATAGGACAATTTTGGCATTTTAGTAAGATTCTGCTTTCATTATTTCTGTTGATAGGTTCTGTTGTTGTTAATCTCATTCTGTTGATTCTATTTTCCTATTTTGCATACTGACATCTTATTTGATTCTGGAAAATGCATCTTTTCTTGTTTGTCTGTCTCATTATTAGTATTTATCTACTGTGCAGAGCTCACAAGAATTCTTCACTGTTTGCTAGATGAGATGCACATAAGTCTCTATCCTCCAGGCAGCTCAACTAGAAAGAATCAAGTTACTTTAATATAATAAATACAATGTACCAGTAAATATGTAAAACAATGTAAGCAATATGACAGCCATGGTGAAATCCTAGTATAAACAACCATTTATAAAAAATCAGAGAAAATTGAGGTTAATTTAGAAGCAGTGGTAGACATCAGAGAAGGACAGAATTTGAATGGGGAGTGAGGGCAGAATGAGGGGGGAGTGGCAGGTGGGTAGTCACAGCTTAATTGACAGGGAACAAAGTAGCTAGAATTATAGAATATTAGGACTGAAAGAAACTTAGAGATGATTTGGTGTGTTCCCCTCAGTGCACTGAAAAATACTGACATAAAAAGAGCCACCAGGTGCCCTGTTTGTAATATCAGTCCAAGAAGTTGGGTTCAGTAATGTGTTTTGAAGCACTTCCAAAACCATAGGAGCATTATAAAAATCACAATGTTTCGTTACATACGCAGCATTCCTGTATCCTCAGGAATACAAGATTCCTGAATGTGTGTGCCCCTCCTGAATGACTATAGGTCTGAGCAAAGATTATTTAATGTATACAAACTCTTTATGAAACTGGTGTTTTTTCACCTATGAAACATCAAGTATTGGCCTTCATTGTACCGAATGCTTCTCCCTCCCACAAAGTTCTCCTCTTTCCTATTTGCCTTGATATGAAAACTTGTTCTTTCACATACACACAAGCCATGTAAGAAAAAGCAACATTTTGCAAATGGGAATTTTTTTTTTTCTTTTAAACCTCTGTACTTCCCCTTAACCCCAATGCCTTAAGTAGAGGGCATCTCAACTTTAGAGATATAGTTGTAGCTCGGTCATACTTGCGGCCATTTACTTTTTCAAAGCACAGTATTGACATTTGCATTCAGATTAATGGTGATTTTATAGTTTTTTCCCCTAAATATGCTTTACATTAATAACTATAGGGCTTATTTTGGGATTTTCCCTAAGTGAAGGACTTATCCTCTCTACCTCCAGAGACTGAGTAATATTGGGAAATTTAAATAAAGGTTTTGGGGGTTTTGCCCTTATATTTAGTATGCTTGTGAAACCTCAGAGCCCAGTCATGGATCTTATAGGTATAATTTTGGAGAGGAAGTAGTACAGATAGTTAAAGACAAAGGGAAGGCAGAGTACCTAATGGTGAGGAATGTCTTCCTGGAATCTAATTGATTACTAGCAATGTAATCTTTGATAAGTTACTTTACATCTTTTACAAGTTACTTTACTTTCCAGTTTTATCTTCTACAAAATAATAATATTAGTCATAAAAATGGTAACTGCAATAAGAATAGCAATAGTAATAATAGAACCTACCTCAAAGTATTTGGGGTATGAATATATGTAATAATATAAATTAAGTACTTAGCATAATAATCATTTGACAAATGATCACTATTATTATCATTTTTCTGTAGAGAGAATATACAGGGATATACATCTATACTCATGTATATTTGTACATAAAGAGTTGTAATGAAACAAATTGACGTTTACATACTGATAAGCTTTTTTTTAAACAAAAATGCAATCATACATTCACATATTCTGTTCATGTAGGGTGAATATTTCAAATCAAAGAATAGTTTTAGGTATAAAGAGTTAACTATGTTGCATTAATACCAAATTTTTAAAATTATATTAATGACTAGACTCCATATGACATGACTACTGATAATTTATTGATCATAAAAGTAAAATATTAGTCTTTAAATTTTATCTGTCATTTTAAATTGTGTCATCCAAGGTCTGTGTGCTATTAAATCCATAACATTTAAAAATATTTCCTCATTAGTGACACTGCTGTAGTTATTGCTTTCATTCATGATCTTGGTTTATATTAATAAATGTTATATAAAGTTCAATATCTATTGCTGCTCATTATTTTTAGTCATGTGAAGGTAAGCATCATGATTTGTTGAAATATGAGTACCACAGCTCAGATAACAAAAGACTGTGCCTTAAGACATTTGAAGATAAGACCAGTTCTTATCTAACTTTATTTTTTTATTTTTTATATTTTATTTTTTTAAAGATTTTATTTATTTATTTGACAGAGAGAGAGAGAGTAAGAGAGAGAGAGGACAAGCAGGGGGAGCTTCAGAGGGAAAAGGAGAAGCAGACTCCCCACTGAGCAGGGAGCCTGATGCGGGGCTCCATCCCAGCACCCTGGGATCATGACCTGAGCCGAGGGCAGATGCTTAAGTGACTGAGCCATCCAGGCACCCTCTAACTTTATTTTTTTAAAGATTTATTTATTTATTTTAGAGAGAGAGACAGGGAGAAAGAGAGAGTAAGCAAGCGGTAGGGAGGGACAGAGGGAGAGGGAGAGAGAGAATCTGAAGCAGATTGCACGCTGAGCGTGGAGCCTGATATGGGACTTGATCCCCACCCTGCATTAAAGCCATGTGGCTTATGACCTGGGCTGAAATCAAGAGTTGGACCCTTAACCAACTGAGCTACCCTGGTGCCCCTATACTAACTTTATTTTATGTAAGTTCTGCATTGATTTAAGTACACATGCATGCGTATGCTGTATATTATGATTATTAGTAGTAGTAGAAGTAGTCTTAATAGGCATAAAGGAGAATGGTAAGAAAAGTATATCCTATAATTAAAATGTAATACTCAGGTCTTGCCCCAGAAAACCTAACCATCATGCCTAAAGATGGGGAGAATTTTGAGACAAATGATTTTCTTCTGCAACTTTCCCTTGTTCCTTGAATTATTTTAGTTATAATGGTATAGAAATCCCTACTAACTTATGCAGTTGAAAATTTTTCAGGTTTATTTCTGTTAAATTTTCCATTGCAAGCAATAATGTTTTTAGTTTCTTAAAGAACAGGAAGCAAGTCTAATACTTCCTTTCTCCCAACACTCAATAAATATCCCTATGTAAAGTTACCATTCATGTTAGGGGTTGTTAATAATAGGTTTTAATGGAATCACCATTTTTCATGTAAAAATCACGAATCTTTCATAGTTATATTAGACTCTCACAGTCTTTCCATTTTAAAATAAAGATATTTAGATATTTATGAAATATATTTTTCATACTATGATTGATTTCTCCTTTTTGTTGTTGATATTTCTCAAACTGCTTATATAAAGGTTGACCAAATAATAAAGGTTACATGGAAAAAAACTGGCTTACTACAAAGTTTACAGAGGCATTCCTGTAGCTACCTGATTTTACAATTCTTCCCCATGAAAAATACCAGTTCAAGTCAGAGGGAGTAATACCTCATCTACATGCATGGTCACAGCGGTAAGATGATCAAATTGGAAGATATTCAGTGCACAGAGTACATTTCTCCAGTCAGGGTGTTATTTTGTTTTGGTTTGTGTTAACAGCAAGATTTTCATGCTTATAAAATAAATACCAGCTTAGAGTGGTGGCCAGAGTTGTCTAAGTCTTTTTTGATGTAGTTTTACACTGTCTCCTGACAGATGTAACTTAATTGCTGGAGAATTTTTTTGTAATTTTTTTCTATAGAGTTTCTATCACATTGATTTTTGGTGTTGTATAGAGGTAAAACTTTTTTTTTTTAATTTTTATTTATTTATTTATTTATTTGACAGAGGGATAGAGAGCACAAGTAGGCAGAGGGAAAGGGAGAAGCAGGCTCTCTGCTGAGCAGGGGGCCTGATGCAGGGCTCGATCCCAGGACCCTGGGATCATGACCTGAGCTGAAGGCAGCTGCTTAACCAACTGAGTCACCCAGGCACCCCTAGAGGTAAAACTTTTAAAGCCCCTCTCATGCAGCAATTTTGAATTTTAAGCCCATCAGAAAGGAAATATGCTTATCAGAAAAATACTTCCCTGGGGTTTTCAAAAATAAGTTCTGAAAACAATTAAGGATGTCTCTCCAAATTGGGGAGAGGAAATAAAACAAAGAGGAGAAGGTTTCACCCAAGACCCATAAGGGACTTTTATGGCTTCTATTAAGCATTCAATAAACATTATGAATTACTTTATGAATCAGACTTCTATGACAATACAAAATGAGCTGGTCTTTCTGATGACAGAATTGGCTTTGCATTAAAGCCATGCAGCTCAACCTTTGCAGAAACACCACTGATAATTTGAATTAAATATAGCAAGTAGATTTTACAGCCTTATTTTCGGTATGTATACATTTTACTACTGACTAGTGCTTCCAGATGGATAACTGGAACTGTTTGTGTATTCAGCTTTTGTTGTTCTGCATGTAAGAAGTAAATTTTGAAGTACAGAGCAAATTGCATTTGGAAAGCTTGGTCATAGTACCTTGCATGTTTGTGTCTCAGCTTAGTTTCTTTCCTTTACAACATAATCTTCAAATTACTTCTGCATACTACCTGAAGATGAGATAAAAGGAAATAATTATTTCTTTAATTCATGCTTATGGACATGAATTCATAAAGTTATAAAAAGAACTATAAGAGTTAAGTAATTGGCAAGAGTAGGACTACTCATCCAGGAAAAAATGTTTCTGTGGTTTTTTTTTGGTTTTGGTTTTGTTTCTGTTTATTTTCTCAGAAGACATGTTGTTTATATTTTCACTTACTTAGTCTGTAAGAAGTATTTATTCCAAGTAATATATTGAAAGTCAGTAAAATTTTTCAAACAAAGAGAAAAAAAAAAGCCATCAGCTCATGATTACATTTTAGCCCATGACTGTCAATCATTAAAATTCATGTTATTACAGTTATTTCTAAATTCACAAAAAGACCCCTTTGTGTGCAATGGCCTGGAGAAGTAATGTAATATATAATTATGGCCCTTCTGAAAATGCTAATTATAGGACAAAGCTAAATATCTTCTCTATCATGACTGGAATAGCCACAGGATTCCTCCCTATTCCACAGCTAATCAGGGAAGCCTACTTTTGGCTTTTAACAATGGACCCCAATCCAATCAATTGATTTAATTGCCTTTATACAGATTCATAAATATATGCTGGATATGACAACCTGATTATATATTTTTAGTGTCTCATATCTCAAAAAAAAAACAATTTCCCAAATAATAAAATAGTGCACAATAAAAAGACAAACGTGTAGAAGAATCCTTAGAATAAGGATCAAAAAATAATAGCCAAGTAATGAAGGAAGTGACATATTTTAAAATCTAAACCAAAATAAGTGCTCTGTTTCATCATCAAACTCATATCCAAAGCAAAAAGAACCAATAAAAGCAGAATGATTCATCAGGAGAAACCACTTTTTCTCAGCATTAAATGGCCCATGAAGTCTATTTCCCAAACTGTTTTTTTGTATTAGAACTGATGAAATAAACTGAGGGTTACTGGAGAGGAGGTGGGTGGGAGGATGGGGTAATTGGGTGATGGGCATTAAGGAGGGCGCATGATGTGATGAGCACTGGATGTTATACACAACTAATAAGTTATTGAACACTACATCTGAAACTAATGATGTACTATATGAAAAATAATTGAATTTAAATAATAAAAAATAGGGCGCCTGGGTGGCTCAGTCGTTAAGCGTCTGCCTTCGGCTCAGGTCATGATCCCAGGGTCCTGGGATCGAGTCCCACATCGGGCTCCCTACTCGGTGGGAAGCCTGCTTCTCCCTCTCCCACTCCCCCTGCTTGTGTTCCTGCTCTCGCTATCTCTCTCTCTGTCAAATAAATAAATAAAATCTTTAAAAAATAAATAAATAAATAAAAAATAAATAATAATAATAAAATAAATAAAATAAGCTGGGTGAAAGGTATATAGGAACTCTATTTTCACAACATTTCTATAAGTCTAAAATTATTTCAAAATAAAAAGTAAAGTTTGGATATGAATCTAAAAAGAACTAAAAAAAACTGATGAATACATTCATAGGATTTATAATTGCTATAGGATTTGATAAATTACAATTATGCAAACTTTATTTACTAAGATAGTCCTTAAATCCAGGTAAATATGCACAGTAGGATTTGGCAGGATGTTGTCAATCAAGTAATATTTGTTAATGTAAGAGTATAAGGTTTACCTTCAGAATAACATTCCTCACAGACAGTCTAGGAGTTATGATTTTTTAATTCATGCTTTGGTTTCTATAATATCCCCCCCGTAATTTCTGATCATTTGGAATTTGGAAAATGTGAAAGTGAATTTTGTCACTGGACTAAAGCTTGTGTTTCCTATTCATGAACCTGCCAGGTAGTCCAAATCAGATAGGTTCAATCCCAGAACAAATTAATTAATAAACAATTAATTAATGAACAAATTAATCAGTGGGATTTATTAATCAACCTCTGTGTGTTGTGCCCATATTGGGACATGAGAGAGGAGTCAACAAATCAGGGCTAACAAATTTTCCAGTTTGTCAAAGAGTCAAATAGTGATCTACTTAGGTCTTCTCTTCTATTGCAAAGTAGCCATAAACAATATGTAAACAAAAGACTGTGTCTGTGTCTAAATAATATTTTATTTACAAAAAGAGGCAGTGCTTGAATTTGGCTCACCTGTCATTGTTCCCTAACCCTTGATCTAAATAAATAGAACAAATATTCATCTTTAAAACACTACTGAAGAAAGAAAGTTTTTTGTTTTTTTTTTTAATTCTGTCTAGGACTTACTTTCAGAGTATATTAATTGCTTGTATTCCATTGAAGTGTCTTATAATTTCATCCCGGGTTGAGAGGACTGTCAGGAGAAGTGCAGTTGAAGAGTCCTTCAAGAACTTCTCCAAATCCCAGCCCTCAGTGACTTTTTTCTTTCTTGATATGATTATGGAAATACAGTCTTCAGTGAGATTTCCTTTTTATGTGCTATAAACTTTGAAAGAATGTAAAGATTTCTAATGTTTTCCCATATAACCACTTTGTTTCTCTAAATTACTTAAATGAAACACTCCAACTGAACCCTATGAGCCTAGCACTATACCAGTTTTTTTAAGTCATGTGATACTTAAAGGGTTTTTAGTATCATTGGGGCATTAATACATAGATACAAAGATATTACAAGAGAATATAGTGAATAAAATAAAATAAAGATATAAATTATGACAAGGAAGTTGATACTTCTGTGTTGGAAATCCAGTTCATTTTGGATTGAACTAACAGCATCACAGATGACCAATAAATATCTACTGATATGACACACAGGTTTGCAGAAAAGCTAAGACTAAAAACTACAAGAAATGTTCTTGTTTTGTCAGGTTTTTCCCATGAATTATTTTTGGTCACTATCATTCTGTCACATAGAGAGTGTTTAAAGGACGGCAAGGTTTTCTTGTAATTGTAGGCATTTGTTCCTTGTGGATGTGAGTTTGTTTTATTTTCTAACTGAATACCATTTCATATGACACATCACCTGCTAACCACTGAATTGAGAAGCAAAGAGGATGAAAATCTGGCAATTCCAATGAACTCTCAGATGTTACAGTGGAATCTATATGTATTACATATAAAATGAGAAAATAGAAAATCAACTTCAAATTAGAAATAAATCTTTATCCAAAATATTTGGGATTTTCTGTCTTTCAAGAAAGACCAAAACAAGTTTTGTAACCCCAAGTCTGAATGTAAAATTCACATGTTGGTGTTTTCTAAATGCTGAACCAACACTAAAATGTCATTTTTCAACTTGTGCCGAACATTATATAAGTTTTCATAGGAGACTTTTTAAAAATAAGAGCAAGATATTATATTTACCCTCCACAAAGTTTATAATTTCTTTGGTGAAACAAAGCAAAGGTAAAAAACAAGATGCGTATAACCCTGTATTTAATCACTGATAACACTGATTCTTGAGTATATGCTCTAATTCAGAAAGGAGGTCAGTGTCGCTGGATAATAAAAGGAGAAAACTTCATGCAACGGAGAACTGAATTTTAAATGGCGGTTAGAATACAAGTATGGTGGGGCGCCTGGGTGGCTCTGTCGTTAAGTGTCTGCCTTCGGCTCAGATCCTGCGATCAAGCCCCACATCGGGCTCCCTACTCCGCAGGAAGCCTGCCTCTCCCTCTGCCACTCCCTCTGCTTGTGTTCCCGGTCTCGCTGTGTCTCTCTCTGTCAAATAAATAAATAAAATCTTTAAAAAAAAAAAAAAA